>NC_056727.1:571767635-572095135 GCF_019279795.1 Protopterus annectens | reverse complement strand
TCATCCGCCAATGCGTTTAAGAAAATACAGCCACTTCTTCCTGAAAAGGATCCATTTTTACTTTGCCATAAAGACCAACACTCAAAGGGTGCGGGAAATATCTTTTTCATGATCACACCGTGAAAAATTATGTACGGAGCTAAAAGATGGCCCGTACACAGTCACGTGACTAGGGCTCGTCAGCCTAAGTTACAAGTTGCTGTAGTAGCGACATATTCCTGCTTCTTTTTATGCCAACAAATTTAAATACGAGAAGGAGCCAAACTAGTAAGTGGAAAATGCCTGCAATTACCAGCCAAATAATGTCCGTAGTTGTTGTAAAATACGTAATTTCAAATTCAAATAAATGTTCCAAAGACCGCAATGCCACTTGTAGAAACAACATTTATTTGAATTTGAAATTACGTAGTTTACAACAACTACGGAGATTTGGCTGGTAATTGCAGGCATTTTCCATACCACTCAACTCTACGGAAATATGAAAAAAAAGTCAGGGACATTTTTAAAATATTACTAGTAACTTGACATTGCAAACGTTCGAGACCAAAACCAACTATTTCAGAAGCATAGGTCCTTTGCACACCTTTTTATAAACGTGGCGCATGGAAGCAAAGAGCAGTCAAACGCAGCTAGCAAACACTACGACATTTCAACTATATTATATAGTTAAACACCCCAACTGTACAACAAAGACAACGGCTGCCGAAAAACAAACACACCACAATAAAATATAATTAAAAACGCTTAAGATTCCACTTTAGGATAGCTATACAGCAAGCCAAAGGAACCAACAAATACTCTACCATTCAAGCGCACGTGGGTTTCAGCATACAAACACAAACAACAAATAAAATATTACTTTTAGCATGCCCCTAGCTTCCGAATCGAGAATAAGGATGCGAATTACACAAAAACAACCCGAGCACACTAATAATTAAATCAAAAGTACAGAAATAATAAACTACTCGGCAATACTACAAATTAAACAAAGCGTACCACACCACACTTGTAAGCATACTATAACGACAAATATCATTGCTAGGGACACATGAACATGTAAAATTACATTTATAACTTACCTTACTAACTGAAGTGTTCCAACGCCGAGAAAAGACAGACAATCCCAGCTTCCAGCAAGTCCTTCACACAAAATGGAGCCGATAGCAATCACCACGCTAGAAAAGAAGTTCCCCACAGCAGCTACGAGGGTAATAGTGGGCTGACCAAGGCTGCAATGACATCACAATGTGGGAGGATCACAGGAGGTTCAATGCAGCATGGAAATAAGGCAGAGTTTACATCACTTTGGGGGTGGAAACCTCCAGGGATCGACTTGAAGAGCAGTGGCAGATGTGACATCATTATTTGAGAGCCAGGTAGACATTTTTCTTTTAGGTTTAAAAACGGAAGCTGAAACAGTACGGAGATTTAGGAAGCTCAGGTTTAAAACTGTTTAGATGAGTTTATTTTTAAGCTGCAGTTATTTTTTTTTTTGCTACTAGCACATAAGGGGGACTTAAGGAAACAGCAGATAGAGCAATTTAATTTATTATCCCATTGTTTTCCTTTAAGAGGAACTTGGGCGACTGGATGGGAAACAAAAAATGTATACCCCTGGGATCCCACATGTGTCCCCACTGGACAGGGAAACCAGGTGCTGACTTTGTGGGAACATGGGTGAAATCCTTGGCTAGGCTTATAAGGGCCTCTGGGCCAGTTGCCTGGTATTGTCCTATGAACCTAAGTACGAGTGCAGGAAGAGAAGACCAAGTTTCAGTGTGGACTTGTTGGCTAGATTGTACTATGCTGCCATCTGCAGCAATACACTTGATACTGCATGCAGATTTTATTTTATTTATTTATTTATTTTATTTTTATTTTACATTTGTTAACTGGGATAGTCCGACTGGATATATGTCCATTTTCAGCGGAGGCCCGGGGAGAAAAGCTCCAAGAGTAGTACATTGCAACACATAAGAAAAGGCAAAAAATCAACAAACAATTCGGTTAACAGAAAAAGTAAGAAATACAATTTGCTAAAGGATATCATTTACAAGAAGTAGTCAGCAAAAAAAACATTAAATATGTAGTAGTTAGAACTATGTGATACTATCCTATGAGATTATTAGTTAGATGAAGGACATAGGTAACTAATATATATATTGGTGTAGGAATTAGCCAGGCTTAGTACAGTAGCAAGACCTTTTTGAGCCCAGGTATAGTTTGAGCTTGGATTTGAAGTGAGACAGGGAAGAAATTGAGGTTAACTCAGGGGGTAATAGGTTCCAGGCCTTACCTAGGGAGTTTGACAGGAGGGAGTCGCCAGCTTGGTTGTTGGTTTTATAGGTCTGGATGAGGACCTTGTTGGAGGAACGAAGTGGACGTGGATTGTTATACAAGGTGATTAGGGGTTTGAGTGAGGGAGTGTTATCAGGGGTGTAAATGATTTTGTGGGCTATGATCAGTTGGTTGTATAGCACGAGACTAGGAAGTTCTAGCCATCCAAGCTGAGTTAGGTTAATGCAGTGATGTGTCCTAAAAGGGAGGCCGGTGGCAAATCTGGCAATGTGATTATAACACGTGGTAAGTTTATTTAGATTGGACTTGTTATTTAGAAGGAGAGGTGACGCATACAGAAGAGAAGAGAAGAGAGAAGGTGGGAACGGGCAATGCCTACCTTGGCTAGGGGAGTTAAAAAGTTCTTTAATCTATGCAGTGGACCTAGTTTTTTGTTAATGGTTTTGATTAGGTGGTTGACGTGCAGGTCATATTTTAAGTGGGTGTCAATGGTGACACCTAGAAGTTTAGTGGAAGGGTCAGGAGAGATAATTGTGCCGTCTTTGGATTTAATTATGAAGTTGATGGGGGTGGACTTTAGTGTAGGTAAGAATATAAGCATTTTGGTCTTTTTGGGGTTTAGTAGTAAGCGGTGGTTGGATAGCCAGTTTTCTACAGTGTTAAAGGTAGTTTGGGTCTTTAGCTGTAACTCTGCAGGGGACGTGGCTGAACATATCAAAGTTGAGTCATCTGCATATTGAATGCAGTTGACATTAGGAATGGCAGTATGTAGATCATTTATGAAGATGGAGAATAACAGAGGGCCTAGAATAGACCCTTGAGGGACACCCAGGTTAGTTGGTAATAAGGTGGACAGTTTTGAGTGCCAGAGTACAGCTTGTTGTCTACCAATTAGGTAGGATTCGAACCATTGAAGAGATTTGGGTTCTAAACAGAGTGGTCTTAGTGAGTGGATTAACAGTTGGTGATCCACCATATCAAAAGCTTTGGATAGATCCAGGAATAGAGCGGAGGAGAGATGGTTATTATTGCGATAAGAATTTATGGTGTCTGAGAAGGCTAATAGGGCTGTAGTGGTGCTATGGTGAGGTCTAAAGCCATGTTGGGTATCTGCCAGGAGATGGTTGTTAATTAAATGGTTCATGAATTGCTTTTGGATACATTTTTCCATTATTTTGGCTAGGGGAGAGAGTATGACAATTGGCCTATAGTTGGATATTTCGGTAGAGCCTCCCCCTTTGTGTAGAGGGATGACATAAGAGATTTTCCAGATATTAGGAATTGTAGCTTCAGTTAGCGTGCGATTTATAAGTACTGAGATAGGATAGGCAATGGCGTCAGCTGATTTTGTAGATATTCAGCTGGAAGTTGGTCAGCTGCAAGAGTGGTAGGTTTTAGCTTTTGAGTAGGGTGTGTATAAATGAGGTGGCAATAGGTTGGAAGCTGAAATGTGGAAGATTAGTAGAGGTGGAGCAGTTTGGGCTGTATGTGCTAGGTGGCAAGTTACTTGCTAGGGTTTGTATGGTCTCAGTGAAAGCGATTAAAGCTATCTCGACAGATTCAGATGGTTTGTCAGTGAGGGCCTGAGGTACAGGGTAGTCTTTTTCCAGGGTGTATTAGATTATTTAGTCCTGCCCAGAATTTTGAGGGTTTTTGGTGAAAGGACTGTAGATTGCTGAAGTATTTTTTTTTGTCAAGTAGTACAAGTTTTTTTGTTTCATTCCTTAGTTGCCTGTATACTATTTGATCCTGAGGGAGTTTTGTAGTTCGGCTTAGAGCCCATGCTTTGTCTCTGAGTTTAATTTTGACCCTGGTCTCATTCGAGAGCCATGGTGCCGTTTTTGGTTTTGTTTTTTTAGAGCGGATGGGAGCATGACTGTCTAGAATCTCCAGAATTTTTTGTTAAAATACATTACTGCTTCATCTAAGGGGAGGTTTTTAAGCATTGACCAATTGCAGGATTTTAGTTCAAGTTGGAACTTAGTTACGTCAAAATTATTTTTGTTTCTGACATATCTTAGTAGTGATTGGTTGTGGTTAGTTATTTTATGTCTAATTATGTATGTGAGATGATGATCACTAAGACCATCAGAGAGGGTACCATATGTATACATGTTGGGATGGTTATTATTTATGAGCACCCAATCAAGTACATTGAGTCAAGATGCATTGAGTCAAGGGAATGCCACCATATGACTGCTGTGATGTGCACTACAGAATTGTGATTGCATGCACACCAGATGCCATAATTTCTGTGCCCATACAGGTACTGAGGCGGGAGAAAGGAGAGAGAGAATGCCTGCTTAACCCTCTCAATATAAGTCTCCCCAATACCTTTGGAATACCACACTGGCTGTGGACTCTGAACATTAGCTTAACATGCAGTTTGGAAATGCTGCTGCAGTGCAAACAGACATATGATTAAATGACAGTCTAGAAAATAACCACAGTGCAGTCTGGTAAGAAAAATGGGATTCTTCTTTTCCTCTGTTACCATGAGGAGTGCAACTTTGCATTAAACCCTTGTTTTTTCCACATTACAACTTTGTTTTTTCTACATAATACATGCACTGTACACCTTTATGCCTTTGTAGTGTGAATAATTTATGCAAAAAGATTGCACTTTAGCTGAGAATGTATACTTAGCAAACTTATTTTAGATGGACCTTTATTCTTCTTCTTTTTTAAATACTTAACCTCCTTTTGCAGGTTTTGCCTTTTCTGCTACTAAGCCATGTTCACTTTTCAGTGAGAGACTAGAGATCCCCATTCTACTATTCCCCTCATGCCTTGTACTGTCACTGAGGGCCACTGATTTCGTCACCCTTGCTGACTGTAGAGCCTGTCCCTCCCACTTGCCCAGGGGGACCTATTCCTTCTTGATGAGAAAGACCTGTAGTCCAATCATTCCCTGGAGCGAGATCCAAGTAAACCTGGGAGCAGAAGCCATTATCTGTGCATGGGGACAGGGAATCATTCTTATACTTAAGCCTGGATCTACTTCCAAATTTTGAGCTTTCACAAGTTTGAATTTCTTCTGGATGAGATCGTAAGATCAATTTTGTGTAAGTTTGAACCATTTAAATGGAGATCAGCGTACAGAGCGGAATGGTATATTTACCGTTTTCCTCCCAGTAATGCGATGTTGGAGTTGATATATTTAATTAGCAGGGGGTAGGGGGTGTTGGGGGGGCTCCCCCCCTGCAAAAATGTAAAAAAAAAAACTATTTTTGTTTTTATTTAAATTTTGAACTTTCACAAGTTCGATCTTATGGTCTCGACCATAAGAAATTCGAACTTGTGAAAGTTTGAAATTTAGAAGTAGATCCGCAAGCTCTGCCTTCTCCCTATAGTATCCAAGGGTTAGCATGCAGTTGAGTTGTAAATTGTAATTCATGCCTTCAGTTGATGTGATCAGTTAACCTTGCTGCCATTGTAGATGGCACTCCCCTGACCCCCTGCCCGACTGGTCTTCATTGAGAATTTAACCACAGATTGATCACTTCCCCAAACAGAGGCAAGTAGGCTGATCCTCTTCATTCCTCTTTTGTCTCATGCCAAATTCAATAGACCCCCAAGCTGCTGGTCAAACTCTGGTCATCTGGGCAATATCCAGAGTTTTACCCATCAGTGCAAGTTGAACTATCTAATTAGTTTCAGCTTTGTTCTTGTCAATAAGAATAGTCATGAGCTGGAATTTGTAGTCACCATGCTTGTACTTGGGGATAGGGGGAGAAGAATCTTTGGGCCCCCATAAAATGTGTAATCCTCAGAATATACATTCAACTTTACTTTAGTTATTACTTGAAACATCTGTAAACCTTATTTTTCAATATATCATTTAGAGCTTTGTTTCCAATATTTCCTTTGGAAAGTGCTCAGGATCCACTGAGACTAGTACACCAACAAAATGGAGTTAATGTATGCATTTGAAGGCATATCAAGCCTTATAGACATTTTCTTTTGAAATTAGCCTTATTGCAATAAAAAAAAAAAAAACTTGCTTTGTATTGGAGCCTTGGTAACTGCAGAGACGTGGAAAAGTTTATGTTCCTTCTTGTACCTTCAGACTGCTGTAAAGTGATTATGTGTTTTACATAAAGGTGCAGCACAAGTTACCAAATGGTTTGGCACTGCTTGCCAGTACCATGATTGCGTCCCCAAACCTAATCCATAATCTGTTGGAAGTCAAAGTGTCTTTGGTGATTATTCCACTACAGTGGATTGTGGACTGGATGGGGGGGGGGGGGGGTCATGGCACTAATTGTAACAGGCATACTCTGCCCTTGCAGTGGGATTGTGGATCAGGTTGGGTATGGATTTTAAACAGAGGGTTCTGTAAGCAGATTTACTTAAAACTTTATCAGAGTAGTGCTTCTGTTTTTTTTCCCCTTTAAATATATGTTTGCAGGATTTGGTAGTATTTCAAGGTAGATAATCTCTTAATTTATCAAAGCATTTGGGTTCATTATGGGTTCATATTTTCATAGGTATATACTACACTAACAACCACCAGGACCTTAATAGCCTAGCTGTGCATCCCAACCCAGTTCTGTCCCTATGTATCATGGGTGTTTATTAGGAAGGGTGTATGTATGTTAGGAAGTTTCTAGAAGGTATGTATGTATGTGTGTGTGGGGGGGTATGTGTGGGGGGTTATGTTTGCTTGGGCATTACTGTCTGCCATTGTCTGTCGCAGACATGGGGGCCAGACTTAGGATGAATTTCTGATTTCCCATCCATTGATCAAGGCTACACTTTGGACTCCGCTTCACTTGGATTGGGGAGACTGTGTTCAGAGCATGGGGATCCTCTGAGACACGTCTATATCACCAACATGTTCTTATTTATGTCACAAGCAAAATTTAAATCATTGCATCTAGTTGTTCTGATGCGGTTTGTTTTGCAGATGTGCAAGAGGTTCATTAGAGCTGGATCCGAGGATGCCTTGTATGCCAGGCATAGATCACCTCTCAGTAACCTGTAGGAGACAAGAATATAGAGGCTTTTAGGTGATATGTACAGGGCAGTGTGTTTATACCCTGGATTATCCTGGTAAGGGACCTCTGTGGGTGGTCCAGCTGTTACATATAATCATGTACCTGACCAGACATGAGGGGGCATTATGCTCAATGATGGGTCTGATTAGGGCTGAATAAAGTGGTACTATGACTTCCTTGGACCTGGAAGCCATGCCCTTGCTTATAATTTGGATTATGTAGAATGATTTCTTACTACCTTGGCCACATGTTAGTCAAAGGACAGATTACCTTTACCCTGACTACTGGTTCAACTCTTAGAGGTGTCTTATCAATGAAAAGGTGTCTTATCGATGAAATAATTAGCCTGGGTGGCATTTTTTCCAAAAGGCACTATAGTGCATTTTTTGGCATTGAGTTTTAATGCATGACTTTGTCACCAGTTATTTGTCTGTGTTAGACTCTCTTGTAAAATGTTTCCATCATGGGGGAATCTGTGATCGCTCCCAATATGCAGTCATCTGCAAATTTGCTCAGCTAAAGGCCCTTGACATTAGCCTTTACCTCCAAGAAGTAGATGCCATATAGGAGCCCATAGAGTTTCCCTTTAATGAAGAAGTTAGTTTTGCAATTTGTCTGCATAGCTGTGTTTTGAACCTTTACCTCTCACCAGTAATATATGGAGGCAACTGGTAATTTGCATTGTAAGAAATTTTCTTCATGAGTTTGGAAGAAGGGGAACGAGAACTACTCCATGTTATCCTCTGGATAAAGGTAGGTTATGTGTAAGTATGTGTACTGACCACAAGGATCCATTTTCTGTCTTGACCTTGTTGTTGAAACTGAATAGTTATGAGACAAAATAACTGATGATTGCATTAAAATAAACATGTTGTTAAAGTACAAATGTATTGGCCACATTGTAAATGAGACAGTTTTGAAATAGCAGTCATGTGACTAATAAATGCAGAGTTCATAGAAATAGTGGTAAGACAGACCAAGAAAAAGTCATAAGGTATTTAATAAAATACAGTGAGGTTGGAGAATTGAAGCTAACCTAGATTCTTCACCTGTGTGAAGAATTTCAAGAGGTGCATTGAAGTCGAGGTCATATGAAGTGGGGAAGTGCTGGAGTACATTAGGTTTGAATCCTACTTTCTCTTACTTGTTTCCAAGTTTACATTATACTTGCTGTGTCCCTTTTACCCTAACTCTTTGTCATTCCTACTCATACTGATAAATACAGGTGTTAAGTCCTAATCCCCTTCATTACCAATTATTGGCTGTTTAACTGGAAGTAAAGAACTTGAATTTGGTCACGTGCCAAGAAAGATGAGCATTTTTCTATTTTGGTGGCTTATCCAGTTTTACAGTTACATACTTGCTGTTCTGCTAAAGAACCTCCAACTAGTCAAAGGAAACAAACTCTCCTAACTTGGGATTTGAACCATATGAAAAGAAGCCTGCTTTGGAATGGTTGTACTGGTGAAGCCTGAATACCAACGGAAAATAAATTAAAACAAAACACTGAGATGATTAAAAATTCACAAGTTAAACAGCACTACAGTAAGCAAAGATTATGCATGGAGCAACCCCTTTCTGTACACTACTGTGCGGGCATTGCCCCCATCCCTCCTGCTTACTTATTTTAATTCTGGAGTCACAGCAAGTCAAATTCATGCTAAGCATAACATTTTGCCTCTGAGGATGTTTTCTGTTCGTCCGAGTTGGTGTGACCACAGAGTGAGAATATTTAAGTGAGGTGGGGTTGTGGGCCAAACTCACAATACGGGGGGGGGGGGGTCACAGGGGAGGTGGACCTTTGTATTGTTGTTGTTTTATTGCAATGCCGTTTAATATTGATGGTTTTAGTCATTTGACTTTCAAGCCTTTGTATTTTGTCATCTTTTTTTGGGTTACATAATTTGTGACTGTCTTTTGCTGTTCAGACTTCTGTAGTAGAAGCATTTGGAAACAGTAGCTGTCACTCAAGGTCATATTTTCCTTCATCATCTGTTTGTGAGCTCTACTTTCTACAGGTTTTCAGATTAGAGTTGGATTTTCTAAGCACATCCTGTTAGCGTCCTGGTATTTCTGTAGTAATAGGCCAGTAGTTTGAGGAATGGTGCACAAATATTGGTGCACATATGTTTGTTTGCATGGTGTATATCTGTAGGCATGTTCAATGACATGTTTTTCAGGATGAGGAATCATGCATACTTTACGGCCTCAGGAATTGGTCTTTGCATTATTTAGCACTTGCTCTGTGTTGTATGAAATCAGTTTATAAATACCATTTGTCATTATCTGTATTTTGATTTCTGCAGTGGAGAAAATGACCTTCCTCCCATGCCTCATCACAACATTTAGGAAAGCAGGGTCTACATGTGCTGTGCATTTTTGGGATGTTTCTATTTAGTAACACTTGCAAAGATTATCTGCCCTCTCTGTACTGTCCTTCCTGTGAAGCATGATTTAGCAATTTTTTGTTTCAAAAGCCTATGGAAGGGGAGAACAATAATGAAGTAAGGGAATAGTCATTTTTTTAATAATACCTTTGACAGTTTTGATTCCTGAAATTAACCCATCTGTACATGATGCATACCACTGTTAATTGCCAAGAAGAAAATAAAATAATTAGATCTGTAATTCACATTATATTTGATTAAGTAATGCTGTAGTTATGTCCTTGAAAGTAGGATGTGTGGGTCTTGTACAGGCAATGCCCTGGCCTTCCCTCCAAGGTGTAAGCTGCTTTGTGATGGCATTAATGTTTCATCAGAGTACTTTGTGACATCATGGCACTGGAGAAAGAGAAGTAGAAGTTATATAAACCAGTCTCATCAGCTCAGAGTGCATACAGTTGTGCAGTAAGAAAGCAGGAACTCTGGATCTGCACAGTTGTACATGATGCTTAATGAATTTGTTTATGCTGTGATATTTTTAGTAGCATTTTGGTTTTCTGTAATATAACCACAGGTTAACTAAATTCATAATGGCTGCTATCACACTGCATTACCACTGTCACTAACAGAAAACAGTATTTGCATCATTTTTATTTCTTGGTTTTTAATTTTCTTTTCTTCCTTATTTGTATGTTTCCATGATTTGGGCTGTGCTTTTACTTATCCACAACATCAGGAGGTATGTAGTCCCACTCTGTGAAAGCTGTTTGTGCTGCACAGGGCGCTATGGTGGTCTGCGGCTTAATTTATTACTTTTTCTTAAGTTTTTTTTTTTTTATTTAGTCTTGCTGGTGGTGGTCTCAAGTCTTGCTTTCATTGTTTGCACAATCCCTTCGGAATTTTGAAACTCAAGTCCAGGAGAGTTCTCCACAGACAAGGAAGCAGGTGAAATAGTGATTCACAGAAGTTTAGAACAAGAGTACCATTTGTGATTGTCACCTGTAGGACTGAAATCCTTAGGTGACGTGATAGTTCGGTCTAGATCAAACTGTTTGCTAATTAAAACTCTGAATTACAGGCCTACAGATGTCCATAATAAATGCAATTCTTTACATCTAAGTAAATAGTGGCCACCAGATTGTTACATAAAATGCCATTTATTTTAATAATGATTGAGAATGCCATTCCCCGAACAATAAAACCTGCCAACAGTCTGTGTTGCCCATCATGAGCTGAGGATTCTGAGCAGATTGCTGAAGAACCTGATGTAGCTTGAGTTTTACCATTTTGCATTGTGTGTTTGGTGCACTTCTGTTGAATATTAACCAAGAAAATATTTTTTTTGTCCCTACATTCAAAAGTAACACTATATTTATAACTATTTTTCTTAACCTCCTATTATGTCATCAACAACATAGGGAAAGTTGTAAAACAGAACTATGGAAAGCATCTCAAGTAAAGCTACACTGTCAGCGTTATTGATGTTCTGGTGTCCTATGAGAATGTGGGTAGAGGTTAAATAAAACTGGTGGACCCTGTTCAGTAACCTACCACTTTACATGAGGGATCATAAGTGATTATTTGATCCCTAATTTTTATGTAGGTGACAAAAGGTGGTTTAGAAATCTGTAAACTATGTTTAAATGGGGGGTGTCAGGAAAGGCTGTTTAAAACTATAACTCCTATGTAAATGGGAGATATTTCAGGAAAATGTAACTCCATAATCTAGAGATAACTAGGGGATATGTTAGGGAGGGCTGTTTACTCCAGGACTGTCAAGTTCCGTAAGGACTGTTGCAGCTGCTTCACCATTTCTCGGTGACCAATCTGTGCTTACACTGTTCTTACAATACATGTTGGCGTCGTGGCGCTAGTCTTCAGTGTCGCTTTAGTAAATTGTTTACAGTCTTGTCTGCATATGCAGTGTCCCCTTCATTTAAGGATATTTATTTGTGTTAGTGCACAGTCTCCCAATTCAGAGTCATAAAACACAATTTTCAGGATTACCTGAAGATCCACAGCTGTTTAATTTTTAATTTGCTTATTGGTGGTGGGTTGTTTTGTGATGTGCCATTTTGTTAATTTCTAGTCCATTTCTGAGCCCTCTTTCTAGTGAGACTTGCCATAATGGGATACCCCCCCCCCCCCCCGAAGAGTATGAGAAAGAATTCTCAACTGGAGAGTGTCAGCATGGCTGCTCCTTAATGACAGTTTGGTTTGGCTGTCAGAGGAAGCAAAGGAGAGTCTCCTAGAACCTCTTCCTGTAACACAGAATGTGAGACATTGTGATATGAACCTGCACAGTGTTCTGTTTTTTACTTTTAAGTCAGAGATGACTTAACCCATGTCCTCCACCAAGGGCCATTCCGTCTCTGAGCATGCTGCATATCATCTTGTTAAGAAAGTAAGACATTCCAGAAAAGCATTTCTTTTACCTCCCTTCTGTAGCGGTTTCCATCCATTCCTGATGTCTTGCAAGCATCACATCTGGAAATCCAGAAGCTGTACTACTGAATCTGTCCTCATTTGAATGTTTGTATGAGTAATGTTCCTACGTCATATGTGAATAGAGGTGAACATCTTTTGCCATTTGTCAGCAGACCTTGTACTTCAAAGCATGTTTTATTAGAACGTCTTGCACCACCATCTGTGCTTATGCTTGACTGTTCATTTGGAAGGTTGGCACCAAGGTGAGATTATTAACCTATCGATGGGATGAATTTTCAAAGGGGATACTGTGTTGCCTGTTATTCTTCTAAAGATGATTAATGCAGAAATCAGTTGACATTTCTAACAGTTGTAGCTTTGCTGTGCTCAATGCTGGTGCTATTGTGTGTTAGTTTTGGTCCTGGGTCTTTGCAAAGGATATTCTGGCTTTCTGTCCTTGAGCAAGATCTTCATATGTGCTTCTGGCACTGGGGCTGGGGCTTTTTCAGTGTAACAGTGCTGTCCGCATATTAGCTTTTACTTAAAAATGTTTTTTTTTTTTTTTGTGTGTTTTTTTTAATTGTGAATTACTACAATTAGTCCATTTAGATGATTAATCCTGAATACAAATATTGTAAATGGAAAGTTAATCTGACAGTTTTATGTATAGGAGGCATATTCTAGCTATAATTTATCAACTGTTGTTTACATTGCAGTACAATTAATGCATTATTTTTTTCAGCTAATATGCACCAATGATGTAAATAACCAGTTTCTTTTCAGAACTTGCTTCAAAATCTGTGCACTTGATGGAGACTTAAAAGTGGTGTGACTTGGACTTAGCAGTATTCATTATTTATCCTGAGAAGGCATGGCAAGTTTTCTGGTCATTTTGGGAGATTTATTTTGGGTAGAGGTCCCCAGTATCACTGGGTGTTTGACAGTTCTTCCATTTCCAAGTGTTTGTACAGAGATACTGGCTGTTTTGGTGGAACTGTCCAACAACACAGCCGCCTTATATGTTTCTGTTTAGCCACTGGTTGCCGATACCCTGTATCTTAGCTTTGACTGCCTGAGGCCTGAGATATGCTTTGCTGCAGTCATTTGAGCTGTGTTTCTGGTACAGAGCATTCCCTTTGTACAAGTAAGACTTTAGATCCCTGAGTACTTCTTTGTGGAAGGACCCAGAGACTTGGGAATATGGCCTCCTGGGTTACAGCACAGAGATGAGTATAGACCCATCTGTTTGCAGCAGTATTACTGTTTAAAATAGAGGGTTTACTGCTGCAGTGTAGGCTGTTTGCTACCTATCCCTGGCACGTTGTCTCCTTCCTCTGCTCAGGAGGCAGTTAGGTGAATGATTAGTGGGCCATGTCCTTCTACTATACCTGGATTCTTTACTCTGTGGGAAGGATCACCCTTTTAGACTTATACCCATAGTGCATAGGCACACTTGATGATAATCACTTAATTTACTCAAAAAGGAAGTGAAGATGGCATGGCCTGCTGTCTGATTATAATGTACATCCTACTGATATCTACAGCGAGTTGAGTCCTGCCCTTTGCAGGGGAAAGTCTCGAAGTCTGGCAAGATGGTTGGACTTCTGTATGCTGAGTATTTTCTATTCATTGTGAATTGTACTCAGCAGAGGTCTTAATGGTCAAATATCATCTGTTATGGTGAGTATTCTCACACACCTATGGCTTGTTGTCTGCTGCTGTAACTAAGCTGTCTGATTTTTCTTTATTTTTGTATTCAGTTTCTGTTTTCTGTTGCTAGCCATTTCTTTCTCGCTTTTGACTCAGCTTCCATCTCTCTATTTTCCAAAATGCTTTATTTCATCTGCCAGTAAATGTTATCCAAAGTTTTTCTTCTTGACCTAGAATTTCCTTATATCTGAGGATGTCAACAGATATGTATTTATTAGTCCTGGCTCTGTGGCATAGAAGGATGAAGCTCTGACTGTGACCCAGATGATTTGAATTTAATTAGCTGTTCAGGAGCTAGAGAAGTTCTGTACACACACACACACACACACACACACACACACACACACACACACACACACACACACACACACACACACACACACACACACATTTTTGTATGTGGGGAGGGGGGGGCATGACTGCCAATTCTCCCCACCTCAGTGGAAGGGGCACTTGCCTGGACATATCTCCAAGGTTGAAAGACCAGAGTCACAAGAGCATAGTCCAAAAACCATCTTCTTCTTCTTTCGGCTGCTCCCATTAGGGGTCACCACAACAGATCAACTGTTTCCATTTCTTCCTGTCCTCTGCATCTTGCTCTGTCACACCAACCACCTGCATGTCCTCTCTCACCACATCCATAAACCTTGTCTTAGGCCTCCCTCTTTTCCTGTTACCTGGCAGCTTCATCCTTAGCATCTTTTTCCCAATATACTCTGCATCCCTCCTCAGCACATGTCCAAACCAACGTAATCTTGCCTTTCTGGCTTTGTCTCCAAACCTTCCAACCTGGGCTGACCATCAATATACTTATTCCTAATCCTGTCCATCCTCGTCACATCCAGTGCAAATCTTAACATCTTCAACTCTTCCACGTCAAGCTCTGACTCCTGCCTTTTTGTCAATGCCACTGTCTACAAACCATATAACAAAGCTGGTCTCTCTACCCTCTTGTAGACCTTCCCTTTCACTCTTACTGGTACTAGTCTGTCACAAATCACTCCTGACACTCTTCTCCACCACTCCATCCTGCCTGTACTATCTTCTTCACCTCTCTTCCACACTCACCATTACTCTGAACTGTTGATCCCAAGTACTTAAACTCATCCACCTTCGCCACCTCTACTCCCTTCATCCTCACCATTCCGTTATCCTCCCTCTCATTCACACACACATATTCTTAGTCCTGCTCTAGAGCATATCTCCATCTCTCCAGGGTCTCCTCCACCTTTTCCCTACTCTGACTACAGATCACAATGTCATCTGCAAACATCATAGTCCACTGTTCTCCTGTCTGATCTCGTCTGTTAACCTGTCCATTACCATTGCAAATAAGAAAGGGCTCATAGCTGATCCTTGATGCAATCCCACCTCCACCTTAAATGCATCCGTCACTCCCACTGCAGACCGCACCGCTGTCACACTACCCTCGTACATATCCTGTACCACTCTTGCATACTTCTCTGATACTCCTGACTTCCTCATACAATACCACAACTCCTCTCTAGCCACCCTGTCATATGCTTTCTCTAAATCCACAAAGACACAATGCAACTCCTTCTGACCTTCTCTGTACTTCTCCATCAACACTCTCAGAGCAAACATCGCATCTATAGTGCTCTTTCCTGACATGAAACCATACTGCTGATCACTAATCATCACCTCCCTTCGTAACCTAGCTTACACTACTCTTTCCCATAACTTCATGCTGTGACTGATCAGTTTAATCCCTCTGTAGTTACTACAGCTCTGCACATCACCCTTATTCTTAAAAATCGACTTTTTCTCCATTCCTCAGGCATCCTCTCACTTTCCAAGATTTCATTAAACAATCTAGTTAAAAAATCCACTGCCATTTCACCTAAACACCTCCATGCTTCCACAGGTATGTCATCTGGACCAACAACCTTTCCGTTCTTCATCCTCTTCATAGCTGTCCTTACTTCCTCCTTGCTAATCCACTGCACTTCTTGATTCACTATCCGCACATCATCCAATCTTCTCTCCCTCTCATTCTCTTCATCAACCCCTCAAAGTACTGTTTCCATCTGCTCAACACACCCTCCTCACTTGTGAGTACGTTTCCCTCATTATCCTTTATCACCCTTACCTGCTGCACATCTTTACTAGCTTGGTCCCTCTGTCTAGCCAATCGGTACAGGTCCCTTTCTCCCTCCATAGTGTCCAACCTTTTATACAACTCTTCATACGCCTTATCCTTATCCAAAAACCATCAAACGAAAGAAATGTACCAATAACAACTGGCAATAGTTCCAAGGATTTTATGCTTTAGTGCATCGGCCAAACAGCTTTCAAGAAGCAACTAGCATTCAAAAGCATCCCCCTTTATATACATACTAATACATCAATAATTCTATAAAACTATCAATCAATAAAACAATTAGTATTTCCAATTAATTTTGTAGTTTAAACCATTCGGTACAAGAGTGTTATATTTCTGTCTAAAGACAGATTCTTTAAATAAAAGTTTATCTTTTAACATAGCAGTATCACCCAGTTTAACAAATACTTTTTCCAAAATAGTTCCTTGTAATAGTGTAAAATCACTATTGTGGTGTTCCATGAAAGGAAAGAAACAAAGCTTTTTATTTTTCGTCTTTTTATGTCCCTGACATGTTCCTGCAACCGGGTTCTAAACATTCTTTTGCTTTCACCAGTATACACCAGGTTGCAGGGACATCGAAGAGCATGTATAATTCCCTCAATTTCACAGGAAAATGTATCAACAAGGTCAAACCGTATATTGATATTTTCTAAACCTGATACTGTAAATTGGCACACATTACAATTCCTGCAGGGAACAGTACCTACTGACTTAGGAGAAAAAACAATATTTTCTTCAGGAGACACATAATAGGCCTTCACTAACCTATCACTTAAGCTTTGCCCCCGCCTGTATGAAACAAATGGTTTATTATACATTTTCAATAATTTGTCATCATTCATACGAAACTTCCAATATTTGACAATTTTCCATATTTTCTCACTTAAATATTGTAAGTCATTACAAAATAAACCACCTGTTCATGTACATTTCTAATCAAATTATGTCTACTCTTATACATATGCACATTTTCCCCTTCCCCAGTTTTGTAAAAAGCATCATAGATAGTATCAATATCGTATCCTGTATTCAAAAACATTATTTATGTTTGTAAAATTTCTGTCTATAAGTCTGCATTATTATTACAAATTCTATGTAACCTTAGCAATTTTCCATATGGTAAAGATGTTAAATGGGGAGGATGATCACTAGCCCCATATCAGTACTGTCCTCCATCAGCAAACGTTCTAAGCACCGAAATACGAACAGATACATTTTCTAATCCTATTAAATGTAAATCTAAAAAAATAACTTTACTGCCATGCTGCAATCCATTAAAAGATAGATTATAAATATTATTATGTAGATCTTTCACAAAGTTTTGTACCTCATCAAATCCATCTTGACAAAAATTAAGTCATCTGTGTATCTCAGAACAAACAGAGAGAAGCGAACACCCAGCAAATCCACCAATAAACAGTTCGAGGGTGTAGTGAGGAGGCACAAATCCAAAAGTACCAAGTCGACCTCTTTATTCAAAATAAATGCTACAACATGCCACACGTTTTCATCCACATAAGCAGACTTCATCAGATAAAAAAACACAGTGCATCATCTTATATAGCCCTAATGATTCAAAAAGCACCAATCAATTTCCTAAACCAATTAACTAATGAACTCTAAATATTAAAGTACTAACCAATCATATAAATATTAAAAGAATCACAATACTATAAGCCAGCCTATGCTTAAAATCAAAGGAACTAAACATAATATCTAAAATGTATATATAAAATATAAAACTTCTGAAAGATGTATGAAATATATAGTATATGTATAACCTAATAGATTAGCACCATCTACTGGCCAAATATGTAAAAATGCATATAAAAATAAAATATAAAAAATGTATTTATAAAACTTAGCTGCCCTAAGCTTTAACAATAGAACTATCGAAATATGGTCATTTAATCCAGGATGTCTGCTAGCATCGAAAATAAACTGCCAGTACAACTCTCAAGGCGAGTTTCCCAAGGGCCCCCTCTAATATCCAAGGGAACGCTTTCTATTACAAATGAAACTTCGCCTGACTACATGTAATGGTATGCTTAAATAGAGCGTTTTTTTCATTCTTGTTTTTAATGTCGTGTATATGTTCATAAATGCGTCTCTTTAATCTACTCTCCGTTTTCCCTATATAGAATGACTCGCATTAGGAACAGGTAACAAGATGCACTACCCTTTCTGTATTACAATTGTAGTAATCTGTTGCCAGTAAAGTCCTATCCCTACTTACTGTACATATACTTCCCTTGTTGGAAATATGTTCACACTGCTGACAGGCACCACATTTAAAGGTGCCTTTACGTTTGCTACTTCTAACTCTATTGTCTTCCTTTCCCATTTCTAAAAACGTCTTAAGACTCCTACCCTTCCTGTAAATGGATTTTAAGGGGGCTGATATGGCAAGTGGAAGATCTGTGATTCCCGGAAATCTTTCCTATTCTGATTTTAAAATATTGTTCAGGCCTATGTTGTCACTATTAAACTCAGTAATAAACGCCCCACTGCTGTCTGTATTATTCACTAAACTAGAATCCTGCTCATGTAATAAATTAATACCCTTACCCAGGACACCACTAAACTTTCCTTCCCTAAAAGCACTCACTTCATCTCCAATACTCTCCACTAATGCAGCTGGATAGCCCCTTTCCAAAAATAACCGACCAAGAAAGTCGCGTTCGTCTTTAAAAGTCTAGGTCATTAGAGGTCATTCTGCATGCTTGGATAAATTGTCCCTTCACAATACTCTTTTTTTTTGGATATAGTGGTGTGCACTAGTGTAATGAAGGTAGGAGTTAGAGTACGTGTCTTTACGAAAAATATTTGATTTAATACTACCGTCCTCCACCTTTTCCAAAGTGACATCTAAAAATTGTACAGTGTCTTTGGAGATAGTGTGAGTAAATTTTAAAAACTCAGTAGTGGATTCAATATATGTCAGAAATTCCTGTAACTTGGCTTCTGTATCGACCCAAAAAATACAAATGTCGTCCAAGAATCTCACATATTGCA
Organism: Protopterus annectens; assembly: GCF_019279795.1. Classification (NCBI taxonomy): domain Eukaryota; kingdom Metazoa; phylum Chordata; order Ceratodontiformes; family Protopteridae; genus Protopterus; species Protopterus annectens. The sequence goes on along the minus strand of NC_056727.1, from coordinate 572,076,176 downwards.
TCCAACATTGTTTAAACCCTGAATGAAGGATGTGTGCTTTCTCCCACCATGCTAAAACAATATCAGCATATGTGGGGGCACAATTTGCCCCCATTGCATCACGCTTCATTTGAGGAAAAAATTCCCCGTTAAAAAATATAAAATTGTTTTTTAAAACCAAGTCAATTAAAACTAATATCACATGTAGATCATTGGTAGAAATTTTTCGATTTTTTACCAAAATAGCTTCTAACCAATTCATTCCAATGGAATGGGGAATAACTGAAAAAAGGTCCTTGATGTCTATAGTGACAAAAATAACAATTTTCATAATTACAATTGATATCTATACTTCGTAGAAATTCCCAGGAATCCTTCAAAAGTTGACTACTAGTACCCCAAATATATTTGAGCTTAACATCTACAACTTAGCCAGGGGTGCTGTTTTAGACCCCTCAGCTGACACTATAGGCCTGAGGGGTGGATCAGTGGGGTCTTTGTGTACCTTTGGAATTCCAAAGATCGTTGGTATCTTAGGACGGTCATTACTTAAATAGTGGAAGGAATCTTTATTAATAAGCCCTTCAAGGAGGAGGTCGTAAAGTGCTAGATCTATCTTCTTATAAGCTAGATTAATTTCATTTTTCGATACCCTGGTATAAGTATCAGTATCGCCTAATAGATTGAACATTTTACCCTCATAAATAAGGGTACTCATTATCACTGACACCCCCCCCCCCCCAGTCGGGCTTCATAATCTGTATATTACGGTCAGATTTAAGTTTGTTCAACATGTTCCACTCATCTTTGTTTAAATTAAAATTACTACCGCTCATATTGTAAATATAAAAATGCCTAAGTTCCTTTTCAACCCAAGACTCAAAGTTCTTGAGTTGGGGATGTATAGGGGGTTGAAGAGGCTTTTACGCTTTAAACGCTGTCCAGCGCTTTCCTCGTTATGATCTTGAAACATAATTTCCAGGTTCTTTTTTTCCTCACAGAGTTTCAGATCCAAAATATATTTAGAAATGTCAGTTTTAACATATGGGACACATTTAAACCCTTTGGACAACAGTTTAAACAACACCAAAGTAGGTTCAAAATCCGAGTAGTTAAATATGTTAAAATTGCCATAACTGTGCCTAAAAGCATTAGTCAAGATGTCATCCTTTTTAAAAGAACCATTGCAGTTAGAATTACAGTCACTGTTAAAAGTAATTAAAACCTCACCCTACCCCCTCGTCTCCCTCCCCGCTTCGCTACTGCCCCATAGCTCTGATAGTATTGAGGGGCTTGCTGATTCATAATCCTCTCGGATCTGTAAAGCGGGAGAAATTCTAAAGGGTCATTAAATAAAACGTCTATATCATTGTAAACATCGCCCTTGGAATTCTGGTAATCATTATTCCTGTTATTTTGTTCATATCCCCCTTTAGCATTAGTACCCCATAAGTTCTTTTTAGGGTCAGGGTAGCATGTTTTATTTTTGTAATCCAACAAGTCTCTTTCTAATTTTTTAATTTTTCTATTAATATTCAGCTCACATTTCACATCAATAGCATCTAGAGGAGCAAAATACTTTTGTTTTTCAGTTTCCACAGTAAACATAAGATCTGAAGTAATATTTCTAGTTCAATTTCAGAACGCAATTCACCTAATGTAATTTCATTTTGTTTCACAGTCACTCTAGTAATGTCCAAACCACATTTATTAAATATCTCCAGTAGTTCATTGTGACAGTCAGAGCCCTTAACAATATTGTTAGGGTATTTTGTAACCCTAAGCCCTTTAGGAACAATATCCCGCTTTAAACATTCAACCAAGTACTCATTGTCATTCTGTAAGGCTTTGAATCTGGAAAGAAGTTCAATCAGTTTAGCCAGGGAATTTTTGAAGGTATCCCTATGTCCTTCACTGGGCTTCCCATCTTTCCCTATTTCAGAGCCTGAAACCTGTTTATGCTCAAGCCATGAATTAAAATCTTTATATTTACCGTTACCTTGCCCAAAGCCATTACAAAAAGTGTTAGTCATCTGTTTGTGTTTCTGCTGCATCATCTCCTTGCTCATTACTACAATTGTAGTACAGAAAGGGTAGTGTATCTTATCTGTTCCCATTGCGAGTCATTCTATATAGGGAAAATGGAGCGTAGATTAAAGAGACGCATTTATGAACATATATACGACATTAAAAACATTTTAGGTATTATGTTTAGTTCCTTTGATTTTTAAGCATAGGATGGCTTATAGTATTGTGATGCTTTTAATATTTATGTGATTGATTTGTTTTAAACTACAAGTACTTTAATATTTAGAGTTCATTAGTTAATTGGTTTAGGAAATTGGTGCTTTTTGAATCCTTAGGTCTGTGTAAGGTGATGATGCACTGTTTTTTTTATCTGATGAAGTCTGCTTATGTGGATGAAAATGTGTGGCATGTTGTAGCGTTTATTTGAATAAAAAGGTCGACTTGGTACTTTTGGTTTTGAGCCTCCTCACTACACCCTCGTACTGTTCATCTGTATATCTATAATAATATAGAACATAGTTCTTCACAAAAGTATGTTTATAAATATAATCCACCTCGAACATAGCCATAAATAAATTTGCATACATGGCGGCGAAAGCTACCCCATGGCAGTGCCCTGTAAGTGATGGTAAACTACATTATTAAAACTAAAATAATTGTTCAATAAACAAAATTGTAACAACTCTATAATATAATGGGACACCAGACTATCTCCCAAAAAGTAATAAAGTGCTTTATTTCCATCAACGTGTTTAATGTTTGTAGATAAACTATTAACATTTAAAGTAATCCAATGCATTCTAGAATTTCATTTAATTGCCGAAATCTTTTTTAAAAAAATCAAATGAGTCCTTAATATAAGATGTAAGCTTTTCTACAAATGGTAATAAAAATTATGTAGTAACACACCAAAATTGTTTAAAAAAATAATTTGTGGCAGATGCAATTGGTCGACGTGGAGGGTTGTGTATATCCTTATGAAATTTCAGTAGGCAGTAAAAAGTTGCCATAGTACAACCCTCCATATTGAACTTTGTCTGTATCTTCTTTTGCAAAGTATCCCAATCTTAAACCTTTCTCCAACAGACCTGAGAACTGTTTCATAGCATCCTTATAACAATTAATATCACTTATTTCATAAATTGTATTTTCATGTAAATGTTTGTAACACATTTGCATATACTGCGTGTAGTGTATCACCGCTATTTTATTCCCTTTGTCCTGCAGGCTTTATAACCAAATCCTTCCTAACTGAAAGACTTTTTTAAGGCAACCCATTTGTTTTTAGTTAGGTTATAACACATTTCAGTCATATTTCTATTGAATTCTCCAGATGTCTGTTCAATAGCGTAATGTAACTTTGCTGAAAACTGTTTTAACTCACTCATTTGTATATGGAGTAATAAACTTGCTTTTATAAGGAATATTAGCCGTGTTCAATAAAAAATATGCATTCAGACTATCTTCACCATCAGAAACATCACATACATCAGATTCACATGAATAAAAACTTTTATTTTCACTTAAAACATTAACATTCACCTTGTCAAAATATTGCAGTTTTATCTTTAAAAAAATTTTCAAAAGCAGTTTACGAATAAATTGAAAAACCTCTTAAGAGATATAGGTGAGGTAAAACTGTAGGGATAAATTTGAGGCCTAAATTTAAAAGATTTGTTTGTTCATTGAATAACATACATCCTGACAAATGAATGAATGACTCACAATTGTTACTTAAATTATTGCCATCTACTCCACTTCTCCCCACCTCAGTGGGAGGGGCATTTGCTGGGCATACCTCCAAGGTTGAAAGACCAGAGTCACTAGAGTATGTTATCTGCAAAGGGGGGGGGGGGTGCACAGCTTAGTTTGACTCGCACACAGAGGCATGGACAGGTACACTGCTAACGCATTGCACTCCTTTCCAGGATGCTAAGAACATGGGTGGGATGGAGACTGCGGGTAGGGCAGAGATGATGGCCAGTTCAGAAGATGACAAGGTCAATTTTCTCATCATAAAATTCAGATCACAAGATTGGGCCACTTGTCTCTTGGGAGGTCTCAGATGGAAAGCACCTTTCAAGAATTGCTTCTCCAGGATCTGGACACCAGTGGAGGATCTACAACAAAGCAGGCAAAAATAACAAAGCTGTATCTTTATAGAAAACTAATCCAGAAGAAAACCGCTCAGGCAGACAGTGGATAATCATAGGCATGTCTGTTTGCTTTGAGTGCTAGTTCCCCCTTTGGCTCCAGAGAAAGAATCTTTTCCATTTAGCTAAGTACGATTTTCTTGTACCCCTCATGATTTTTAGCATTTTGTAAGAAAATGTGGCCAAAGGGTAATGGAGTCTCATGTAAGCTGCTGGTATGAGTGGGATAATTTGAATTCTATTAGGACTCTGCATTAGGAAGTTGACAGGCTGAGGCAGTAGTTGAGGTTTCTGCTGTGCTATATTAATCAGCTAGGAGAACATGTACTTCCTAGGACAGAAAGGGACAGTATATTATTATTATTATTATTATTATTATTACTTGCTTCTTCCTCTTCCATCTTTTCAACTGCTCTGTGGGGCAGGAGGTATAGGAGGGAAAGCATAGCAAAATAGACCTGTCCAGTCTTGGGAAAAGTCGTCTGCTATGCAGGCATGTTTGCTTGGAGATGCAGAGCAGATTTTTTTCCCCATTATCTTTTGCACAGAGAAGCATGGAATTTTATGTGGTATACCTCATCTGTTTGTGAGGTCTAAGAATTTGTCCTTGCCCAGTGTCAACTCTTGGATTGTCTGAGGTTCTGCTTCAGCTTAATGGATATGCTGTGGCATTCTTCCTCAGTTGATGTATAGGTTGCCTTCAGGAGCAAAGTGTGCTCTATGGTTTGTTCCCAAGCCCACATGGGGGCGTGCATAGGTGGTAAGTATGTGTTCCCCCTTGTGTGTGCATCACGTAACTATTGTGTTCTGTTACAAGTTGCAGAGTTCTCAGACTGCCCTGAAGGTTTTGAGATCCAAAATCACTCACTTCATCTCTTCTCTGTTTATGTTGTGCCTGCTTGAAACTGCAGATTCACCATGGACCTTGAGGTCCAGTGCACTTTGCCTTGACTGAAGTGTGTGTTTGTGATTAAAAACTGGTTTAAGGGGGTCTGAAAGCCATCTCTCATTTGTTTGGACTTGTATCCACCATTCCAGCTGTCTACCTTGTTGGAATTGGACTGGGATGGTTTGTTCCAGGGAGTGAGATTGCTGGTCTCATGTGCATTTTGGCACCATTGAAGATTTCCTGTGCAGTCTGGCTAGTAGCATCATGAATAGGGTAGATGCCATGTGGTCCAACATGCTAAGGAACTCTCTATGTGTTGCCACTGATCTCCCTAGCATGTCATAAAAAGGTAGAAAGGGACTCTAACCTTTTCCTGTGTTAGGTAGTCTTTTGGGTTGGTGCCCAGATCCAGGACTGCTCCCCAGGAAGATCACTGTCCTGTCTGGATACACTTTTTTTTAACTTCTTCATTAAATCATCACATTTTGATCAGTGGCGTGGATATGCATACATTAAATAGAAAAACAAACCTAGCAGCATTTTCATTGCTGTTCTCATGCAGTGTGCATAGCTTTCCTTTTTACCAAATTTCATTCACTCTCATATTACATAAATTGCCCAGTTCCTGCCTTCACTTAAACCTCCCTCCTCCTGAACATTATTCTTTATGTATTGTTTCAAAATATTCCATTTATTTCTATCTGAGTTGCTCTTTCCCTTTTTTAAATACACCACTGTTATTTTACTTAATTTACAATATTCGATATATCAATTGAAGTTTAAGATTTTGATTTCTGTTTTCTGGTAATTGTTACTTTTGCCAGCCAATATCATTAAATTTGGTAAGGCCTTACTATGTCTGCAGTTCTGATCCTTTATTGGAGGTCAAGAGAATAATTTCCTTATTTATAGCCATTTTTCCCTCAACCAGCATTTCTGACAAACTAGTCTGTAGGATATTTTAAAAATCTGACAACTTGTTACATTCCCAAAAACACGCTCCTAGTTGTTTTTCTTTTTCCCATCATACCTCCAGCATGTACTGTCTACCTGAGGAAAAATTCTAACTCTTCTGGACTTTGTTGCATACTTGAGAGCCGTGCAGATGTTCTCCCATTGTTTCTTTGCAAATTGCCTTTCCATTTTGTTTTCATAATCTGTTCTAACCTCTTTTTATTGATTCTTAGCTGTCTTGCAGTGTTTTGTGTGCCCTACAAATCATCCATTTATCAGCAGCTAGAGCTAGTCTTTCACTTGATCCGTTGTCCCTTTCTCTTTGCTGATACTCTTATCAATCTCTGGTAAGAATGATGGTCTCTAGTCTGCAGTCCAGACTTCTGCTCAGCCTCATCCCACTGTTATTTTTTCCTTCCTGATTATTTGTTCTCAGTACTTTGGTTCCTTTGCTAATTTCCTCCAGTAAATTCTATCCACAAATTGCCCGGTTTCTACAATCCTATTTGCAGTCATCCCTATTGGTAAAATCTCCTTTCTCCATTCCCATGTTAGCATAGATTTTAGAATACTTTCTGCTACTTTCACTATAATATTCTGTATGGTTGTTAATCTCATTAAGGATCTGTATCCAGAATCCTGCACTCTCCTTGTTTCATGACCCACCCCCATTTCATCATCACCCCTTTCCACTTTTAAGTATAACTTTCTGCTTGTCTTATGTATGTAATACTTAACTGTAGAGTTCTTAAGTATCTCTTCAAATCTCATAATCCTAAACAACTTTCTTCCCCTTCCAAATAGTCTTTCAGCTGTTTATTTAGTTGTTTACCCACACCTTCTCCTCTGTTAGTAAAAGTACACCTGACCTGTTTCTAAAACTAAAGGGACTAAAAACTTTTTCTGTGCTTGTGTCTTTCTATCCATATCCATAATTAAGCGCATCCATTTCTCAATTTTTGTACTAAGTTTTTACTCTTTACACATATCGTTAGCGGCCATAAGAAAACATTTTAAGTCCATATACCTAAATATTTCATCTGTTTTGTCTATATAAATAATATGTATTGCTGATTTGTGTATGGGTACATAGTTTATTGTACAGCCTTTGTTTTATGTTCATTAATTTTATGTCCATAGAAAATGTGAAACTGTCTCAAAATGTTCCGCAGTATGGAAATGTCTTTTATGGATGTATCATGTACAAAATAATGTCTTCTGCAAATAAAGCTAACATTTTCAGATTACCATGCCAGTTATGCCCTTGAATTTAAGAGTCTCTTATTTTCTGTGCTAATGGTTTAAAATGTAAAGCAAATAAAGGGGAAAGAAAGCATCCCTGTCTGGTTCCTCTCTTCACAGAACGTGTCAGAGGGGAAGCCCCACCATAACTCATCTCCATCCCTTCATATATTCTCCTTATTAACTCTTATTATTCTATTAGATAATGCAAATGCTGCCATACACCTAAAATCCTGTTTGAGTGCTTTCTCTGTTTTCAGGTCCACCAACTTTAGCAGCGTTTTCTTAGTCATTGATACCGTCTGTATCATTGTTTAAGTTTCATCCTTAAGAAAGACATCTGTCAGCGCCATCTTCAGTTTTTTCTAGCCATACAGTCTGATGCACTTCCCTGTCTTCTATATGTTCGCAGTCCATTTGTTGGCTTATTTTTCCAGAGATCATCTCCTTCTTGACAGATAAGTACCCTGTTGGGGAAATTTCTTCTCTACTTAATGTCCAGAAAAGTCAATAACTGTTTGTCCTGTGGGAAACAAATCCCACATAAAGACTGTCACTCATTTTGCTTGTTTTGCTTGGGGCCTCAGCATGTGATGTTTGTAATTCGATTGTACTAGGTTTTGTGCAAAAAGCCTTTAAATGAAGGAAAAAGGTACTTGCCCACCTATAGAGTCCTCATCAGCAGCTTCTTTGGTAGTATTGCAACCTCTGACTTCTGCAGGGGTCACACTAAATCATCTGGCTGCTGGTGTGATCCTAAAAAAAGCGGAAAAAAAAAGAACTAGATGTGATGACCCTTCACTGGACCAGTAATCAAAGAGCCTCAATCCTCTCCACTGGCAACAGTTCACTGAGAGGATAACAAGTATACACACAGTATTTCAGTTTCAGCTCTCTGCATCAAGTGCAGTTTCATTTGAGCACACAGAGACCACAGTCAGTCTAAGACTGGTTCCTCTACCTTTCTCCAGATCCCCAATAACACTCCCCACTGGCACAGCTATAGAGTTGAGTCCTTAGCCAGGGTTCCAAGCCAAGTCCTCCAAGACTGTCTGTCCAACCAGTGCTTCTTTTCCCTGCCCAAGAAGATCACACACACATGTACTGAGATTTTTTATTTGGACACACACACACACACACACACACACACACACACACACACACACACACACACACACACACCTCACACACACACACACCTGGGAAAGGCTGGCACAGGTTTACTAGCTATACCCTCTTTTGCCCAGACTGTAAGGTAGTTTTCTCTGCCACCAGAACCTTTCTTATCAGCTACTTTAAGTCCCTTAACAAAGGATGTCCAATCTTACTGTGTAATGTTAATACTAATACAAATGGTAGTCTGACCAAGAGCAAGGCTATTAGGAGTGGCCCACACAGTGCCACCAAATAAATATGCAGTACTCTTAAAACTTAAATATCTGTACACAGATCAGCCACAATGAAAGGTTTAAATATATTTAATAATAAAAGAACAAGACAATACTAAATATATATTCACAGTGACATCAGAGTTCAAAACCACAGGAAATTTTTAAAATGACTTTGCAGTATAGGCTCACACAAATGAAGAAAAACATCTAAACTAAGCTTTACTATATTCCTGACTGTATCTAAGAGAGTTATAATGTTCCCTAGAAACTTACTTCATTTGAGCAAGGCAGATGTGGTGAATGGATCTTCTAGTTTTTGTCAGGTCCAAGACAGAGTGCTCTGTCTCCCTCAGAGATTTCTCAAAATATTATCTAGAAGATTACTGTTGAGGTAGCTCGCAGAATAGCTTCATTTCTGGTCATCTGACTTATAGTTGTCATGCAAACCCCAGTTGCTGAAGCTGGCAGTATTTAGCATCTGCCTGTAAAAATACACAGACAAGGGCTTTTGGTCAGATCTGTGCAGCTGTTGGAAGTCATAAAACACTTCCAAGACATTACAGAAAGTTTCCTAGTACAGACGTGTCTCTGGCTGTATTGAGAACTGAGAAATACCATCTTTATGGCCTAGGCCTGTAAAGTGATTTAATTTCAGATATTTTTCTAAAGTTTGCTGGACTGAGGTTAACCTCCTGTATTCCAGTTTCTGCTATTAAGATATGTACATTTAAACAGTTACAATAGTGCCTGTATATTTCTGTTCTTTTCCATTAGGGCACACTGTGGATACATCTTAAACACAGCACTTACAAATGCCTTTTCATTACAAACATCTGTACATAGTAGTTTGATATACACATGACATGCAGTTCTAATACATTTCAAACACAAGCATCTTATATAAATTAGTTTGATATTCACAAATGACGTATGATTATTTACAAAATTCCAGCTAGCTGTGCTGGACATATTGCCTTTTGTCACACTAGGGATCCAAAGGCTGCAGAAAAAGCTACTGTGCCAGTTCTACGTTAGCCAAGGACCATGGTGAGGTGCTTTTGCAGCTGCTCTGACTGGCAACTGCTAGGCATGAACTCTATGGTGCAGCGTGTGGAGAGGCCACCACTGTTCTCACTCTACCCACAACTGCCACCACCACCACTCACACATCAGTCAGGTTTGATGCCACTATGCAATCGTCAGCTTCTGATGCCCAAGAAGTGGATACAGAGAGAGACCTTAGGTCTCCCCTAACTACCAAGGTTCCTACTGTGGGTGCAGTCGGATGGCTGCATCCCTTGCCGTGCCTGTTAAACAGAAATGCACTCCTACCATGGCCTCATCACTGTCCTCTTCCTCCACTTGTTAGTTTGAAGTCCAGAATCTTTTCAAAATAGTACAGGAATTCATGGCCTTCATTAAATTTAGAGAATCCTCACAAACTTCTTCAGAGGCTTCTCCAACTAAAAGAACTAGGAAGTAGCCTTCCAAGAAGAGACATACTCTTCATTCACTGAGGATCAGGAATAGCTGTTTTATTTGTGTCATTAACAACCCCAAACCTACCCAGACTCCAATTCTGATGATACTCTGTCTTCAGCATCCCTACCCCAAGACTTTTCTATCAGAAACACATTACACAAAAATGAAGAAAGCTTTTATCTGGGAAAGCAGGCAGTTGTCCCAGGCACAGACACATTTCTGGGATCTTTTAAACTTACCTTCTGCTAGACCGCTCATTATTCTTCTAGTACATATTGTACTAGATGATGTTTTTGAAGACATAGCCCTGTACTCAGACTCTTTTTTTTTTTTTTTTTACCTGCACCTAGGAATCCAGACTGGTTTTAGAGAGTACTTGACTCTCACAAGCATCTTTACAAAAATCCTAAAACTGATACCTCTGTATTCAATGAATCTACTAAAAGGGTTCCCAAAGGACCATCCAGGCTTCCTTTATCTAATGACAGGGACAGCAGACTACTGTGTTGATTTGGCAAGAAAACTTGTACATCTGAAAACCTAGCCATGAGAGCTTTAAATAGCCATTTCCATATGATAAAACACCTGGAGAAACTCCAAGATAAAATGATAGCAAAACTTGATTCCATTGTCTACAGAACCCTGTACAAGGAGATGCAGGACATATCTAGAGAAGCTTTACAAGTAGTCAGACCGTGCTTGATATATAGCTGTGATGCCTTAGTTCAGTCATGGCGAACCTATGACACGTGTGTAAAAGATGACACACCACCATGTTTTGGGTGACACACCAGCGTTCACCTACACCTGAGTTACTAAAGAAACTGAATGAACAAAAATACAAGAAATATGTGACCCTCTAGTTATCTGTTAAAACTCCGCAACAAAAAAGTCATTATATGATGTTAATCAAATCAAATGCAATGTGTTCATATTTTTTTCAGTTCAATTCAAAATTACTATTAAAAGTTGAGTAATTTTTTGGTGCACTATTTTATTCCCAATCATCATTTTCTCTATTGTAATTCACTGATTTTTTCCTTTACTTTTGTAATACATAGCAGCACACATGATTGGACTGTATTTTTTGTAAGTAAATGAATATGTAAAGAATCATTTCTCTTTTATTTCGGGGGGGGGGTTCACATGCCAGCAGAGTCAAGATAAGCATATTCCAAACTTTTGACACCGCGAGCCCAAAATGGTTGCCATCACTGCCTTAGTTGCTTCAAGCAGAGCAGGTGGCAGAGGTTCAGTTACCCACAGACTTGTATGGCTCAGAACTCTGCCACTGTCCGACCAAGTAAAAGCTGAATATTGGATGCCCACTGGACAGAGTTCCTGTTAGAACCTTCAGCTGAACAAGTCTTTGAGAAGCTAGGCAAAAAAGGCAAACAAACTGTAAAAGAACTCTACTTGTGTTCCAATCCCAAGGTACAGTACAAACTACTCCTCTAAACCTTCCTTTCCACCCAAAACTCTAGGAGGGCCTTCCCATGGAAAAAGACCAAGACAATCCAGAAGATGGCAAACTGAACAGCCACAGAGATCGGGTGCTGGCAAAGAGCATGCCCAACAGAGAGAACAACTGCGGCTATGTGCTACCCCTCATCCCACACACACACACACACACACACACACACACACACACACACACACACACACACACACACACACACACACACACTCTCCCATACTACCATACTACCATACTCTCAGACACCTGGCAGGATGATTATCCCTCTTCTTAAGCCAGTGGAAGACCATCACAAGGAATCAGTGTGTCCTCGGCATTATAGAAAAGAGATACTATATCCCATTCAAGGACCCCCCCCCTTTGGCATACCAAGACCACCAAAGGAACAAGAAAACCTCTTACCCCCGATTATCAGAGATTTATTTAAACAAGGGTCCATACAACCAATAGTACCCTCCAGTCAAGAGGAAAATGGCTTTTATTCAAGGTTCATCCAGGTCTCAAGGAAAAAGGGAACCTAAAGACCTATCCTGGATCTTTCAAAGCTAAGCAAATTCCTGTATATGCCAAATTCAGGATACTTACATTGCAAAAGCTGCTACCTATGATTTTTCAGGGCACCTGTATGGTCACACTCGACCTAAAGAATGCTTACTTTCATGTTCTTATAGCAATCAGTCACAGACTGTACCTATTATTCACAGCCTCAGGATCCCACCTCCAATTTTGGGCTTTACTATTTGCTCCCTCTACTGCTGCAGTAGTTTTTACAAAGTGTCAGCCCCCCTGATAGCACACTGCAGAATGCTGGGGGTACAAATCTATCTGACTTGGATGACTGTTTCATCCAAGGAAGATCCACCTCAGAGACCCTGGATGCCCTCCAGTCCTTTGTAAACTGCTTTCAAAATGTGGGCATAATGTTAAATATACAGAAGTGTCAGTAGAGCCCCCCAACAAAGATCCTGTTTCTGGGTGCCCTGGTAGACTCATTCCAACTGAAAGTGTTTCTCCTTCAGGGCAAGGTTGTTTTCTTGATGGATTATTTGAACAAGCTACTTCCAAAAAAACGTATCTCAGAAAGTTCTTAAGGATCATAGGATACATGGCATCATGTATCATTATGGTCTCTTTAAACAAGCTACATATGAGGAAATTCCAATGGTTTCTTAAAAATGTTTGGGAGCAGCAGTTTCAGCCCCTAGAAACTCTTCATTTCTTGCTCCAGTGGCTCAAGAAGGAACTTCTATGGTGGAAGGATACCATACAAGACAACCCAGGGACAACATTCACACTGCCTCAGGCAGACAGAACCATCAATGCACACAGCTCAGACATAACCTGGAGAGTTCACTGAGGCCCACTGAGGGTGCAGGGCATTTGGTCCCCACAACAGTGGAAGTTACACATCAGTCTAAAGGAAATGCTATTGGTCTTCCTAACCTTAAAAGCTTTCTGATAGCATTTAAGCCCAGAAACTCTTCAAATCTGAATAACAGTGCCACAGTCTTGTGGTAACATAAACAACAGGGAGGGACCTTGTCTTACCCACTCTGCAGCCTTACCAGAAAGATCTGGATGTTGGCTCAAAACTTGGGGCTTACCCTCATAGCATTGTATGACCTAGGCTGCATCAGTCTTCTAGCGGACTCCCTGAGCAGGGACCTACTAGATTCAAACAAGTGGATGTTGAAAAGGGAAGTATTCCTGGATTTCACCAGTGGGGGATCCCCTTTATTGACCTTTTTACCTCTCTCCACAGCAAACAACTTCTAAAATTCTGCTCTGGAACACAATGGGGGGAGCATGGAAAACAGAAGCCTTCTGCTTTGCACAGACTCATTGATTCCCTGTATGCTTTTCCTCCCTTACCCATGATTCCCAGGGTACTTACAAAAATCAGTACTGACAGGTCCAGCATGATACTAGTAGCCCCCCTCTGGCCCAGACAGCATTGGTTGTCTGTCGTCCTCACCCTCAGCAAGAGGAGGTTCTGCATTCTACCAAAGGACATGTACCTTCTCAGACAAATCAACGGATTAGTCTTCCACCCCAACTTGGCATCTCTCAACCTAGCTGCTTGGAGGACTGGGTCTTGGCACCTACCTCAATGCCTTTACACCTCAGAGAGGTGCTGTCAGTTTTAAAGGAGGGTAGTAAGTAGAACACCAGAAAGTCAAGAGATTTTCCATCTGATGTCATGGCCGACACACCATCCCAGTTCAAGCAGGCATCAATTCAGTACTGTTTTATCTATCACACCTTTTTGAACAGGGCCCTTCTTATTCCATCATCAAGGTTCATGCATTTGCTATTTCAGCTTGCTTTCAGATGACTTTACCTCTCTTCTTTCACCCCACACATGACATTTTTTCTAAAAGGGGTGAGTCACTTGAGACCTTTTAGAAGGGACCCCATTTCAGCATGGGACATAACCTGTGTTTTGGAAAAATTAACCCTGCCACCCTTTCAGCCACCTGCTACTGCTTCTCTCAAGAGGCTTACCTGGATGACCACCTTCCTTATATCCATCACATCAGCTAGAAGAGTCTCTGAAGTGGACGTTATCATGCATACAAAGCATTTTACCATCTTCCACTAGGACAGGGTAACCCTCAGAACAAACCCACCACTCATTCTCAAGGTAGATTCAGAACCAGGCTATCCCTCTGCCAGTTTTTTTTCCAAATTCACAGAACAAAGCAGAAAATAATCCTCCACTCACTGTATGTCCACAGACAAGTCAGGTACTACCTTGACAGAACAAAAAGTACAGACAGGGCAGACCAGTTATTGGTATCCTTTTCAGAGGGCAAACGGGGCAAGCCTGGCTCAAAACAAACCATTTCTAAATGAATTGCAAATTGGATCAAGTTCTGTTACCTGCATCATGGAAAGCCTTTACCTCGCCACATTAAACCCCATTCCACATGGGGGAACTACCACTGCTTTCCTTAACTCGTGAGTGCACCTCCAGACATTTCTGCAGTTAAATCCTGCTGTGCCTCTAGGTGTCAAATAGTGCTTGTTCATATTTGCATTAATAATTCATAATTCCAAAATCATGCTACATACAAGATATCAAAATATTTCATCTTGAAGCATACATGATGGCAAACAATTGAATTAATATTTGACCTCTGTTAATGAGTATTTGTTAGAACTGTAAGGTGATAACTTCATTATTTTAAAGGCTCAAGCCCACACACACTGGGAGTTAAAAATATACACTCAAAAGAGCTGTACTGGAAGGAATGAGTTCTCACCCAAACCATCATAGAGGCAGCCACTTGGAATTCTGTTCACACGTTCACTAAATACTATAAATTAGGACAGGTTTTCATGGCAGGGTTTGCCTCTGCCATCCTACAAAATATTATATCTGATATTGTCAATTTTCATTCCGTCTTTGACTGATGGGTTTGAATCCGAGGCATCGGATCTTACTCGGCCACTGTAAAAGCTCATGGCAACTTAGAAATTTCAAGCTTCTCCCTTATTTACAATGCACCATCCACCATTATCTCGGATCTTGTTTGCCGCTGTTGGGTGGAAGACGTGGTGATTTGTCTATCTAGTTATTTGTGATAGTTAAGTACATGTGTTTAATTTTTTGAATGATAATCTCTCTTTATTCTTTCCCTTTTATTGTACTAGCGTACTCTAGATACTATTGTTAGTATCTATCTGTCCCTGTTTCTCTGCTTTACCCTTCTAAATTTATCATATGTATCCCCTTTCTCCTTGTTTCTTATTTAAAAAAAAAAAGTTTTTCAATATATTGACAGTTATTTGCTTTAAGTCTAGTTGCATTTGTTGTTTGTAAGTATAGTTTTTTTGTGTGGTAGTTACTGTAGCCGTGTGTTCTGAGCTAACATGGCTGACCAAGAAAAAACCCCTGTGGGTTTTAAGAAGTGTGGGAAGCGCTGTCAAAAAAATTCCCTTCTCTGACTTGCACACCCTTTGTGTTTATTGCCTTAGCCCACTCCAGCTGCAAGAAAGTTGTGCGATATGTAATGTGTTCAACCCCCAAGCATTAGTGGAATACAATTACAAATTAATCTTAAAGGGACTTTTACCATCTTCCTTTGACGATGCCACAGCTGGAGAAACCTCCAAAAATTTGTCACTCATCTCGGAGCTATTCTTTTCTGTTTTTTTCTAAGACCTTGGAGAAAACTTTGAAAAGACTTTCTTTGGATCCTAGTGTTTCCTCAGATCCACCCAAGAAATAAGAAATAGAAAAATATGCTATCAGATCTGACCCCCCCTGGGATCAGGCAAAAGTAAAGTCTTTCTTCAATTGGACTGTTTCTTTAGATCCAAAGTCTCCTAAAATTAAGGCTTCATCAGATCAGAAGACATTGGATCTGCCAAGACTACTGAATGTACTTCCTAGGACAAGGTACTCCCCATCTGTGGACCTGGTCCCATTGAGAGCGCCTTCCCCCTTTCTTTATAGATCAGATTCTTCTTCCCGAAAGTCCTCTTACTCGTCTAGAAGCTTCACTGTAGAAGATGTGAAGAGAGTAGTGAGACAGATCATCTAGGTGCAAAACCACCAAATTGTTGCTTAGACTCCTACCCCCTTTTGGGTCAAGAAGCCCATGCATCCAAAACACCACCTCCAACTCTTTCTCTCCTGACTCCCTCTGTGTTTTGGAGCCCTTGTACCTGAGTTGTCCAGGTCTGTCTTCTTCGAATCCAAAGATCACTGTATTCTTGGATCCAAAGCTTGCTCTGAGCTTCTCCATGCTATCAGATCCGAAGAGCTCTCGGAGCTGATTCTACCCTGTCAGATCCAAGGTATTTCAGTTGACTCGGAGGTCTTTGGAGCCATCTCTACACCTTGGAGCTTTGGCAAGAGTTAGTTTGGCTCTGACTTCTGCCTTGGGATGATTTTCTTCAGAGCAGAGAATGACCAAGGATCAGAAATCCACCCTTTCAGACCCTGGTTCCTATCTTTCTCTAAGAAGGTCAGCCTTTAGGACTTTGGAGAGAGCCCGGTCAGCTACCATGACCTAGATGGGTCCTTTCCCCTTGGGTCCTGCATTTACATCACCCTTGTCTCTGCGAGTCTCAGCTAATCCTCCTACAGGGGCAGCCAGTACCAAAACCCCAGGACACCCAGTTGGGTATTTCCACCTCTTCTGATACCTCTCCAGGTAATCCCACTGAGGAGGTCCCATGGAAGAGGACATGTAAGAGGAAGCATCTGGATTCTCCTGAATCAGTCACCAAAGACACAGTTTTGAGGAGGGCAGAGGGTCCCCATGGTCACCTCCTGTGAACTTCTCGTTTGGAGACATCCTCGAAATCCTAAAACAGAGAGGTGGCTGGAAGCCCAGCAACCCTTTGTCAGAGGAGACTATGCTCCTGGAAGCGGTTGGTACCGGCCCATCTACTACTTTGGTAATTCTGCCTGCTGATGAGCTTTTTGAATTTGTCTCACAGCAGGCATGGAAGGAGTCTTCCACCATTGAGCCCATTCCAAGGAAGCCTGATAAAATTATGGCCCCTCCAGAAGACAAGCAGTTCTGGTCCAAGGGCCCCCCATTGATGCCATGGTCGTAGCAGTGGCCACAAGAAAATAACTAGATGACCAAAGTTCCAACAAGGAGTCCTGTTTGATGGACAGGCTTGGGAAGTGTGTTTGCAATTCAGGGAGCTTTGCCTTGAAGTCTCTGAACTATGACACATTTCACCAGACAACAGAGGGATCTGATAAAAGAAACTCTCAGATAACCTGACAGGAGCCGTGTCTGAGGAGGTGAAGGATTCCATCATGTCACAGCTGGCGAATCTACAATTGATGTCAAACTCATCCATGAGGCTTATTTCTAGTGTGGTAGAAGCAACATCAAGGGCAGTGGGTTAAGGTGTAGCCATTAGGAAACATGCCTGGATACACTTGTGTGACTTCGCTGAGCCTTTTAAGTCTATGTTTGTCAATGCTCCTTTTGACAGCACATCTTTTTTTGGCCCCAAAGGGAAGGATGTGTTGTCCAGGTGTGAGAAGGATGGAAAGACCCTTTCTGCCATGGGCGTGCATTTTTCCACCACCCAGAGATCCTTCTTGAGGAATTATCAAGGAGGTGGAAACATGTGGTTAAGGAAATAACAAGGATCTTTCCAGGACACAAGTGGTGTATCTTCCCCCAGAAACGGAGACTGAAACTGAAATGATAGATGCTGCCTTCACGGCAGAGAAGGTCTGCAACATCAAGGACCCAGAGTACCATTTTTTGGCAAACCCTTCCAGTGCTCCTGAATGGAGGCCTGATGTTTCCCCTCTAGAGGCAATCAGGGGTCATTGGTTCTTGCACTGGAGAGCCTGGCAAGAGATGAAAGATACTTGGGTGCAGAGGATCGTATCCAGAGGATATACAATTCCATTTTCTCCTCCTCCTCCAATTTCCAGGAAAATCCCTGATGTTCCACCCAGTCAGAGGGATCAAGCAGCCATTCAAATACAAAAGCTGCTAAACAAACATCATCCAAGAGGTCCCCCCAGACCAGAAAGGATTCAGAAGTTACTCAAGATTCTTTTTAGTGCTAAAGAAAACAGGAGACTGGAGACCAGTTCTGGATCTCAGCAGCCTGAACAGATTTGTTCGAAAGACAAAGTTCGGGATGGTCATGGTTCAGTCCAGTCTTCTGTTTTTGGAAAAGGATGGCTGGATGTGCTTAGTAGATCTCCAGGATGAGTACTATCATATAAAACTAAACAGGCAATCCAGGAGATTTTTGCTCTTCGGCTATGAGATGGTTATTATTGGTTCAGAGCACTGCCCTTTGGTCTCACTGCAGTCCCCAGAGTGTTCAAATGTATGGCTGTGATAGCAGCTCACTTGAGACTGCAAGAATTCTGTTTCCATACTTAGACAACTGGGTGATTACCTTTCTCACCAGGCATCAACTCATCATGGCAAGAGAAGTCATCTACTCTTGCTCAAGGTTAGGACTAGCATAAATTTTGAGATGTCATATCTAGAGCCAACTCAAATTCTAGAATTCGTACAAGCGCTTCTCAACACAACGTCAACAATAACCTCCATTACCCTTTCCAGAGTTCAAACTTTAAGGTCACTAGTCAAAAAGGTACTTTGCAGTAGCATGATCTCAGCTCACCTAGTTCTGCAAGCTCTAGGCTCAGTGGTGTCTGTGATAACCCTTGTTCTGCTAGCCAGGTTTCACTTGAGAATTCTGCAAGGGATGTTGGCATCTCTTGTCGATTCTTCAACTACCCTTGTCTGTTCCAATATGAATTACCAAATGGTGCAAGAAAAGTCTGATGTGGTGGATCCAATTGGAACAACTGCTGCAGGGTCGTCCATTTGTCCCCTCTCAGTCCAAGGCCATAATAACCACGGACACGTCCCAGCTAGTGTGTGTGTGTGGGGGGCACTACCTGGGAAAGACAGCCCCAAGGCATGTGGTCCCCTGAAGAGGCCAATTTGCATATCAACGTACTGGAGTTGAGAGCAGTGCTTTTGATGTTGCAAGCCTTTCAGGATGCTCTTTCATTAGGAATGATTGCAGTACAGGCAGACAATATGTTAGTAGTTTGGTACATCAACAAAGAAGGAGGAATCAGATTGTACCCCCTTATGTCAAGAAGTGCCAAGGATGTGGCAATGGGCAATATTTTCCAACTGCTTTCTCTTAGCAATGTACATTCCGGGGAAGTCCAACATAGTAGCATGCAAGCAGAGCAGGTGCGTTCTGTTACCTCATGAATGGCCCCTCAACCAGAAAGTTGCAGAACAAATTTTCTGCAAGTGGGGCCAGCCTTGCTGCAATCTCTTTGCTTCTCCCCTGAACAAGTGCAGCAGCTGTTTTGCAGTAACTTCCCCTGCAGGGGAGTCACAGAGGGATGCTCTTCTTCATGATTAGAGCCCGGATTCCTTTATGCATATCACCCAGTTCCCTTAATTCCAGAGTTCCTTCAGAAAGCTGCCAGGTTGAAGACCAAGGTCATTCTCATTGCCCCCTTTTGGCCTTGACAGATTTGGTTTCCCTTCCTGTGGCCTCACTTAATACACCATCTGTGGCTTCTGGACCCAGTACCAGAACTCCTGTCTCACTCGACAGGCACGACATATCCAGACCTTCCGAACCTCAAGCTGACGGCTTGGTTTCTCTAATTCCAATAATAGCCAGACAATCAATGCTGTCTTCCCCTGTTCGTTACATCTTGTTGTCTTCCCTTAAGCCATCCACTGGGAAACTTTAAGCTAGTAATTGGAAGAGATTTGTACACTGACACTTCAAAAGCACGTAGACCCTTTCTCGGTCCCAGTCAGTCATGTGCTGGAGTTCTTGACAACTGCTTTTTAACCAGTTGGCCACTTCCAACAGTGAAAGTCCAGCTGGCAGCAATTTTTAATTTCCACATTGGTTTTAATGGACATTCAGTAACCTCTCATAAACTATGTAAAGCTTTCTTACGTGGCACACTTCTTCTTAAACCTCTTTTTAAAGATCCCATGCCACCATGAGATCTGAATCTGGTACTGCAGTCTTTGATTCTGCCCATGATTGTAATCTTAAATTTTTGTCTTGGAAGGCCTTATTCTTAGTTACCATCACTTCCACCAGATGAATTTTGGAAATTCAGGGATTGTCAATGAAACTTCATCTAATTTTTCATAAGAATAGAGTCTCCTTACGAACCAATGCATCCTTTTTGCCCAAAGTAGTTTCATACGTCAACATTAATCAGTGCATCGGTATACCAGTCTTCTTCCTGAATTATTCCAACAAAGGAGAATACTTGCTACATTTGTTAGATGTGCATAGACAATTACATTTCTATCTACATGGAACAAAAGATATCATGACTGATCAATTGTGTGTATCTTCTGCTGATCTGAAATTGGGCTCACATGTATCTAAAGTCACTCTAGCTAAATGGCTTACTTAACTATTTCCTTTATTTACAACAAATCAGGTATGACTTTGCCATACAAAGTATGCACTCATTCAACTAGACCTACAGCTACCTCCTCAGTTTTCCCCTCAGGAACTTCGATGGATGACATTGTGTAGCAACAACTTGGGCTTCTCCTCACGCCATTATTTCTCAATATAAGCTGGATCTGGTGTCCAGAGGTAGGGCATCTTTCAGCTCAACGGTGCTCAGAAATAGCCTTCCTTGAATCCACCCAGGGTTCTAAGTAGCTGGGGACTCTGTCCCATCAGTCGAGAATGGAATGAAAATTGACAGCATCAGATAAAGATGTCCTCCTATTCTCATGTTGCAGTATTCTTACTGTGGGATCCTCCGCCTCAGGTGACCCGAATGTGTGCTCCTATACAAAAGCTTTCAGCCTGGTTGCTGTTGGTGCATGGGATGTCAGATGTAGGGCCATAAACCAAGGATCTTAAATGTGATGTCTGCACGCACAGACCTCAGAACTTTTCTGCCACAGTCAAACGTCCGATCGATCGCATCACTCCTTTCTATCATGACATTGGGGATTTCTTACTTATATTAATTGTTTGAGCTTGGTTTGCTGATTTTACATTGGCTGATGTCTGCTAAGAAAGGTAAATGTACATGCAGGCATCAAATTCCACATTAAGACACCCATGACCGTTGCGTCTTTTGTCTAGGCCGGGAACATGACCATAGCTCCCTGCTCCATCTGCCAATCTTTCGTCCCTAAAACTCTTAGAAGCCATTTGACTGCCCTTAACCTGTACTTAGAAAATCAAAGGCTTAAGAAGCTAGCCCTTAGGTTGGATCTGGAATCAGCCAACCCAATGGAACCACCAATGAAAAAGGCCAAAGTTTTGCAGCCTATTACCACTGCCTCTCTGTCACCGGATGCCCCGCCAACCACCGATATAGGAGTTGAGGGATGTTTGCTAGAGCCGTCTGCTTCTACGGCTCCCATTGAGGAAGCTGTTTCTGAAGTGCCAACCGGCACGTCCGCAGAGATGTCTCAGACATCGGTAATTTCCGAAGTCGAGGGGGAACCAGGTTCCACCCGACACCCTTCTGGATCTCAGGAATCCAAGTCTCCTTCCTTTGGCAAGGCCCCCAGAATCAAGGCCTACAGTGTCTCCAAAAACTACTCCTTTAAAAAGAAGACAAAATAGTAAACATTTATCTACTCCCTTCTGCATGATAACTGGACTGGCGGTCTTTTGCTCAGTCCCTGATGCAGGCCTTCATGGCTCTTAGGCCTTCAACCTCCTCATCCCCTTCTGTTCCAGTGCTCAGCCCAAGGCCTACTTCTGCTACCTCACTCCTTCCATCTGTTCCCCAGGAAGAAGAAGAAGAAAAGGCCGTCTCCTCTTGCTCTGAGGAGTCTGTCACCTACTCATCCCAAATATCCTCCCCCCCTGGAATATTATTCTCTAGATGTGGATTCTGTTGAAAGAGATTCCCCTCCAGAGGACATAACATTTGGTGAAACTATCACTAAAATGAGAGTACTTCAAGTGGGATACTTCCAAGTGACAGAAATTCAAAAAAAGATAGTTTGAGTTGTTGCAGGTTGAATTACCCTCCCCATCAGCCATGTCTCCAGTGATCCCTACATACCTTGACGCATTTACTTCTTGGTCTAAGAACCCTGACTCTCAGCCACCTGCCCCAAAGAGACCAGACCATTTCTGTAAGGTGCTTGATGACCACAAATTCCTAGTAAACCCCCCCTTGGCGGACACTGCTGTTATAGCTGTGGCCCCAGATAGACAATCTAGACTACTCCCTTCTTCATCTCTTTTACCTTCAGATAGACAGTAAAATTATAAATAGCTGGGGAAGAAGACTTACACCTCTTCCACCCTGGCCTTCAGAGCACTTAACTGTCAAACACATATGGTGAAATATGCCTTGGACTTGGTATCCCAAGCCTCTACATTTCTGAAGTAGCATTTAAGCTATCCCTGACATCCCAGGTGGCCAGGCACTCCATTAGATGCAGTTATGACACAGCAGAGACCTCTGCTAGGTCAGCTGCAACTGCATCAGTTCTGCGTAGGTACTCCTTGCTTAGGCTCTAACCACTGCTAGAAGATTTTAAGTCCAAAATCCTAGTTGCTCCTCTTGATCATAACCTTCTGTTTGGTAAGCAGTCTGCAGAACTATTTAAAAATTTACAGATCTACAAAGAGCTACACGATATTAAACACCTGCTGGTATCTCCTATACCTAAGTACTATAGAAATTATCCCGCCAAAACATCCTATGTCATCCTATGACCCACCCTTTCTTCTACCAGGCATAGGAAAGGGACTAGGAGCCAATCCTCTTCTAGGACTACCTCTTCTCAGCCAGCGCAAAGACGGTCCTTTCAGGACAGAAATATTGGCAACAGTGCATGACTGCCTTGCCCACCCCCTGTCTGCCCCTTTGGAAAGAAATCACTACAGACCACAGAGTGCTGGCAGTAGTGGAAAAAGGATATTTCCTATCCTGGCAGGAAAGACCCACCCCACAGGACATTCCTTTTCCACCCAAAAATCAGCTTCACCTAATTCCCCACATTATCCAGGATCTATGGGCACAAGGCACCATAGAACCTATCCCATCAGGACAAGAAAGAAAAGTGTTTTTATTCCAGACTTTTCCTAGTTCTGAAAAAGGATGGACCATGGAAATCAATCCTGGACTAAATCTTTTTCTAAAAGTCCCCTCTTTCAGAATGCGGTCTGTACAGACCCTGCTTCCTCGATTAGCACCACAAACATTCATGGTCACTTTGGACCTGAAGGAGGCTTACCTCCACATCCCCATACACCCAAACCACAATAAATACTTGCGCTTTGCTGGGCCTTGCTCTCATTTTCAACTTATTGCCTTGCCATTTGGTTTGCCCACTGCACCAAGGGTTTTCACCAAATGCCTAGCTCCCGCCATAGCCTTCAGCAGGACCAAGGGCATACAGATTTGTCCCTTCCTAGACGATATTCTAATTCTTGCAGAAAAAGAAGAGACCCTCAAAAATCATCTCCTGTTCTCTACATCCCTGATTTAGAGACTAGGTTTCACAATGAACCTCCCCAAGCCACCTCTATCAACAGAACAAGACAAGGTTTTCCCAGGTTGCAGGATTTGGACAGACCTAATGAAAGCATTTGTACCCAAGACAAAGTAATCTCCATGATAAACCATTTCCAGGACCTCCTCTAGATAGACCAGCTGTCAGCAAGACAGTTTATGTGCCTTCTGGGTATTATGGCAGCCACCATCCCTATGCTTCCCCTAGCCAGGATGCACATGAGGAAGCTGCAGTGGTACTTAAAGAACATGTGGTCCCAGCACAGCCATCCTATAGACTTCCAAATACCCTTCCTACCTTGTCTGCAAACAGGACTAAGGTGGTGGATACAACAGGGTTCAAAGGAATCCAGGACTTACCCCTCCTACCCTCCACACCAGCTCAACATAAGTACATAAATGCCTGGAGTCTGAGGTGGGGGGCAACCATGAAGGGACTCTGGGTACAAGCACCTTGGCAGGCATCCCTCTTGAGGAAACATATCAACATCAGGGAAATGACGGTGGTTCATTTAGCCCTGAAGGCTTTTCTCCCTATCCTTCAGCCAAGCCCTCTGCTAATCTTCACAGACAACACCACTGTCATGTGGTACATCAACAGACGGGGGGGACCAGGACCTACCTTCTATGCAGGCTGGCAATGCAAATTTGGGAATTAGCCTCACAGAACAATTCTACAGGCACCAGACATCCCTTCCCAGGACAACCTTCAGGCAGATGCTCTAAGCAGATCATTCTCTCTACATCACGAGTGGATGTTACACAGGGAAGTTTTCCAAGACATGGTCACCCGATTGGGTACACCACATATAGATCTAATTGCCTCTCCCCAGAACAGACAGCTGAGAAAATGCTGTACCAAACAGCACTCTCCCCTAGCTTGGAGAGTGGATGCCTTCACCATCTCATGGAAGGGATGGTTTCTGTATGCCTTTTCCCCCTTCCCTGTCATTCAGAAAGTCCTCCTGAAGATTAGGAGAGATGTGCCAAAAATCTTGCTGGCGACTCCCTACTGTCCAAGGCATCATTGATTCCCTCTTCCACAATCCCTTGATAAGGGCAATCACTACAAGTTACCTCACAAGGTGGACCTACTCACACAACAGAAGGGAAACGCTCATCTATCCACACCTAGAGATGCTGAGCCTTGCTGTCTGGATGATAAACTTCTAGTACCCTTCAGACACTGCTACACAGAGGACGTGCTTTCTATCCTGCAGGAGGCCAGGAAACTGAATACAAGGAGATGCTACATTTCTAAATGGGAGAGATTCTCCAAATGGTGACTCCAAGGACATAAGGACCCCCTTCTAGCGGATGTCTCTTTAGTCTTGGCTTTTGCATGTGAGCTGATTAAAGCAAATCTTTCATACTCTTCAGTGAAAGTGCACTTCTCTGCTATCTCTGCCTGTCTACCCCTGGAACCTCCTTGTCTCTCCAGATTGGATGTTAAATTGTTCTTAAAAGGGGTTTTACAAATAAGACCACCCAGAAAGCCTAGCCCACTACCCTGGGACCTAAATTATATCTTGGAGGAGCTGATGCTGACTCCATTTGAACCAGCCACTTCTGCATCCCTGCAGATGTGGACATGGAAAACAAGTTTTGCTGGTAGCACTTACTTCAGCAAGAAGGCTATCAGAGTTACAGGCATTCATAGTATGCCTTCCTTTACACTGTCTTCCATAAAGACAGGGTGACCCTGCACACCAACCCTTCCTTCATGCCTAAAGTGGTCACCGAGCTATCACTAAATCAGTCCATTCACTTACCAACCTTCTTTTCCTCTCCACAGAATGACAGTGAGAAAATACTACACTCCCTGGATGTTCACCCCCTAGTTTCATATCTACAGGTCTGTGGACCTTCAAAGAGCCCCTAACGGCACTAGGTTCATTTTTGGACAGTCTGTGGCATTCCACCAGTCTGAAGGTCATCTTTTGGCATCTTCAAGGCTACTGCCTGACTGGGCAGTTAGATCTGAGGACTGTGCTTGCAGACGTCACATTTAAGGTCCCTGGTTTATGGCCCCTGTATGTGACGTCCCATGCACCAACAGCAACCAGGCTGAAAGCTTTTTGTATAGGAGACGAAATTCAGGTCACCTGAGGCGGAGGATCTCACAGTAAGAATACTGCAACATGGAAAAGGACATCTATAGTTACGGTAAGATTTTACACAACTATTCTTTATGTACTTAACATAACATTCCATCTGTGTTGTCCATTTTCATTCCTCCTCAACTCCCCACCCACCAACCCAAAACCTTTTTGGTTTATTTTAGAAGAGCGAGTGGATATAACAAATTGGTTATATGTTCGAACATTACCAGCTCCAGATGTGGCATTGCTTAGATGTTCTTCGTTTCACTGTTGCAGTCAGCACTTGTGGGTTATCCCTACTGGTTAGCCCTTGGCTGGCCCAAATACCAGAGTAAAGATTGTCCCCCCTGTGTTGGCTGCAGGTCGCCAGAGACTGATGTCAGATAGTCAGTAGTATAAAGCAGGGCAGCCAATGCCATTACATCAGTCTTTCTTGGCGTGGAGCCCGAAGCAGAAGCAGTTTGCATGTGCATTGGTTGGCCGCTGCCAGAGTGAAGTAGAAAATGACTAAAGCTAAGTACCCCATTGGGGATCTTTTTCCTGCACTAACCAATGTCCGAAAAAGTAAGTAATGGTCTCTGCTGTGAAAAACTAATACCACGCAAGACTTTCATAACCTGTGTGTAACCTGTTAAGGACCAGACCACGATGTCCCAGGATGTCGGTTCTGCCCACTCTTTAATGCTAGGATGTGCTGTAGAGCAGAATTTGTAGCTAGATATTTCAAAGACTGTCCTTCGTAGTGCAAAATGGCGTCCATCGGTCAGCATACAGTGGATATCCTGAAAAAGAGAGAAGATAAAGAAAGGGACAGACCACAAAAAGTTAGGCCTTCAGATTACTTTACCTGAAAGTCAGCCACCAGCACAGTGGAATTCAGTGAGGTGCTTACACAGCCACTGATGCCCGATGCTATACCTCTGTAGGTCTCTACCGAGACCCATTCGGAGTCCCGTATGCTGCCAGATCAGACTACATCTGCCAAGTTTTTGGTTGTAACACCCGAGGTTGGGTCCAGAGCCATTTTGCAGGCACCAGCTTCCGAGGAGGCTTTATGGATAACCGACACCAGACAAAGACCACCGGCCACAGACGCATCCAGGCCCATTGAAGCACTGAGGAATAAAAGCAAGACCATGCCCAGAAAAACAATTCCTAGTCACCATCTTCCTCAAGCCCAACCTGCTCAGCCACAACAGCTTCTTAAGATGGCTGAGGATCTTATCACCCTTATCAGAGGTAACCAGACTACCCCAGCCAAAAGAAAAAGGTACCTTTTCCCAGAGATTCTCTCAGAACCTGGCACTGAAAAATCTGACATTTTGGATTCGGACAATGAACAACAGCCCATTACCACCTTTGAGGTTTCTGAAGCAGAGGAATCCATCCCATCTGCACCCCCCCCCCCCCCCCGAGGACCTATCTTTTTGGAGAGACCTTACACACCCTCAGGGAACACTTCCACTGGGAAGCTCAGGATTACTCCCAGTCTAAGAGGCTAAGAGATTTTCTGGACCTTCCCCAGAACAAACCCTTAGCCATTCCTCCCGTTTTGGATGTGGTGGAGGATGTTTTCATGGAGTTTAGCCTCACACCTGATGTCCTACCTACTGCACCTAGAAAACCAGACAAGTACTGCAGGGTGCCAGACACCCACAAATACTTATTCAAAAATCCCGCAGCCGACCCAGAGGTCATCACCCAGGGTCCCAGGGGAGCTCAGGCCAGTTCATCCAAAAACCCTATTCCTTCTGACAAGGATAGCAGAGCCCTAGACAGATGGTGTAAAAAAAGTATACACCTCTGCTACCTTGGCTGTTAGAGCTCTTAACTGCCAGTTCCATATGCTAAAATATCAGCAACATACCTTGGCACTATTAAAGCAGACAGTTTCCTCCTTGCCAGGCAGTTCAACTACCAGAGAACTAGGGGAACTCTTACACTCCAGCTCTCAAGTTGTAAAGCATTCCCTCCACTGTGGGTACGATGCCCTAGAAACGTCAGGCAGGGCTGCTGTTGTGGGGTCAGTCATTAGGAGACATGCATGGCTAAAAGGCCAACCTCTGCCTGATCATGTTAAATCCAAACTCCTAGATGCCCCCTAGATAAGGACTGCCTGTTTGGATCTAAGGCAGAGGAGGTAATCAAGAAAATGGAGGATAAGGCCAAATCAATGCAGGCAGTAAAAGATTTCCTCCAGGTACAACCTCCCAGATTCAGCAGGAACTTTCCCACCAAACACTGGTCCTTTCCTTCCCAATCCAGGCCTGTGCAAAGAAAAGGGTACAGGGACAGATTCCCCCCCCCCCCACCCCAGGCAGCAACTGCAAGGACAGCAGAGGCCCAGACAATGGCCCTCTACAACCCCCAGGACAGGGAGATCTAAGTCCACTCCATACCCTAAGGACTCGCAATGACCCCTCTCCCCCCTCTGCCCCCCAAAGGTTAGGAGGAAGGCTAACCCTTTTCAAAGTCACTGGCAATCCATCACAAAGGATCAATGGGTCCTAAAAATCATTTTCCAAGGATACAGATTGTCCTTAAAAGAGAGCCCAATCCTAACAGGGTACCCAGACATACCAACAAATCAGAGGCAAGAGGTCTTCAGCCAAATTTAGAAACTCTGTGCTCAAGGAGCAGTGGAACCTGTACCGCAGGAACAAACCAGAAAAAGATTTTATTCAAGACTGTTCCTGGTACCTAGGAAAAGAGGGCACTTGACACCCTATTTTGGATCTATCCACACTAAACCTTTCCCTACAAGTGACATAATTCAAAATGCCTACACTCCACAAACTCTTGCCCATGCTCACCCCAAATGCCTGGCTAGTCACCCTGGACTTAAAGGATGCCTACCTCCATGTCCCTATAAGGGAGTCCTGCAGAATGTTCCTTCGCTTCAGAACAGGCTCACAACTCTTTTAGTTTTCTGCTCTGCCCTTTGGCTTATCTACTGCTCTCATGGTTTTCACCAAATGCCTGGCCCCTGTCATTGCCTTCTGCAGGCAGAAAAACATTCAGATTTACCCCTATCTGGATGACTGTCTCATCCAGGCAGACAGCAGGGAAACGCTCCTGCAAGAACTCGACTTTGTTCAAACACACACTGCCTCTCTGAGATTTACCATCAACAAGGAAAAATCCCATCTCCAGCCCGCCAGACAGATCACCTTCTTGGGAGCTCTCCTGGACACATCCACCCAAAGAGCCTTCCTCTCTCTAGAAAAACAAAGGTTCCTGCCCCAATATTTCTCCCAGTTGACTTACAGAATGCATCTCACAGCAAGGGAGTACCTTCAGGCTCTAGGGTTCATGGCATCCTGCATCCTGTTGATGCCCATGGCCAGGCTACACATGAGAAAACTGCAGTGGTACCTAAAAAACCTAGTTTCTGGAGCTACAACTTCCTCTGATTCCCTGCTTAAGGGAGGAACTCCTATGGTAGACAGAGGTCTGCACCCTGAACAAGGGCCTACCATTTCTAATTCTTCCCCATGGCCAGACCATCACCATGGATGCCTCAGACAAAGCCAGGGGGGCACACTTAGGAGACGTGCACCCAAGGCACTTGGGACCTAGACCTAAACATCAACCTAAAGGAAATGATGGCAGTAATCAGGGCTATCACAGCCTTCAAGAGCCACCTGAAACCAGGGGTTCTCCTCATCAAAATAGACAATACCACAGTCATGTGGTACATCAACAAGTAGGGGGGAATACACTGTTACCTGCTTTATCATCTAGCCATGCTCATCTGGCAGACTGCCTCTAGGATAGGCCTTCATCTGATAGCCCATTACATCCCGGGGGAGCACAATACCCTAGCAGACCACCTCAGCAGAAGTGTCCTGGACCCCCACGAATGGCAGCTTCATAGGGAGACCTTCCTCTGCATCACCCAAACTTGGGGAGCCCTAGAGGTAGAACTCTGCATCTGTAGAGAACAGACAGTTAGACCATTTCTGCACCAGGGAGTTCCACCCAGAAGCCTGGAAAGTGGATGCTCTCTCCTTCCACTGTGGCAACCTGTTTGTCTATGCCTTCCCACCCTTGCCAGTGATCACAAGTGTACTGCTAAAGGTCAGGGAGGAAGAGCCAAGAGCTATACTAATTGTTCAAAATCGGCCCAGGCAACATTGGTACCCCTTGCTACTCAGCCTAACCAAGGAACCTGCCTCTTACAGTAGGACTTCTAATCCAAGAAAAAGGATCAGTACTGCATCCCAATCTACAAATTCTCAACCTATCCACATGGCTTATACCCCAAAGGCAGATACCAGCACACTGTTGAGCAAGCAGGTCCTGGATATAATTAAGGAGCCCAGGAGGCCCAGCACCAGGAAATCATACTCAGTAAAATGGAAAAGATTCAATATCTGGTAGGGGTACAACAGCTCCTTTGCTTCTCTCTCTCTCTCTCTCTGATTCTAGACTACTTGGTGGAGCTAGTGCAAAAAGGATTATCTTACTCTTCCATCAAAATTCATGCCTCAGCTATCTCTGCTCATTCCCATGCAGAGCAGCCTTTGTTCTCCCACCCTCTGCTGAAACAGTTCCTTAGAGAGGGTACCTCACATCAGGCCACCTAGGAGGCCACCCACTCCTGCCTGGGACCTGAACTATATCTTGGAAAAATTAACCTTACCTCCCTTTGAACCAGCTGGATCAACAGAACTAAAAAACCTCTCTTGGAAGACCACCTTCCTGCTGGCCATAACCTCCGGTAGAAGGGTTTCCGAGCTGCAGGCGCTCATGGCCATTGAACCCTTCGTTGTCTTCCATGCAGATAGGGTGCCTCTTAGAACTAACCCCTCTTTTATGCCGAAGGCAGTGTCTGACGTAACACTGAATCAGGCTATACATCTTCCCACCTTCTTTCCTAACCCTCAGAACAGGGGGGGAAAGAATACTTCATTCACTGGATGTGCCCAGGCAACTTGGATACTGTCTGGATAGAAACAAGTCTCTCAAAGAATGACCAGCTCCGGGTCAGCTTCACCACAGGGGCAGAGCTGGTTAGATTTGCCCCAGGGACAGAGGGGAAACCTATTTCTAAACAGACCATTTCTAAATGGATATCCAACTGTATCCAATTGTGCTACCACTTCCATGGAAAAATTCCTCCCAAGCCTGTCCGAAGCCATTCCACTAGGGCAGCATCTACCTCCACTGCCTTCCTCAGGGAGGTCCCTACCAAGGATATCCTAGAAGCTGCTTGGACTTCAGTCCACACCCTCACCAAACACTACCAATTGCCTCTTTTCTCCAAAACCCGGGCAGGCTTTGCCTCTGCAGTCCTGCAGGGCATACTAGGTCCTACTTAGAGCAGTGCAAGCCTGTTCTTCTGTTCCTTTTGTTCTGCAATCCACTCTACTTTCAGTTTTGGGAATCTTCCCACAAGTGATGACTGCAACAGTGAAACATAAACAACATTGTACATTTGCACACTTGCCAGAAATGTAGATGTTTGAGTGCATTCACTGTTGCAGTTCTGTTGTCCATCCCTCCTTCCCCCCTCTATTTCTCTCTCTTTAGCTCACACCTATCTTTGTCTATGGGCTTCCCCCAGGTTGGCCTTCCTCATGCCTTCTGGGTAGGGTTCCTATAGGTTGGGGCAAGAAAAACTGATGTAATGGTGTCGGCTGTCCTGCTTTATACTACTGATGACCTGGCGTCAGTCCCTGGCAACCTGCAGCTGATGCAGGAGGGACAATTTTTACGCTGGTATTTGGGCCGGCCGAGGGCTATCAAGCAGGGATAATCCACAATGACTGCAACAGTGAATACACTTGAACATCTACATTTATGGTAAGTGTACACAACTGTACTTTCTCTCTTTATCTGACGCATGTGTGTGTGTGTATATGTGTATATATATAAAATATAAAGTTATAAGAGTACATGTTTCTTTTATAGCTTGCAATCAAGATCTGAAGTAATGGGGGGTGGTGCATTATGGGTAAGGGAGAAGCTCCAGAGTTCTAGGTTGCCACAAGCTGTTACAGTGGCCAATTTGGATCTGACACCTCTGATCGAAACCCATCAGTTGAGAAGGAATGAAAATAGACAACACAGATGGAATGTTATGGTAAGTACATAACTTTTTCCTTAACTTAAAATAATCATCTCCACCCACTGGGTAGCTTTAGGACTCTTACCAAGGATCAGTACTGCAACATTGGCTATAAGTAGCATGGTACAGTTATGTCCCACTTACCATAATTGTAGATATTTGAGTAGATTGATGTTGCAGTGCATATTCCCACCCTCCTATCCCTCAACATTGTAGGGGCTATCACTGTTGCTGTTTCTACGTATAATCACTTTGGCTAATCCCAGCTATACTTTGGTTTCCTTACTCCTCTGCATTATCAACCAAAACCAGACAGCAGGGGAGGTTGTGCTGTCCTCTGACATTAAACTGCTTTTTTCTTGCTTAGAAAGACCTGAAGTTGGTGCCAGTAGACACCCTTCTTATACCCTGACGTCTGGACATTGGTCACTGGATATCTTTCAGCTTGGAATAATGCTAAGACTCTGGAAACTGGGCAGGTCACAGACTTCTGTATGGCAGTAAGACCCAAGTATCAGTACTACAACACAGATCTACTCGAACATCTACAGTTATGGTAAGTGGGACACAACTGTACTTTCCTGGAGACTTGCTTTGTTGAATGATTATTGTTTTATCTGCTGTCTTCCTTTCTTAGTTAATTGTTGAACCTCATCTTCCTACATAATCAAGTCTTTCATAAGTATTTTCATTTGTGTCTTTTCCTCTGCTTTATATAGATTTTCATAAAATTTCTGAAATATGTCTCAACACCTCTACAGTCTCTCTGGTTATTTTTCGTGTCATAGGCTTCCCAAGTTTGACAACCACCCTTTCTACCATCTGTTGTCCAAGTCATTGTGCTAAAAGCTTTTGTGTGCTAGAGTTATTTAAAAAAAAAAAAAAAAAAAAAGACTTCAACATTTCTAAATTCATGAATATTAGAATAGTATCAAAGTAGTGTCGTATTTTCCCCTTTAGGAATCTGCATTCCCTTATTCTGCAGTAGTTTTAACTCTTTTCAACCCCTCTAAATAATTCCTGTTACTTCTTTGCATTTATCTCCTTTTCTGTTATTTCTACCATGCTGGCTAGTCAATATTTTGACTTCTGTTCATTGAGAGAGAGAGAGAGAGAGGGAGAGAGAGAGGGAGAGGAAGAGAGACACAAGGGTTCTTTACTTAAGCATGACCAATTCTGGTATGAGGCTAGACCGTTACCTGTCTTGGGACAGTGTGGAAGAGGGGTCTTGGAAATGCACCAGGGTTGGGAATTTGAGGGGGCAGAAGGAGACAATTTGACTGTTTCTCTTTCTCAAATTGTAAAGTCTTTGCTTCAAAGGAGTAATTTTTGTTGCATTTCAGAGCAGGATTATGTGAAATGAGGTTAACGCGCACTGTTGTTTTCTCTTTGTCCTCCAGTTTTTTTAAACATTATAAAATGGGGATCTGAGGACCAACTTGTTATCCAGAGTGCATTAGAGTTGGGCTTTCACTTCATCAGGGAGGGATTGGGCCCTCAGCCAAGAATGTCTGCTAATAACTGACTCTGTTGCAGCAGCCCTGGATGTTGCATCTCTACCATCATACATATATTTTATGGTATGTCTGCCCTGCTGCAAAACAGTTTGGGCTTGGCTGACTATAGTTGCCTTTAGGGTTTCATTCTGCACTCCCTGAAAACTGTTCTGGAGTTGGCTGATGCAGTGCTTCTGATCTATCAGAATATGGGTCTGAACATTCTGGGCCTTGAAGGCTAGAGTTACTGAAGTTATGTGCTTTTCCATAATTGGTTAAACTGTCTGCATTCCATGTCATTGAGAGCAGAGTTCCACCTACCAGCTAGTTTATTTCCTTAGCAGTTTCCTGGGACATTGTTTCTGGACCTGCACTAGGTTTGTTACACAGAAACCTGTGAGAAGATCTGAATCCTATAAAAGCTGTCCAGCCTTTTGGGTGGTGGAGGGTTTAAGAATCTAGCTTCAAGGGCACAATTTGAAAAATGTAGAAAAAGGCTTCTCTTTGTAGAGGGACAGTCATTAGCTGCTGGACAGAGACAAGACCCAGAAGGTCCAACTTTGTCTTCTGGGATTCAGAGGCCTCCTGAGACTTCCACTTAACGATAGAAGTATAGCTTTCCCAAATGACTTGTCTTCTGCTGGGAGTATGGGGCCAAAGTGACTTCATTGTCTGTATCAAAAGCTAGAGGGGAAGACTCAGTTTACCCCACTACAGAATCAGAAAAGCCCGAGTCTGTCACTGGAGAGACCTTCCTCTTCCTCTCTGGTAGGGAGACTCTAGACATGGAGGATTGATATTAATCTAGCTATAGGCTGCATAAAAATTGGTGGTGACCCTGAGCCATCCTAGCCTAGTCCTGGGATGAAGGCTGTCTGGGGTTGTGGAGTGAGGACCTTCCAGGAGATGCTGTCTTTGCATAAGCAGTGCCTTAGGTAAATATATAAACCAGTGGCCACTGATGGTTTGGAAACACAGCTGGAGCCAGTCATGAGGAAGCATATTGTCCTCTGACTGTGAGGATTCTGCCATAACCATCCTTAGATTTTAAAACGTTGTTTTGAGTCTGACATTGGGAGGATGATGCCAGATGATGAACATAAGGCCTTGTCATTGGTCCAGTTGAATGCAGTAATTGTCAAAGGCATGATGATATCCAAAAGAGCAACACTGAAGGTCTCGATAGTAATGGATAATCAGGGCCAGGGGCTGTTTGAGCACTTCTGCAGAGTAGATGCCCTTGAACATAGGAGTTTCCAGTGAACTTCAAAGATCAAGGGTCTCACTCTTTTCCTCTGTGATGGGGTGCCTTTTAGTTGTTTTTTTTTGGCATGGACTTTGGCACCATACTGTTGCTGCATATCTGCAGACAAGGAAGATGTTTTTTAATGGGGCCTTGAGCCTCTGTTTGACCTTGTATGCCTGGGAGGCTTCCTGCCTTCTCTTTAGATTCTTCATATGAACCCCCTGGTAGATGCTGCAGCTAGCCATGTCATGCTGTAGACATAGACAGAAACTACGCTGGATGGGGAAGCCTTTTTGTGTTTGGTGCTTGCATGCTCATATTGTAGTTTTCGCATGCATGAGCATGCCCCACATATCCATGTCTTTTAGACTGTTTCCTGTACGTCTTATCACAATCAGTATTTGCAATCATAAGGAATGAAAAGGGTCCACAGCAGGGTATTTATGCTATTCAGTCATAGGCTTCGGCCAGTGGCAGACTGACACTCTGTCTTATAGCAAACTCTTACATGACAAGAAGAAACTTGCGTTGGCATGGGTAGATGCCACCTGAATGTCAGGTATGTGAAAATGTTTGAGATAAGGTGACATCGGACCAACCATGGTAAAAGGATGTTCAGCTCTGAATGTCAGGCCTGTCCAGTGGCAGAAATTTCTACAAGTTATGATTGCAACAGTAGCCCATAAAGAACATCAAATTTTGAGATGAGCAAAATATTTGATGAGAAATGAAGGATATTGCAGAAGTGTGGTGTTATTTCATAATCTGTGTTGGCCGGTCAAGAGGTTTTCTCAAGTTCTGTAAGGATGAATGACCGTTTCTTTCTGATGGTCATGTGACTGTAAGGATGAATGACCATTTCTATATGATGATGGTGGTAATGCAGGGCCCATTAAGTTGGACTGCAGAGTAGATTGTTCATTCTCTGCATTCTATCTTACAGATGGTCTCCAATCTTACTGTCAGAAAGTTCTAAAGAAGTCCTAAGACTGGTTGCTTGTAGTTCCTTTTTCTGATGAATACAGTGCCTTCAAATATCTGTTTTGGAAAATTCATGTAATATTTATGTTTTTTGCTTCTCAGGTGGCAGGGTGAAAACTTGGAAACGTCGCTGGTTCATTTTGACAGACAACTGCCTATATTATTTTGAGTATACCACAGTAAGTATCACCTAGCGTGCAAGACTTCATCAGCATCATTGCATGTTGACTTGTAGGTGCTGCATGTGGCTTGGCAGTCCTGCATCCAGCTCCTTGCTTGCCTCTCCAGTATTCACCATTTTGGGATGCTGTACCACTAAAGAGATAAGCATGCATGGCACAGAAGAACTGTCTGAGACACAATTTTCGTAGTAAAGTAAGAGAGGGGGTGATGTGTGTGCTTAAGTATTATAAAAAGAAGCTAACCAAACAATGGGAAGGGCTGTAGCTACATCTACATTAGTAGCACTGAGTAAGTACATGCAGTTGTAGAAAAAAGAAGTAACGAGATGAGAATCTTTAAGTAATTTGATATCTCACAAAAAGGGTGATGTGAGGAAATGGCCCTACTAATGTGATGTGGAAAGACATTTGTCAACTTACTGCCCCTTTAGATAAAGTAACACTGGTCTTGAAGTCCATGGTTATACAAAATGCGTACTGTAACAGTGGATATGTAAAACTGTGCTCCCACAGAAGGAACATTGTATGCAAGATTTGAATTGTCAACTTTTGAACATTAAAAATTCTATTTTCTCCACAAATATCCAAGAACAGCCCAGCCAGCCAATTCTGTTACTCTCTCAAGATGTAATAAATAAATTCTTACAGCAGTTCCTTGCCCACTAAGACCATTCTGAAGAAAACCGAGCTTCTTTTGGGGGGATGGAGTGAAGAGGCTGTTACCATGTAGCATTTTAATATGGATGGTCCAGTACTATAGTGTACCTCACAAAATGGTAGTATCTTTTTCTGAAATACTTCTGTGTGGCAAGATGTGTTACTTTTATAGGACAGTATCATAAATAATGAAGCATTCACCCCCTACCCTAAAGGAAGAAGGAACCATAAATGCCACAGTTGGTTTTTCACCTGAAAATGGAGTACAGCTTATGGCACTTAGTAAAAGTATGCAATGAAGGTGGAATAGCTGTGACACTGACATAAACAACAGATGCAGTTTGATTAGTTGGCCAAAGGCCATTCAGTTGAGTGGGAAGCTCCCTAATATTCAGATATAGCTAGAATGCATTTTTTTTGGCAGGGGGATCAAAGCCTCTACATCTACTTGTGTAGGGAGGACAGCTTGTCCTTTCTGTTTAAAAGATTCACAGTGGTTTAACCCGTTTCATGGTTATGAAATAATAGGAGTAAAATACTAGAACTAGATGGTCTTTGGAAATGTGTGATGATTTTTTTTATTGTATTTTATTTATTTATTTATTTTTTGCAAGAAGCACAGTACTCTTTGGTAAGCAGCCACCATTTGATTGTGGAGTGTGTTTGATGGTGGCCCAGACAGATCATTGTGTGTGTGTGTGTGTGTGTGTGTGTGTGTGTGTGTGTGTGTGTGTGTATATACAGCAGAGTTACTAAGGGAGATGGCTAGAAAGGTGCTTGGTGTGACATCTGGAAAGAGGAAGGAGGACAAGGAGACCTGGTAGTGGAATGAGGAAGTACAGGAGAGTATACAGAGAAAGAGGTTGGTGAAGAATAATTAGGATTGTCAGAGAGATGAAGAAAGTAGACAGGAGTATAGGGAGATGATGTGCATGGCAGAGAGACAGGTGGCTAAGGATAAGGCGTATGAAGAGTTGTATGAAAGGTTGGACACTAAGGAGGGAGAAAAGGACCTGTACCGATTGGCTAGACCAAGGGACCGAGCTAGGAAAGATGTGCAGCAGGTAAGGGTGATAAAGGATAATGAGGGAAACGTACTCATAAGTGAGGAGAAGTTGTTGAGCAGATGGAAAGAGTACTATGAGGGGCTGATGAATGAAGAGAATGAGAGGGAGAGAAGGTTGGATGATGTGTGTATAGTGAATCATGAAGTGCAGTGGATTAGCAAGGAGGGAAGTAAAGATAGCTATGAAGAGGATGAAGAATGAAAGGCTGTTGGTCCAGATGACATACCTGTGGAAGCATGGAGGTGTTTAGCTGAAATGGCAGTGGAGTTTTTAACTAGATTGTTTAATGAAATCTTGGAAAGTGAGAGGATACCTGAGGAATGGAGAAAGTGTTTTGGTACTGATTTTTTTTTAAGAATAAGGGTGATGTGCAGAGCTGTAGTAACTACAGAGGGATTAAATTGATCAGTCACAGCATGAAGTTATGGGAAAGAGTAGTGTAAGCTAGGTTAAGAAGGGAGGTGATGATTAGTGATCAGCAGTATGGTTTCATGCCAGGAAAGAGCACTACAGATGCGATGTTTGCTCTGAGAGTGTTGATGGAGAAGTACAGAGAAGGTCAGAAGGAGTTGCATTGTGTCTTTGTGGACTTAGAGAAAGCATATGACAGGGTGCCTAGAGAGGAGTTGTGGTGTTGTATGAGGAAGTCAGGAGTGTCAGAGAAGTATGCAAGAGTGGTACAGGATATGTACGAGGGTAGTGTGACAGCGGTGAGGTCTGCGGTGGTAATGACGGATGCATTTAAGGTGGAGGTGGGATTACATCAGGGATCAGCTCTGAGCCCTTTCTTATTTGCTGTGGTGATGGACAGGTTGACAGACGAGATCAGACAGGAGTCCTGTGGACTATGATGTTTGCAGATGACATTGTGATCTGTAGTCAGAGTAGGGAACAGGTGGAGGAGACCCTGGAGAGGTGGAGATATGCTCTAGAGAGAATAGGAATGAAGGTCAGCAGGAATAAGACAGAATATATGTGTGTGAATGAGAGGGAGGTTAGAGGAATGGTGAGGATGCAAGGAGTAGAGGTGGCGAAGGTGGATGAGTTTAAATACTTGGGGTCAATAGTTCAGAGTAACGGTGAGTGTGGAAGAGAGGTGAAGAAGAGAGTACAGGTGGAATGGAGTGGGTGGAGAAGAGTGTCAGGAGTGATTTGTGACAGACAAGTACCTGTAAGAGTGAAAGGGAAGGTCTACAAGAGGGTAGCGAGACCAGCTGTGTTATATGGGTTGGAGACAGTGGCATTGACAAAAAGGCAGGAGTTTGATCTGGATGTGGCAGAATTAAAGATGTTAAGATTTGCACTGGGTGTGACAAGGGTGGACAGGATTAGGAATAAGTATATTAGAGGTTCAGCCCAGGTTGGAAGGTTTGGAGACAAAGCCAGAGAGGCACGATTACATTGGTTTGGACGTGCTGAGGAGGGATGCTGAGTATATTGGGAAAAAGATGCTAAGGATGAAGCTACCAGGTAACAGGAAAAGAGGAAGGCCTAAGATAAGGTTTATGGATGTGGTGAGAGAGGACATGCAGGTGGTTGGTGTGACAGAACAAGATGCAGAGGACAGGAATAAATGGAAACAAGTGATCTGCTGTGGCGACCCCTAATGGGAACAGCCGAAAGAAGATGATGATGATGGTAAAGCTTTTTATGTACAGTATTGAGGGAAGAAGACAGGAGGGATATATGGAAAACATCCATGTTTCTAATGGAAATACTCCAGATGGGTACTGCATTTCAACAAAAAATTGAGAACAACTCAGGGTTAATGCAAAGATGTGTTTGTTTCTCTAGATGTGGTGGCCAATAATTGGGGTATTTTTTCTGAAGATAGTGTAGTAAAAAAAAATGACTGAATTTAAGAATGCATGGCAATAATACAAGGTGGATTCTTATTACAGGTGAGTGGAAAACAAAGTTTCTGATTGTCGGATCTGCCTCTTATGAGATTAGAAAGGAAGTGTAGCAGATTGGGGGGGGCATGTTGTTCTTTCCTGTCATCAGTATGATCTACTTTATTTAGGCAATTACCTTTAAGGCACTTTTTTGGGGTCCTTATCAGAGTATTTATTTTTTCTTCTTATGATCTTGTTGCTGTTAATTTCTTTCCGGAACAAATATTTAGGGCATTTTACTGTTTACAGTTAAGTAACATCTATAAAATCCAAATGAAAGGTGCAATCATGTTTGGTCCAGGCACTGTAACTTCTGTAAAATCTTAGAGCCAAGATGGACATAGTCACAAAAATTAAGGGTGTCACATCTTGGCTATGTTTTGATGAAAGTTTAATTTATAAGAATTGGAAAGAAGTATGATAAATCAATTGAAGATGTACTCGCATTGGCTGGCTCAGAAATTCTTGGATATTTGGAAGGAAAAATTGCCAGATTGTTGTAGGTCCTGGTGATTTTGATAGTGTTTCTTCTTCGAGAGCATCTCAAAAGAAGATCAGTAATTTTTCTGCAGCATACCATTTTATAGGTATATAACTGTTACAGATTTATGTTTTATTTCCAGAAGTAAATGTTTTTTCCACAGTTTTTCCAAGTGTGCTGTACTTGAACATGTTACTTTAATGCTGCTGGCATGCCATTGTAAGTGTATAGCTAACCACTGCAACAATGGCTTCCTTGAGACTTGAGTTGTAAAAAGTAAGGAATGCCAGCAGTAGCCAAGGAGCTAGTCATTGGGCAAGTGCGTGATGCATCTGGCAGAAATGCAGGTTTGTTGAACAGGATCACTACAGGGGGTATTTACCTTTCCCCCTACCTGCATCATCCTCAGAATTGGTTATATACACGAGTTAGATACAGGGGGCACACGTACCTTGCTTTTGGGGTGGTATGAGCAGCTTTGAATCTCTGAAAAAATGGCTTATATTTTGCAGTCATCATTTCATTAAGTGCCTTGTACTTTCAATGAACCGGTGGACTTCGATCTATCACAGCCAGTAAGCAGCTACACCCACTTGCTTTTTCCACTGTAGGAGTATGGTAGTCTTTTTGTTCAAGGCCTTGCACTGGAGATAATGGCATTTTTTTTTTTTGTGGAGGAGGTGGTAGGAGTTTAGTTATGAAGGTCTGTATAAATGCTTTTAATATAGTAGTGGAAAAATTTCTCTGCATCTTATCATTGCTGTTGATGACTTCCTTTGTTTTTTCTTAAGGACAAAGAGCCTCGTGGGATCATCCCATTAGAAAACCTCAGTATTCGAGAGATTGAAGACTCTAAAAAGCCTGTAAGTGATTGATTTGAGTCTGCGTACTTCATGTCTTCAAAATTCTGAGACAGATCCCTTTTGAACATCCTGGTAACCTCCCTGAAGCAGACTTGGTTCACCCACGCCAACACACTCACCCACACATTTGATTTTAAATTAATCTTGGATTAAATGATGCATGTCCGCTTTGGTATGCTAGCAGAATGGTAGCAATGGTCTATGTTACGAAGAAATTCATTATGAAGAGAGCGGTGTGGTGAATTGAACACTACTCTTGCCTATGGTAAAGATCAAGGGAGCTTAAACATGTATTGCAGTACACAGAAAATATGAAGAAGACAGAAAGAGATTATATTAACTGCCTCCTACCCACTTATCAGGTATATGAATAAATAACGAGGCATGAGAACTAATGCAGACTGGGCTGCAGTTAAGTGTAGCATGTAATTTAATTTCATTGCTGTTCCCAGGCCTTTGCAGTGAGTTAATCTTAATTGAGCTGTATGTCCTCTTTAGTGATGTCTTTGACAGAGGAAAGCAGGCTTAGCCCATTGTTATTACCCCCTTGTGACCTTCCTCTACAGAGAATGAAGCTTCTCATACAGGAAAGATACTCATGGTCTGCTGTGTATATATATTTAGGCTTTTCTGATGGTTTCTGATAAAGAATATGTACCATTCCGCTGAGATCCCATAGTGTGTTTGGTTTGCTGACCGTGGCACAGTTTCTTATAAGAAGTTGTATGCAGTCTGTCTTGTTCTTGCCTTTGGCTTCATGC
The DNA here is from genome assembly GCF_019279795.1 of Protopterus annectens. NCBI lineage: Eukaryota > Metazoa > Chordata > Ceratodontiformes > Protopteridae > Protopterus > Protopterus annectens. The sequence goes on along the minus strand of NC_056727.1, from coordinate 572,034,761 downwards.
TGCTTTCAAGAGTCCACTGCCTTTGTGGTTATATGGTTTTATAGATGAAGTAGATAAAGAGGAGAGAGAGATTCCTCTGTCTGGTACTCTGAAGGTTTACCATTATCCCTTTGTACCTCCCCTAGGTGAAGCTATCGGCATCTCTTGTGATTAAACATTGGTTTCTCTGTTATCGACAAGGGTGACAGATATGTCCATTCAGACATCCACTACCCCAGCTCTAATCATTTTCAAAGTGAAAATCCCTGTACCCCAAGTGCAGCACTGTGATGAATTTGTTATGTACACTTCTCACCCCTTTCCTCTCATCCTGCCTTTTCTAAATACTCTGCAACCTATCAGTGTATCACAGTTCTTTCCATTTTGCTAAGGCTGTGTGATGCTTTTTGGTCCTACATTTCCTGCCATTAGTGCCACCAGCATGTCATACATTTTTCCCCAGACTCCCAGCATTGCTTAGCCAGATTCTTTATCCTTCATTTCCTTTAAGTTCTGTGGTGCATAAGCTTCTCTGTGGTACCTGTCTTTAATCTGAAATGTGACACTTTTTTCGGTTACACGCACTCACTCACACTGTGTGTATCTTTCCAGATCCTGTTTTAGAAAATTTTCCCCAGGGGTGAGTTTGAACACTTGCCTTCTGTTATAGTTCCTTGTCTTACCATAGTTTCCCATACTTCCATACTCTTTACCTCTGCTGTCTCCTTATTTCCTCAGCCAGCACTTGTATTGAGTTATTCTTTGCCCTGGGGTGTTTTGGTATTGCAAACACTAGGGAAAATACAGCTGAGCTCCCGCGTTTCACAGTGCTCTACCCCGCCCCTAACTCTAACTGTGCACCTTGTGTTAAAAAAAAAAAAAAAAACTTTCTATAACACTGCCACTACAGAAGACATCTTAAACACTCGCCACGTGTGCACTCACACACACACTCACCAGTAATATCCCCTTATCTAACCCTAACCTTATACTACAAACACTTGCACATACACTACTTCTGTCCCCTTACATGAACTTAAATCTAACCCTAACAAACGGTCACAAACTAAAGCCATCCCCTTACCTAATCCCTACTCTAGTCTTATCACATGCACACTTTGGCACAAACTTCCATTCCTAGCAACTACCCACTTACCTTAGTTGACCAAACTGGACATTAGTCAGTGACACGTTTGCACAAACATCACAGCCGTTCAGTTTGTTGACCAAGTAAGCACTGGACCAAATGAAATGTAACCATATACAAAATCATGCTCCTTCTTTATACTGCTGCCACTGTCTAAAGAAATCCATGGGCTGCCTTTGTTGTTTGCAGTAGTGCCCCTTAAACCCTGTGCAACTGTCTATGTAAGCAAAATCCAAGCAAGCCTGTTCATGTTGGTTCAATAACATCTTTCTGCTCCACTGTACAATTGCAGAATTTTTTTGTTATCAGGTAATCTAGTGCAGAAATAGTTTGTAACACAGACACTACATATACTTGAAATAATTTAATAATGCTATTTCCTTCCATGTCTTATCAAAAATCCTGCTGAAATTACATTTGGAACAGAACAATGTCCTTCCATATCACTGTTGCAATATTTTTACAATAGGCATTCCCTGTCAAGGGCAGCCCAATGTCTGGCCAGTATACCAAAGCCTTTTGGTTGTAAAGTGTACTCCATACATCACACGTATGCTCACTGCACAGGACATAAAGATGACCTCTGGCTGTACCATCCTCAGAACTTCTGTGCCACCAATCTGAACGGTATTTTTGATCGCCAGTCTGTGAACGCACATTCATCTGCTGGTTTCTACCTGTCTCAGATAAGTTGCCTATTGGGATTTTTTGATTTTATTATCTTACATTTGCCTTGTTTCTGGTTAGGATTCATGTCATCCAGAAAGGGGAAATGCCAGTGTGGCAGATTCCCCATAAAGATCATCATGGGCAGTGTTTGTTCTGTTTAGGTGCTTTCCACCATCATACAAATTGCAAGATTTCAGCCTTTTGTCACTAAGACGTTGCAGAGTTTGCTGTCTTCCCTTGCTATTTACCTTGAGAACCAGTGACTTAAATTGTTGGCTAAGAATACCATGGTAGGATCTTCCCTGTCTGAGGGCCATGTGTCTACGAAGAAGAAGGCCAAGAAAGTCTGGTCTGATTCTTTGGCTGTACCACCTCTACCAGACATCTCTTGAGGCTGGTGAAAGTCTGAAGGATGGTCCGGTTTCTTTCTTGTGACTGCTTCAGAGGCTGGCATGGACCCAACTCCACACATGTCCATGGAGGGTTTGCAGATGTCAGCCTCAGATGTGCAGGGGGAACTGCGGCTGGTTATTACTGAAGGGCCTAGGGGTGTTCCTCAAATTTTAGTAAGAGAAGAGGTTCCAACTACCATTGAGTGGTATTCGAGGTCAGAGCCTTCAAAATTTTTTAAGGCTGATGTCCCACTCAAAAAGAAAGAAAAACCTAAATGTATTTTACCTGCTCCAAAAGATCTTCAGAGTGAGTACCAAAACTTCACTCAAGGCTTGTTTAATGTCCTTATGGCTCTTGGGTGTTTCTGTTCCTGCTCATCCCGGTCTTCTACCCCTCTTAAGAGACCCTGGGAGCAGGATTCTTCTTCTGAGGAGGATGCTGATTCTGATGAAGAATCTCTGACTTATTTCTCCCATATTCTTTCACCATTTGACTGTGGTTCTGAGGAAGAAGAGTTTGTTAGTCCTGACTCTTCTTTTGAGGAGATTTCTTTTGGTGATACTGCTTCCAGAATGATGGAATTTTTTAAATGGGACTGTATTGAGGTGTCTGATGTTCAGAACAGGTACCATGAACTACTACAGATGGAGTCTGCTAGACCCATTGCCGTCCTTCCTGTTCTTGCAGCTTTGCTGGATGCCTTTTCTCCTGCTTCCCAACCCCCTGCACCCAAAAAGATTGATGGGTTTTATAAAGTGCCAGAGGACTGCAAGTTTCTTTGTGTCCCTCTGCTGACCTCTCTGTGGTGTTTGTGGCTTCTGATAAGCCTTCCAAATTGTTGCCTTCCACTAAATTACTGCTCTCTGATAAGGATAGCAGAACCATGGGGAGACTAGGTAAGAAGGTGTATACTTCTGCTACCCTGGTCTTTAGAACTGTTGGCACAGACACATATGACTAGGTACATTTTGACTATTCTCGCTCAAGCCTGTCAGGCTATTTCTGATTTCCCGGATTCTGAAGGGAAGGCCTCTGCTCTTGTTTTGCTTGGGGCGTCCTCCCAAGTACCTCACCATTCCATTAAATGCAGCTATGATGCAGTTGATGCATCATCTAGGGCTGCTGCTTTTGTATCTGTTTAGAGGAGGTATTCCTGGCTCAGACTTCAGCCTTTGCCTGATGATATCAAGGCTAAACTGATGGATGCTCCTCTGGAAAATAAGCATTTGTTTGATGCTGCTGCTGTGGAGTTATTTAAGTCCATGCAAGAAAATGGCAAGGCCTTACAGGACCAAGCATATTTTTATTTCCCCTGTAGCCAGGTTTCAGAGGAATTATCCCAATAAGCCTGCCTTTGTTTATAGACAGTCTTACCCTCCCCCCAAAGGTAAAAAAAGGTGATAGAAGGGCTCCTTCAGTTAAGGCTACTCAAACTCCTCCTACTCGGAAGTCTCCTTTTCCTGACAAACCAGATACTGTCTATCCTGTTCTTCTCAGTCACATTTCTCTTTCTTTGTGTCTTTCCCTGTCCCTTCCTATTTGGGTAAAGGTCACCCAAGCTCATCAGTTCTTTCCATAACTCGTCAGGGTTATTACACGGTTTGGAAATCTCTTCTTTCCCTTTTTAGGCATTCCTCAGCTTCCTAAGGAACAAATGCCCCCCCCCCCCCCCCCCGGGGTGTTTCAGGGCCTTTTGGTTCAAGGAACAATTCAAGAAGTTGCAACTGTTCAGAGGGGGAAGGGATTTTACTCCAGAATGTTTTTGGTCCCCAGGAAAGAAGGTACCGCAGAGCCATTCAGGATCCTTCTCAGCTAAACACCTTTTTGTAGGTCCCTTCCTTTCGGATGCTATCCCTTCAAATCTTGTTTCCTCTGCTTCTTCCTCAGGCTTTTACAGTTTCCCTGATTGTAAAGGATGCTTATCTGCACATTCCTAATCACCCCCTTTTCAGGGCATTTTTACATTTCTCTGTTGCTTCCTAGCACTTTCAGTTCTCTGCTTTGCTCTTTGGCCTCTGTGCTGCCCCAAGGGTGTTCACCAAATGCCTCGCTCCTGTGATTGCTTTTTGCAGGCTAAGGGGGGATATGGGTCTTTTCCATATCCATCTGACCTGTTCCTTCAGGCCTCCTCTCGAGATCTTACTTTAGCATGTACATTTTACCATTTCTGTCATGCAAAGCCTGGGGTTTACTTTAAATTTCTAGAAGTCATTACTGACTCCTTCTCAGGATCATGTTTTTTTCTGGGTTGCAGGGTCCAGACTGTTCTAATGCTAGAATTCATGCCTCCTCTGCATTAACTCTCATTTCTTTCTTTCAGTCCCTTCTTCCTCTTGCTCTAGTCATAACCAGAGAATTTCTGAGGGCCCTGGGTTACATGGCTTACACCATTCCTATGTTCCCTCTAGCCAAGCTCTACATGAGAAAGCTTCAGTGGTTTCTAAAGTCTGTTTGACTTCAACATTCTTATCCTTTAGATTTTCTAGTCCCTTTACTTCTGTGCCTCAGCCTGGAACTTCACTGGTGGATTCACCAGTTGTCCCTCAACACAGGGCTTCCTTTTCAACCTCCAGTCCCTCTCAGGAACTTTTCACAGATGCCTCGGACATGGGATGGGGCCTCCTTTAGCCCTCTGAAGGTACAGGGCCTTTGATCGCTTCAACTAAAGAAAGACCACATCAGTGTCAACGAGATGAGAGCTCTTCTGCTGGCTCTTCAGACTTTTCATTCTCTTTTTCTTCCAGGGTCCCTCAAGATTCTCACAGACAATACCACAGTGATGTGTTACATCAGCAAGCAAGGTGTGTGTGTGTGTGGGGGGGTGGACAAGGTCTTATCTCCTGTGCAGGTTAGCCCTTCAAATTTGGGAGCTGGCTGTCCAGTATCAGGTCACTGTTCAGGCAGCTTACATTCCCTCCAATCAAATATAGTGGCATATTCTCTGAGCTGGTCCATAACATTATCACACAAGTGGATGCTTCATAGTCACGTGTTTCTGGGCATTTGTCCACCAGTGAGGTATTCCTTCCACTATTTTGTGCCAGAGTCCCATGCCATCTGGCCTGGAATGTGGATGCCCTTCCTGTCATTCCAAGCGTCCTGTTCAGGATAACAGGATGCTCCCAGAATCTTGCTGGTGATTCCCTTTTAGCCCGAGCAACATTGGTTCCCTCTTCTGCATCTTGCCAAGGGCAGTCATTACAAGTTACCTCACAGCGTGGACCTACTCACACAAGACAAGGGATCTCTCATCCATCCCCACATGTCTACTCTTCAGCTGACATTGTGGGTGATAGTTTTTAGATCTCCTATGGACAACTTTTTTTTCTGAGGATGTGCTTTGGGTCCTGAAGGTGGCCAGGAAACCCACTACTATCTTACTTATCCAAATGGAAAAGGTTTTCTGTTTGGTGTCTTTCTCGTAACCTGGATCTACTCATTATGGATGTTTCTTTGGTTCTCTCTTATTTGTGTGAACTGCTAAATGCTGGGTTGGCATATTCTTCAGTTAAGGACCCCATCTATCAGATGTCCTTCAAGGATGCATCTGCAGTCCTAACAAATGGGTTGTCCTGTCGTCAGGCAGCCCTTCGGTCGGCCGGATTCCAAAGTCTGGGTCTGGCCTCGGCTGGTGTCGCACTTCACCCGACGTCATCTCCGCTGGTCTTCGGGTATAAAGGCATCAGCCGACGCCATTTTCCTCAGTCTTTCTTGCCGCGTGGCGCCCGAAGCAGAAGCTGTTCGCAAGTGCCGGTCGGTCAGATCCAGAGATTACTACTACCGAATACTACTTCGAAGACTTCTAAAAAGCTAAGTACCCCGTTGGGGACTCTTTCTTGCCTCAGCCGATGTCAGAAAAAGTGAATAACTGTTTAACTTGTGGGAAACAAATACCTCATAAAGATTTCCATTCTTACTGCTTACATTGTTTAGGCCCAGACCACGACGTAGCAGCCTGTTTAGCCTGTGCTTCTTTCAACCGACGAACGCTTAGGCGTCGGTCGGAGTTTGCTGAACAGTTTTTCGGCTCAGATTTTGCGCACATTATGCCGTCGGATCCTCCGATTTCTCAAATTGTTAAGAAACACAAAGAAAAAGACCGACACTCACGGTCCGCGGTTTCGGCCGAAACCACGGTTAAGCAAACCGCGAGTGTCTCGGTTTCGGCCGAAACCGAGCAAACGGGTGAATCTTCAGCCGAATCCATGACTACTACCGAGGCTCCTGCTACCCTAATTGAATCGGCCTCTGAAGTTTTGCCTATTAATGTGGTTCCTCTAGAATTATCGGACACCATCCCTTTGGATGTCTCTACCCCAGCACGTGGTGCTGCTAGGCCTCCTGCAGCCATGTTTATAAAGGCCTTTGCCAGGGCTAAAGCAGCCAAAACTGCTAAGTCTGTGCCTGTTAAGCCCCCCTCTCACAGGCCCAGTTCCAGTTCCCAAATGCTTACTCTGGCAGAGGATCTCATCTCTTTAATAAGGGGATCCCAATCTCACCCAGACAGGGCCTCTCAGCCTCCAGAAAAGAGACCTAGAGCAGAGCCCCCTGAGCCAGTGTCCTCAGATGATTCTTCTGATGATTCAGACAATACAAACCATCCAGAGGCTCCTTTTTCTACTTATGTAGATTCCGATGCTGAAGAATCTATTCCTTCTGCCTCTCCACCAGAGGAATTTTCCTTTGGGGAAACCTTACATGCCATGAGAGAGCAATTCCAATGGCAGGGACAAGATTTCTCTGATTCAAGAAAAAGGCTTAGGACCTTTCTACATTTACCGCAACATAGGCCCTTAGCTATACCTCCAGTTCTTCCTGTTGTGGATGATGCATTTAATGATGTTTGCACTGCTCCTGATACTTTACCTCCAGCCCCTGCCAAGCCCGATAGGTTTTACAGGGTACCGGACACCCATCACCACCTATACAAGGCTCCCCTTGCAGATCCTGAGACTATCTCCCAGGGGCCTAAGGCAGTAGCTTCGACCTCAGCAAAAACCCTCTCCCTTCTGAAAGGGAATCCAGGTCCTTAGAGAGATGGGGTAAAAAAGTTTACACCTCTGCTACTCTCTCAGCTAGAGCTTTGAACTGTCAGTTTCATATGATCCAATACCAAGAGTTTATGCTTGATCAGTTAACTAAGAAACTGTCCTCTGATGATTCCTTAGATAAGAAATATGTTTTAGAAATGGTGAATAACATTCAGCAGGTTAGTAACCATTCTTTAAAATGTGGCTATGATGCACTGGAGGCTTCATTTAGATCAGCCATGACTGGCACAGTTATAAGAAGGCATGCATGGTTGAAAGAACAGGTCTTGCTGGATCATGTTAAAGCAAAGCTATTAGATGCTCCTATGGATAAGGTCAGTCTATTTGGTTCTCCTGCCCAGCAAGTAATGAAGAAAATGGAAGAGAAGGCAAAATCTGTACAAACAGTTAAAGATTTCTTACAGGTTCAGCCCCCAAGGTTTAGCAGGAACTGGCCTTCCAAAAATTGGTCCTTTCCAGATTCCTCTAAATCTCAGAGAGGCAGGAATAGACGTTCCAGAGGCACAAATCAATCCAGAGGAGGTGCCTACAGAGGACGCCAGTGGCAAGGCAATAACCAACGAGGCACAGACACAACCACTGCCACTGCAACAGGACAATCACAGTGACTTGGCTCTGACACCGCCTACCAGGGAACAAATAGCAGCACCCTTAGGCGGAAAGTTAGCCTTATTTTCAAAAAATTGGCACTATATCACAAGAGACAAGTGGATCTTGCAAACTATAGACCAAGGCTACAGGTTTCATTTCCACACCTTACCAGAAAAAAGAGGAATGCCAAACCTACCTCCAAACCAAAAAACAGAAGCTCTAAAACAGATAGCTCAATTAACAAAGATGAGAGCTGTGGAAAGGGTACCACCTACAGAACAGGGCAAAGGATTCTACTCCAGACTCTTCCTAGTACCAAGAAAAGAGAAAAGTTGGAGACCTATTCTCGGCCTGTCCGCCTTAAACACATTCATCATTGTTCCAAAATTCAAAATGCTGACCCTACAGCAACTTCTTCCCATGCTGGGCAAGGAGTGTTGGCTGGTAACTCTAGATCTCAAGGAGGTATACCTGCACGTCCCCATACGACCAAATTGCAGAAGATACCTCAGATTTCTTGCAGGATCAGAGCATTATCAATTCTCAGCATTGCCCTTTGGCTTATCTACTGCGCCCAGAGTATTCACAAAATGCCTGGCATCAGTAATCGCTCATTGCAGGCTACAGGGAATCCAAATTTATCCATACCTGGACGACTGCCTGATACAAGCGGACAACAAAAGCAAGCTGACAAAAGACTTACAAAGAGTCATTTGCTTACTACAAGCCCTGGGATACACAGTCAATTTAAAAAGTCAAGACTGATACCATCCCAAACAAGAACATTCTTGGGTGCGGAATTGGACACAGTAAAACAGATGGCATTCCTAACTGCAGAAAAACAAGAACAACTCCCTCTTTACTTCTTGGCATTAACAAAGCAGAACAAACTAACAGCAAGGAAAGTACTGCAGGCCTTGGGCTTCATGGCATCATGCATAATCTTGGTCCCCCATGCCAGACTGCATATGAGAAAGCTACAGTGGTACCTAAAGAATTTATGGTCTCAACACAGGCACAGCTTAGAAACCGAAATACCACTAATCCCATGCCTGAAACAAGAGTTCCTATGGTGGGCTCAAGCATGCCAGTCAAACCCAGGCTTGCCCTTCCACAGTTTTCAAGCAAGCCAAACCATCACAACGGATGCCTCAGACCTAGGTTGGGGGACACACATGCTGGACAAATGCATACAAGGATTATGGACTCCAGACCAGCTGCACCTGCACATAAATCAAAAAGAAATGCTGGCAGTAAAACTAGCAATCCAGAATTTCAGACCATTCCTCAAAGAAGGCCATTTAATGATAAGGACAGACAACACCACAGTCATGTGGTACATCAACAAACAGGGAGGCACTCATTCATACCCCCTATGCAGAATGACTCTGGACCTTTGGAATATGGCTCTGAGCTACAACATCCAGTTACAGGCAATATTTGTACCGGGAAAAGAAAACATCCTAGCAGACATGTTAAGCAGAACTACCTCGGATGCTCACGAATGGATGATACACCCGGACATCTTCAAGGCCATCACAAAGAAATGGGGAATGCCACAAATAGACCTATTCACATCCCCACTCAATCACCAGCTCAAGAAATTCTGCACAAGGACATTCCACCCACTTGCATGGAAGGTGGACTCTCTATCCTTCAGTTGGAAAGGCCTGACAGCATATGCATTTCCACCTCTTCCTTTGATGCACAAGGTACTACTGAAAATCAAAGAGGAACGTCCAAGGATAATTCTGATAGCTCCAAATTGGCCAAGACACCACTGGTATCCATTGCTGAGGAGCATGTCTCGGGGGAGAACGTGGACACTACCCCTGATGCCTTTGATGTTAACTCAGAACAACTTTAACATCATGCATCCAAACCTAAAAACTCTGCAACTGACTGCCTGGAACATTACATAACAGCAACTAACCCAGAATTATCTCAAAGGATTAAAGACATTATCCTTGAGGCCCGCAGACCTTCAACAAGAAGGAACTATGCAGGAAAATGGAAAAGGTTTGTCATTTGGAGTACTGAAAGAGGAAAAGATGTGTCAAAGATAGATATTGCTAACATCCTGGAGTACTTGGCAGAGCTTCTCCATACAGGCCTGTCCTATTCCTCCATCAAGATACATGCATCAGCTATTTCTGCAGAATACAGCTTCGATCCCCCTGTCTTCTCTCATCCTCTACTCAGGCAGTTCCTCAGAGGAATCAAGATTGTAAAACCTCCTAGGAAACCACCATTACCAGCATGGGACTTGAACTTCGTGCTAGAAAAAATTGACACTCCCTCCATTTGAACCAGCAGCAACAGCAGATCTTCAACACCTATCCTGGAAAACTGCTTTCCTACTGGCAATTACTTCAGCAAGAAGGGTTTCGGAACTACAGGCCTTAATGGCAGTACAACCCTTCCTAATCTTCCATCAAGATAGAGTGTCCATGAGAACTAATCCTACATTTATGCCTAAGGTGGTATCCAGAGTGTCTCTAAACCAGGCAATCCACCTACCTACCTTCTTTCCCAATCCACAGAACAGGGGGGAAAGACTGCTGCATACCTTGGATGTACATAGACAGTTGCGCTACTACCTGGACAGAACCAAGGGCAATAGAAAAACTGACCAGCTTTTTTAGTAGCTTATGCAACAGGAAGGGAAGGAAAAGCAATTTCCAAACAGACAATCTCCAAGTGGATAGGAAATTGCATAAGATTCTGTTACTCCTACCATGGAAAGCAAATTCCACAGAACATAAGACCTCACTCTACAAGGGCTACAGCCACTACCACAGCTTTCTTACGAGGAGTGGCTACCAAGGACATTATTGAGGCGGCTACTTGGACCTCCGTGCATACATTTGCCAAGCATTACAACTTACCTCTATACTCTAGATCCCGAGCAGGGTTTGCCACTGCTGTATTGCAAGGGATCCTAACTACACCATAATTCTTCTTCCTCCTCCCCTAGTTTGGCTATGGTATTCTACCCATTTGTTAGGACTGCAGATGCATCCTTGAAGGACATAGTACAGTTTTGTACCTACCATAAATGTAGATGTCCGAACAGGATAGCATCTGCAGTCAGGATTACCCACCCTCCTTCCCCTCTGTGGTACTCCTAGGGTATTTACCCTCCTAATAGCTAGGGGGGGATCTCTTATGGTGAATTTGTTTGTATATATGTACATACATGCTTATATTTTGTGTTTGCCTACTATTTTTTTTGGAAACATTGGCATTTACCCAAAATTTAGTTTTCCAAGAAGGCAACTGGCATCTGGGGCAAGAAACACTGAGGAAAATGGCGTCGGCTGATGCCTTTATACCCGAAGACCAGCGGAGATGACGTCGGGTGAAGTGCGACACCAGCCGAGGCCAGACCCAGACTTTGGAATCCGGCCGACCGAAGGGCTGCCTGACGACAGGACAACCCATTTGTTAGGACTGCAGATGCTATCCTGTTCGGACATCTACATTTATGGTAGGTACAAAACTGTACTTTATCTCTGCTTCTCTGTCTTTAACTCCCACTTAAACCTCTAGATTTCAGGCCAACGAGTTTATTAAAGGTGTCTTTCATATTAGGCCTCCCAGGAAGCATGTCCCTCCTTACTGGGACCTTAATTTTATTTTAAAAAAATTGACTTGAGCTCCTTTTGAGCCTGCTGCTTCCACTTCCTTACAATACCGTTCTTGGAAGACTGTTCTTCTTTTGGCCCCTTACTTCTGCCAGACAGGAGTCTGAGCTGCAAGACCTTATGGCTGTTACTCCTTTTTTAGTTTCCCATAAGGACAAGGGCGTCCTTTTGTATTAATCCTTCTTTTATGCCCAAGGTGGTTAATGAGTTGTCTCTTAATCAGTCTATTAATTTTTCCGCTTCTTTCCCTTCTCCGCAGTCTGCTAGTGAGAAGGTTTTGCACACCTTAGATTTGCATAGACAACTCTGATATTATTTGGATAAGATGAAAGCTTTTTATACGTCTGAACAGCTATTTGTTTCTTTTCATCCTAGGTCTTTAGGTTTGGCTGTTTTCCAAGCAAACCATTTTTTCTTGGATATCTAAAGTCATTCCTTTTTTTTCTTCTCTTCATGGGAAGAGCCTACATTCCTCTGTTAAGGCTCATTCCACTAGGTGGGTGACTTCTTCCAGGGTTTGAATACTAACTCTATTCTTGAAGTAGCAACCTGGACTTCTTTGCATACCTTTACTAAGCACTGTACATTGGTTTTGATTTCTAAGGCCAGAGCTGGCTTTGTCAGGGCCATTCTCCATGGCTTTCTTTAGGGCTGTACTGGCCCTTCTCTTCCCAATCTTCTTCCAGAGCTTTTGCAGACTCCTCATTTTAAAGAATCCTGCAACAGTGATATGGAAGGGCATAGTACAGTTGTGTAAAATCTTACCATAACTGTAGATGTCCTTCTCTTCACTGTTGCAGTATTCACTTCCTCCCTCCCTTCTGCCCCTGGTCCTTTTTCCTTCAGGATGTGTTTACCTACTTGTATCCTTGGACTGTCATTCCTACTGGGGCTTTTCATTTCTGAGGATGGTATGTCCAGATGTCATCTTTATGGCCTACACCATGCATGGGGAGCAAGTGTGTGACGTGCCGTGTACCCTTTATAACCAAAAGGCTTTGGTATACTGGCCAGATGTTGGGCTAGGATTTTACACAACTGTACTTTTTCTATCCATTGCTACAAACAAACCACAGGTGCAGTGATTGGCAGTGATCTTAACCAGCTTAATTCTCTTCCCTGCTACCTAGGAGTTGGGCAGTAGTGCAAATAGTGATTTGACTGCTTCCCTGATGACACTCAGTACAGTACAGGAAGCCTGTTTTTCATTGGTTCAGTACTGTTCTGGAACTGAACCAGTGAAATTGCAGAATGGAACTGCCTTTTAGATTTAAATCAGAGTGCACAGAAAAAAAAGTGGAGAGATTGAGAGGCTGAGTGGTAAGCTACATGTTGCAAGGCATTCTGTGATCCAGCACTGATTGATCTGCTACATATTCACAAACAGACAGCACTAGAATTATTCAATCTAAGGATCTAAACCTCATCTATGACGTAAACAAAACATGTTGGAGGGACAGGCATTTGTCTGAGATTTTCTCTTCTCTGGAACAGACGGTCTGTTCAGGTGAAGTAGAGCTCTTCCTTAAGCTTATTCATATACAATTTTGACCAGTAGATGGGAAATCATAAATTCACATCTGGCCTGTCACCTGGGGTTGTCATAGATGATGGGGCATCTTGTTGATACTGTAAGGCAAAGGCATGTACCAAAGCTGTTGTAGTCCTTGGCCATTGATGATAGAGGCATAAATGGCTAGGTTTAAAAAGGCTGTAGAGACATTCATCTGGTAACTTCCTATGACGTATGGTACTGCATATTCCAGGTTTAGCAGATTTAAACATTTTTTTGTAAGTGCTGTTCACTTCCACCTCCCTTTGCTGACTGTTGTTTCTCTGTTAACATTAGTATTTGACTATCAAACACTGCCTGTTGCTGCTTTCCTTATATTTGCTTAGAATACTTTTGCTTTTTACAGTAGTGTAGGGAGTTTGTTTTTTGTCTCTTTACTTGCCTAGTTCTTCCTTGTAATCATTCAACCCATTTGTTGCCTCTGTTCTGTTTTTGAGCTGCCCCCCGGCGGGGTGTGACCTCTAGAGTGTATGTGCATTTGAGTAGTGGACTACAATGCATTCTGTGCCCTGTACAAGCTAGTTCCTGTCTTCCTGTAAGTGTTCTCATGCATTGGGACATGTCTGCTTACCCCCCCTGCCATTTTGAGCTGATATTTGCAGTTTACTCCATCCCTCACCAGCAAGCTCAGATACTGGAGGAGCCAATTGATTGAACCATAGTAGCTGGGGGTTCATGTCAGTGTTTTGTCCATCTGTAATATGGTGTCAGCTATTTTTGGCACTGTGGCATGGAGGGGGGGGGGGTTAAACCCTGATAGCACAGAATCAGACTTCATGTAGCAGCTTTGGCACTGGAAGAGCCAGGCAAGGAAGTATGGCAGTGAGAGGATGATGTCAGCTTAACCATCCTGGCATTAGGGAATGATGGTTCGAGTCTGTCAATTGTTAACAAGCAATCAAACTTGCGAGACATTGAACTGGCCAAGACCAATAACATAGCCTTGGTTACATCCAAACTAGTGACAGTAGCACTCATCCCATCTCAATAATGAGTACACACACACACACGGCACACTGAGAGCATAGGATGTCCTGCAGTGAATGCTGGTGCTTCTTTCCACCACCCGCAACAGGGTTAAGGCCTAACTACAAAAGCTTCTGAAGGTGTGCACAAGTTAACTGGCTATCTGAATGACTGCCCATAGAATTGGCTGTTGCCCTTGCACTGGGAACTTCCGAGTAGTGGAGTAGTAAGACCCATGTGAACACTTGATGGCTGGCAGTCATGGAGAAAAGAATAACAAAAAACACCTGATCCAGCAAGTCCTAGGTAGTTTAGCTTTCTTCCCTTGGTATGTTTTTTTTCCTCTGTTCATTATTGTTCTTACTAATGAGCATATTTTTCCTTGCTATTATTTTAAAGAAAGGACATAATGCCCTTAGCAGGGACAGCATCAGTAAAATGTTGTATTTATGTAGAAGTAACGATAGAAGAATTGTACTTCACAGTAATAAATACTGTGTCTACCAAATGTTTGCTTATCATGCTACAGTCATTGTAACTTTCACATAAAATTTTAAATCTGTCTATCTTAATTTAGACAACCCATGACAGTAGGTGTAAAAGTTAATTACTTTTCGGGTTTCCTGTCTTGTGACTGTTTTTAAAGTCTTTACTTTCTGCATTGAATGTACGTCTTTCTTTGGTCCATACCTAATTCCACATATGTATCATTATGTAGGAAAACCTCACCAAATGATTTATAAAAATCAGGTATACCAAGATTATATATTCTCCATTCCAAAGGAGGGATGGACCTCCTTGAAACTGATTACATGTATATATCTGCAGTCATAGGACTCCACACATATCTGCTTACCTCACAAGACCCAAATGTAGTGAAAGCTGTCAAACATGAGAATAAATCTAAGATGACTTCTCTGATTAATCTAGCAGAAGCATATCGGCATCAAGCAGGAATGGAAATCAAATCAGAAATAGATAAAAATCAGGCAGCAACTGAATGTGCCAAAAAAACAAAAGAAAGAATATAAGGTGAAGGACCAGATGAAAAGGCAAGAAATGTGAAAAATGCATAAATATAGCTGCAAGTATAGAAAACTTCTGGAAGAACCTCATATTGATCAGGAATGAATGCAGGAATGGTTAAGGAGAGGCAAATTCAAACCAAGAGATGGAAGGCTAATATTGGCTGCCCAAGATAGAGGGCTCCCTACACATTGGTTTACAAAGTCCATTGAACATGTCGGAGAAGCAGACAAATGTTGGTTTTGTAAAACCGAATTGGAAACAAGTCGCACACCTTGTTGCTGGTTGTGACATACTAATGGCAGAAAGACTATACTGAAAGGCATAATAATGTGGCAAGATTGTTGCACTGGGGATTGTGGAAACATCATGGTATTGAAATGGCTGAAAAACACTGGAAACATGAGCCACAAAGCAATATAGAAAAAGAAGTTTACATCACATGGGATCATTCATTACCAACAGTTCAAAACATAGATGCTAGTAAACTGGATGTAGTGGTCCATTAAAAGAAGACAAAAGTAGCATTGATCATTGAAATCGCCACACCCAGTGACTACAGTGTCTTGCATACAGAGAGATACAAAGTCATAAAATATCAGGATCTGCAGGCAGAAACGAGAGCAATCTGGAAGAAAGACACCCCTACAGTTCCAATAGTAGTAGGAGCAACGGGTTTTAAAAAAAGAATCTATAATCATATTTAGATATGTTATCAATACATGTAACCCCATATGAATTGTAGGAGGAGTCATTACTGGGCACATTGCGGGTGCTACGAAGAGCACTTTTGGCTGACATCAGAGATTGAAATAATACTAATTTCATGAACTTTAATCGTACTTTGACTTAGGAATGGGATCCGTTCCCATCATGGTATTAGAAACCCAAAAGACTTGGAGAAATTAAAAAAGAGAACCTGCACCCCAAATTCCAGAGTTTTTTCTAGCTAATGACAATTCAGATCACCTCTCAATGTGTGTCATTGTAAGGGTCTTTTTTTTTCCCCACTGTGTTTTATTTATTAACTGTGGGTAATCCCTGTAGGCTCAAGTGCATATTTTCAGAGAGTCACCTAGGATGACTGTGTGGTTAATTGCCGTAATTGACCATGCAAAAGTGCAAAAATTATTTCCATTCAATACCCAAGAAGCAAGAAACATTTTCAAGATATATTTGTCACCTGATCATGAGTCAAGATCATCACAAGAGGCATTTCCATGTCTGATTAGAGTGTAATGTCAGAAAGCAATCACGTGCTGATGCTTTGCCAGCTCTGAATAGAGAAGTTTGAGACCTTCAGGGCTTTGTCAACACTCAGATTAGTGAGATGGAGGGTGTGGCTGGGTAGTGGGTTCAGCCAGTAACATAAAAGACCAAAGATGAGATCTAGAACCTATGCGGTGCCAGTCAGACTTCAGCAATACCCAAGTGCACAAATTTCTGTTCCACTTTTGAGCAACATGAAGCTCAGTAAAAATTAAGCATTTATCTTACGCTGTCTTCCCACTTCCCATTATGTGAGGTTTGCAAAGTTTACATCATGGATACAGACCAAAGGATTTTTTTCTTCTCCTGATTATTGGCAGTCAGTGAGAGTGAGGGGGCTGGGGATCTAGAGGTGAACAGAGCTAGTAAGACCCCCCATTAAAGATCCTTTTTTCTGAGATGCCTTCAGGCTGATGAAATAATTTCTGGAGTGGCACTTTCTTGTTCCTCATGGAGTCGTGAGTTTCTGTTGTTAGGGGATGTCAAGTGTGCTGCTTCAAGACTTGTGCATTTGGATCCTTTCACACTAGCAAGGCTGAATGTATCAACCATCTTTAGGTACCCACTGCTTCTACCCAGGGTCATGTCTTCTGCACAGTGTTGTTCATAGAACCCACAGCAGCTGACCACATTTTCCCAAGAAAGCCAAAACCCATGGAAAGGTATTCTTCTGTTAAAGGGATATGCTACAATGTGGACAGTCTACTTGTTCTGCATGTCTCATTTATAAGTTTTAGTATACTAGCAAGACCTGGAAAACTGTATACCATTCCTAAGCACTTAGAATTGCATAATAAAGTTTTGTGTGGCCCATTATACTGCTGACCTTAAAGATGGGGTATTCAGAACTGCAGCTACTAGTGCTTTTCTCCATAAGACAGCTTAACTCATGTCGAAAGGAACTGCAATAATCTATCCTTTGTGTTTCTTTTAGTGATGAAATGTCATTTGTTAGTCTTTTAGGAGCTTATTGAGAAGGGGGCAAGGCTTATAGGGTCATAGGTTGATACTAGGTTGTCTGCCCTAGGGCATTTACAAGCCTAGCCAGAGTGTGTTTGGCTTTCGCCACCCTTCTTAGATTAGTTGACTGTGCCTCTGTATAGTAGGTCACAGACGATAGCCCATTTAAGGTTAGTTTACCGTGCCTCTGTCTAGCAGTGACACAGAAGAGATCCCAGGGGTAAATTTACGATTTCCCATCCAAATGTCAAGATTCTTCTTGAAGAGGGTCATTGAGTGGCTTTGTCTGACATGGATTGGGATTTTGTTCCAGAGTGAGGGGAGCTTCTGGGATATGAATCTGTCCCTCCAGCATGTTCTATTTATTTCTGTGCTGAGGTTTAAGTCACTATGGATTTGGATTTCTTGAGGTGGAGCATGTCCATTAATTCTGGGTTGGACATGGCTTTATACGTCAGGCACAGATCGCCTCTGAGTAGGCGGTAAGCAACTGAGTAGAGCTGGAGTTTCTTTAGCCTAACTGCGTAGGGCATCTGTTTGAGTCCCTTGATCCTCTTGGTGAGGTACTTTTGGGGTCTTTCTAGTTGTAGCAGGTGTTGGGTTAGGTACATCCCAAATGTATTCAATTATGGGCCTGATGAGTGATTAGAAGAGGGGCACAATGACCTCTCTCGATCTAGATGTGAACCCCTTCATCATAAGGTGGGCTATATAGAATGTCTTTCTAACCACTTTGGCAATGTGATTGTCAAAGGAGAGGTTGCAATCTACTTGGGTCCCCAAATCCTTAATTACGTCTTCCGTACTTAATGGCTTACCACCTATGTGGTAATTTGTGGGCACTTTGTTTTTCCCAAAGGGGATGACTATGCACTTTTTGGCATTTAGCTTTAGGCCATGGCTCTGGCACCAGTTATCTGTCTCTGTGAGACCTTTTTGGAGGATGCTTGTGGCAGCCAGCGAGTCGATTATGGCCCCCAGTTTGCAGTCATCTGCAAACTTTGTCAGCCGTAGTCGTCCTGTGTTAGTCTGTACCTCAGAGAAATATATACCGAACAAGAGAGGTCCCAGGACTGAGCCTTGTGGGATGCCACTTGTAACTGGTATAGAGTCTGACATGGCGCCTGTAATTCTGACCATGTGGGTTCTATCCCTAAGCCAGTTTGCAACCCATCTTGTGACATAGGGGTTGATATTTAAGCTGGTGAGCTTATTTATGATGCCCGAGTGGGGTATTGTGTCGAAGGCTTTTGCAAGGTCAAGGTAGGCTGTGTGGACTACCTTCCCTTCGTCTGTGGCCTTGGTGACTGTTTCAAAGAAATTGACCAGGTTCAAGAGGCAAGATCTGCCCTTAACAAAGCTGAATTGGGTAGGATCCAGTGTTTGGAGGTTCCCAATGTCTTTGTTTATGAGTTCCATGATGATACGCTCCATAGCTTTGCAGACCAGGCTAGTTAGGCTTATAGGGCAATAGTTTCTGGGGTCCGTTGTGGCACCACCTTTATGGAGTGGGACCACTGTTGCTGTACGCCATTCTTTGGGTACATATCCTGTTGTAAGGCTGAGACTGAACAGTGATTTTAAGTGAGGGTTCAGTTCTTCTTGGAGCTCATGTAAAACACAGCCCGGGACACCATCCAGTCCCATTGTTCTATTGTTTCATGATCAGTATCTTTTTTATCATCCGATGCCCCCATTCTTTCACTGCTATGGATCTGTATAGTCAGTGAACTCTGTTAATTCTTTTCAGTTAATCAAGAAGAAGGAAAATGGTCAAGCATTAGACCGTTTTGCGTCCGGTATCACACCAACTTGGTGAAATCTGTTTAAACTCCATTTTATTGAAAACTGACCCTACTAATCCCTGTTATTTTCTCTTCCCCAATATTGTGACCCTGAAATTGTTTCTATAGAGCAAGGGGGGGGGTGGAGAAAGGGGGCTTTGCCTGTCCCTCCATTACATCCATGCTCAGCATTTTTCATGTGTGAGGAAATCACAAATTTAAACAAAATGTGATTTGTGCAAGTAAGATTTGGTCCTTTGTAGTGTAACATTTTGCTCATCTGATCTTCTAAAATAAAATTTCTACCTGTTTAGCTTCTCAGCGGTCTTGATGTTCTTTAGGTTACTACATTTGGTTGGTGGCTTTCAGTTCACCCTAGTCTAAAAGGCATCATTTTAGACAGACTATTTCTGGATATCATAGAGAGAAACTGCATTCTGTAGGGCCTACTTCTGGCATAATCACCTCTGACAGACTGTTCGATGTTGGAAAACCTGCTTGAGAAAGAGTAGTCGTGTAAAATATTACCATAATCATAGATGTCCTTCACTTCAGTGTTGCAGTATTCCAGACTCTTGGGTTATCCTCTGCTTGCTACCCGAACATCCGGCCAGTATGCAGAAGCTTGTAGTCACTGCTAGGTACATAGGATGTCTGACGTTGGCCTAGGGAGAGTGGGACGTAAAGGTGATGTCTGCACATACCTTTCCTGAGAACTGAACCCCCCAGTTGGACCCCAGTCCCAGCATAGCTGTATAAGTCCTATGCCATCCAAGAAGGAACAGTTTAGATGGAAAAAGGAGGAAGGAGGGAGGGAATGAATACTGCAACATGAAAGAGGAGGACATCTATGATTATGGTAAGATTTTACACAACTGTTCTGTGTCCTTCTATTCTTATGTTGCAGTGTTCCAAACTCTTGGGTGAGTGCCAAAGCTCACAGGGAAGAAGGTTGTGGTGGTATGGAATTGTTCTCCATGAAGCATTGAAGGATTGACCTAGCAAACCCTGATGTTATCGTGTTTCACTGTTGCAGTCATTACAATTGGGTTATCCTGCTGGCAGGCTACCCGCAGTTGGCCTGAGTTCCAAAGTCTAGGTCCGGCGTCGTCTGCTGTCACCTCCTCCCTGACATCAGTGCGCCAGGGGTATAAAAGATGCAGCCAACTCCATTTTCTTCAGTCTTTCTTGCCGCGCGGTGCCCAAAGCAAAGCAGTTTGCAAGTGCCGGTCGGCCGACTCCTGAGATTTTCAAATCCGAATTTCAGATCCGAGGTTTCATTAAAGCTAAGTACCCCACTGGGGAAACTTTTTTCTTACTCCAGACCGATGTCAGAGCCACAGGCCACTTCCGACTCCAACGTGGAGCCAACTAGGCCACTGGAAACTCAAGGTATTGGACACTCAGAAACTATTCCCTCAGATGGGTCCGAAGCCGCTGAGCAGGCATCTGCTTCTGAGGGTGTTTTCACGCCCACACAGTTATATGTAAAACTAACTTCAGCTTCAAAGGCAAAGACTAAAGCAGCTCTAAAGACAAAGAAACAAGTACAGCATTCTCCTGGACAGGCCTCCATGCCTAAAAAACAGATGCTTAAAATGGCCGAAGGCCTAATTACTTTGATCAGGGGTTCCCATCCCCCTCCTGATAAGAAGCCTAGGCAAGAGATAGAATATGCATCTTCAGATCAGGTTTCCATTTCCTCTGATTCCTCTTCTGAACAGGAATATTCTCTTCCTCCCTATGAG
This sequence comes from Protopterus annectens, assembly GCF_019279795.1. NCBI lineage: Eukaryota > Metazoa > Chordata > Ceratodontiformes > Protopteridae > Protopterus > Protopterus annectens. Next base: position 572,013,958 of record NC_056727.1, on the reverse strand, counting down.
GATTCTGATGCTGAAGAATCTATTCCTTCAGCCTCTCCTCCTGAGGATTATTCTTTTGGGGAAACCCTGCATACTATGAGGGGAGCATTTCCACTGGGAGAGCCAGGATTACTCAGAATCCAAGAAAAGGCTCAGAGACTTCCTTTTGTTACCTCAGCACAGGCCCCTTGCTATTCCTCCTGTTTTAGAACTGTCGCCTGACTCTGCCACCAGCTCCTGTTAAGCCAGACAGATACTACAGGGTTCCTGATTCACATACATTTTTTTATAAAAACCATGCTGCAGACCCAGAAGCTATTTTTCAGGGTCCCAAAGGGGTCAAGGCGTCCACTGCAAAAAAACCTATACCCTCTGATAGGGATTCAAGGGCCCTGGACAGATGGGGGAAGAATATTTATACTTCTGCTACCTTGGCTGTAAGAGCTTTAAATTGTCAATTTCATCTGCTTAAATTTCAGCAATATCTAATGTCACTGCTTAAACAAAAAATGTTGACAAATTCAGAATGTGCAGAAATTGCATGCAGCTGAACAAGTGGGAAAACATACTTTGCAATGTGGTTTTGATTCTCTAGAGGCCTCTTGCAGGGCTGCTGTTACAGGTTCTGTCATTAGGAGACATGCTTGGTTAAAAGAACAGAATCTGCCTGATCATGTTAAAGCAAAATTATTAGAGGCTCCATTACAACATGATACCTTGTTTGGTGTTAAAGCAGAAAGAAGTATTGAAGAAAATGGAAGACAAAGCTAATCTATGCAAACAGTCAAGTAATGGGAAGGGTGGGAATGCATATAGACACATCCCCTTCTATGAGACTGAAAAGGCATCCGTTGCCCTTGCTAACGGACTGGGAAGCTTGGTGCAAAACAGTGGTAACTGTCTGTTCAGACGGGAGGCAAACAGATCTATTTGTGGTGTACCCCACCTGTGAACAATGTCCAGAAATGCATCCATGTGAAGCATCCATTTGTGGGATTGTGACATGGACTTGCTCAAGGTGTTTGCCTGAATCTTCTGAGCTGAAGGGATGTAAGCTGCCAGCAGGGAAGACTCCGTGTTGCGCTGCCAGGTCCCAGGCTTGGAGAGCAAGTCTGCAAAGCAAATAATATTTGGTTCCTTCTTGTTTGTTCACATACCATAGAACTGTAGTGTTGTCTGTGAACAATTTCTGGAAAAAGGATGCCAGGACAAATAGGATAGCTCTTATTTCCCTGATGCTGATGTGTTCCTGCCTGAAGGTGTGTTATCAGGTACCCTGCACTTTCAGGCTGCCCAAAGTAGCCACCCAGCCCAGATCTGAGGCATCTGGGTACATTTCCTAGACTGGTGTAAGGGGTTATAATGGAAGTCCTGGGTTGAGTGTGCTTGGTTCGACCACCACAGAATGTCCTTCCTTAGGCAAGGAAGGAAGAGGATGCTAAAGTCCAAGGGTTTTGAGTGTTTGGTCCAAGTGGACTTCAGGTGCCATTATAATTTCCTCTTGTGGAGTCTTGCCGGAGGCAACATAGGTATAGTGGAAGCCATCTGACCCAGTAGTCTGAGGTATTGTGTGTCTGTCAAAGCAGTGATTTTGAGAACAAAAGGCAGATAGTGCTTAAGGGTTTCCACTCTTTGGGGTGGAAGGAATGCCTTCATGACATCTGTCCTTATCCTGCAGCCTAGGAAAACTTGGTCCTGGGAAGGACTCATGTTGGACTTGGGGAAGTTTGTTGAATCCCAGTGCCTACAGGACTTAGATGACTTGGTGGAGTTGGGTCTGTAGGGATATGGAACATTCTGCCTGAATCAGGAGGTCGTCCAGGTATGGAAAAAATTTGAATCTCTTGTACCCTGCAGTAAGCAACGACTGAAGCCAGACACTTGGTGAAGACACTTGGAACCTTAGAGTCCAAAGGACAAGCCCGAGAACTGAAAATGTAAGGAACCAACAACAAAGCATAAATATTTCCTATAATTGGACCTTAAATAATTCCTATCTCCATATCCCTATATGCCCAAGGTGGCCAGAAATCCCTGAGGTATCACTAAAGGTAAAAGGGTCTGAAGGGTAAGCATACAAAAGGTGGGTACCTGTAAGAAAAGATTGAGGTGAAAGAGATCCAGGATAGGTCTCCAAGGTCCATCCTTCCTGGGAAGTAGATATAGTCTGGAATAGAATCCTTTTCCCTTTTTCTGCCAGAGGAACCAGTTGTATGGCTCCTTGTGAAAGGAAGCTATCTATGATGAGCTGGAAAAGTTGAAGTTGATCTTTGGGTGGCTGGGGAATCCTCCTGGGAGAAGGAGAAATGATCCAGGTCATAACGTAACCCTTTTCTATGATGGATAGGACCCACCTGTTTGAGGTGATGTTTTGCCAAAAACTGGAAGACAGTGAGAGAGCCTTCAAGACAGAAGAATGGAGTCTGGGGGGATTGGGAGTGAATGCAGGTAGTCACAGGCTACTTGCCCTGTCCTGAAAGGGAGGTTTCTGGGCAGGAGTTTGAGCAGGTGTAGAAGGAGTCTGCTGATGTCCTTCAAGAATGCAACTGCAGTCATAACATATGGGTTGTCCTGCCTCAGGCAGCCCTCGGTCGGCCGGATTCCAAAGTCTGGGTCCGACGTCGGCTGATGTCGCATTTCTCTCCGACGTCAGAGCGGCTGGAGTATATAAGCATCAGCCAACGCCATTTTCTTCAGTCTTTCTTGCCGCGCGGTGCCCGAAGTAGAAGCAGTTCGCAAGTGCTGGTCAGTCAGCTCCTGTATTCTTCGAATCCGAAGTCATCAAAAAAGCTAAGTACCCCATTGGGGACCTTTTCTTGCCTCAGCCGATGTCAGAAATTACTGAAAAAGTTAACAATTGTCTGTCTTGTGGTAAACAAATACCTCATAAGGATTTCCACTCTTACTGTCTTCCTTGCCTTGGCCCAGACCACGACGTCTCGGCCTGTGTCGCCTGTGCTCGCTTCAATAAGCGCACTCTCAGGCGCCGGGCAGAGTTCGCTGAAGACTTTTTTGGTGATAAAGTTGCTTATACAATGCCGTCGGAACTTCTGACATCGCAGACTCCTAAGAAACGAAAAGACCGGGACCGACATCCTCGGCCCGTGTCTTCCACCGACTCCACGCCAAAACATACCGCGAGTGCTCCGGTTCCCCCTGAGACGGTTATTTCACCGCTCAGAACCGAAGACATCGCATTACCGTTACCTCCGATTCCGGAGGCCACACCGACGCCAGTTATAGATTTTCCTCCGGATACTGAAACCGAGGAAATGCCCGAGACCATTGCTGTAGATAAGGTCACTCCTGCATGTGGAGCTGCTAGGCCTCCTATGGCCATGTCTATTAAGGCCTACACACGTGCTAAGGCAGCCAGCAAGACCAAGTACCTTACTGTTAAAGCCTTACCTTAGCCTACTCCTGAAGCACAAATCATGACTATGGCCGCAGACTTAATGTCCATGATTTAGAGGTTCACAGGCCCATCCTGAGAGAGGATCCCAGCCTCCTTCTGATAAGAGGCCCCGGGTTGAACCTTCTGACCCTATCCCTTCAGATGAAGATTCGGAGGACTCTGTTCACTCCGATGGCCAGGAAGAGCTCTTCCAGACCTATGAGGACTTGGATGCAGAGGATTCCATCCCCTCGGCCTCCCCTCCTGAGGATATTTCTTTTGGGGAAGTTCTGCATACCATGAGGGAACATTTTAAGTGGCAAGGCCAGGAATATTCTGATTCCAGAAAGCGCCTTCGTACCTTCCTTAAAAAGCCCCAACACAGGCCCCTGGCTATACCTCCTGTGCTAGATGTTTTGGATGACCTATACTCTGACTCCAGTGTTACCCCGGATACTCTTCCTCCTGCTCCAGCCAAGCCAGACAGATATTATAGGGTCCCAGAAACACATTCTCATTTCTTTAGGGCCCATGCTGTTGATTTGGAAACTATTTCTCAGGGACCTAAAGGGGTTTCAGCATCCACCTCCAAAAATCCTTTGCCTTCCAACAGGGAAGCTAGGTCATTAGAGAGATGGGGGAAAAAGGTCTATACCTCCACTACTTTATCTATGAGAGCTCTGAATTGCCTCTTTCATATGTTTCAATATCAGGATTACCTGTTAGATGATTTACAGAAAACATTGGCCTCTCCTGAACCTTTAGACAGGAAGTCTTTGCAGGAAGCTGTACATAATTCTCAGCAAGTCAGCAATCACTTCCTGCAGTGTGGATATGATGCATTGGAAGCTTCATGTAGGGCAGCTATGACAGGGGCGGTCATTCGTAGACATGCATGGTTAAAAGAACAACCTCTACCAGATCATGTTAAGGCAAAACTCCTTGATGCACCCTTGGAAAAGAACAAGCTTTTTGGTGCTAATGCTAAAGATGTGTTAAAGTCCATCGAGGAAAAAGCAAAATCAGTTCAGACGGTCAAAGATTTCCTCCAGGTTCAGCCACCCAGATTCAGCAGGAATTGGCCTTCTAAAAACTGGTCCTTTCCTAATCCTGAAAGATTTCAAAGGGGTAAAAACAGGCGTGACCGAGGAAGAGGACAGTACAGAGGTTCTTACAGGGGATGACAATGGCAACCAGCAAACCAAAGAAGTGACACAGGGGTCTCCCCTGCCCCACAGGGACAATCTCAATGACTTCCCTCTACTTCCGCTGACCAAGGAGCAAATAGAAGCACCCTTGGGCGGAAAATTATCTCTGTTTTCAGACAATTGGCACAAATTGACAAAGGACAAATGGATTTTGGACATTATAGACCAAGGTTACAGGTTCCACTTTCATACCTTACCAAGAAAACAAGGCATGCCAAACCTACCACAAAACCAGAGGGCAGAGGCTATCAAGCAAATTTCTCTGCTTGCTCAGATCAAAGCAATAGAAAGAGTTCCACAACAAGAACAAGGCCAGGGGTTCTACTCAAGACTGTTCCTTGTTCCAAGAAAAGAAACTCAATGGAGACCAATACTGGATTTGGCCGCATTAAACACTTTTCTCATAGTACCAAAGTTCAAAATGCTGACTCTACAGCAACTCCTTCCCATGCTGGGCAAGGGGTCTTGGCTGATTACTCTGGACCTCAAGGAGGCATACCTGCATGTCCCTATCAGACACAGCTGCAGAAGATACCTCAGATTTCTTGCAGGGCCAGAGCATTATCAATTCTCAGCATTGCCATTTGGCTTATCTACTGCGCCCAGAGTATTCACAAAATGCCTGGCTTCAGTAATTGCTCATTGCAGGCTCCAGGGGATCCAAATTTACCCGTACCTGGATGACTGCCTCATACAAGCGGACGACAAATTGATTTTGACAAAAAACTTGAACTAGGTCATGCAATTGCTACAGGCTGTGGGATACACAGTCAACTTCCAAAAGTCAAGACTTCAGCCATCCCAGCAAATAACCTTCTTAGGAGCCAATCTAGACACAGCCTCTCAAATGGCTTACCTGACAGAAGACAAGCAAGAGAAGTTAACTCATTATTTCAAAGGTTTGGCAAAACTCACCCAGATGACTGCAAGGAGATTCCTACAGGCCCTGGGTTACATGGCATCCTGCATTCTCCTGGTCCCATTAGCAAGACTACACATGAGAAAGCTTCAATGGTACCTAAAAAGCCTATGGTCTCAGCACAGCAACAACCTAGAGACAACCATACCGCTCATTCCATGCCTACAAAAGGAATTCCTATGGTGGGCCTCGGTAAGCCAGGAAAACATAGGTATGTCATTCAAAAAACCTCAGATAACACAGATCATGACCACAGACGCCTCAGACCTTGGATGGGGCACATGGAGGGCAGATGTATACAAGGACAATGGTCTCCAAAGGAAACACATCTGCATATAAACCAAAAGGAAATGCTGGCAGTAATGCATGCCATCGAGGCCTTTCGACAACAACTTCAGCAAGGCCATCTACTAATACGGACAGACAACACCACTGTGATGTGGTACATAAACAAGCAAGGGGGCACCCATTCTTACCCCCTTTGCAGACTGACAATGAATCTTTGGGAAAAATCACTGAGACTAAACATACAGTTGCAATCCCAGTTTGTTCCAGGCAAAGACAATGTGCTGGCGGACAGCCTAAGCAGGAATTTCATAGATCCACACGAGTGGAGGTTACATCCGAAAATCTTCACACAACTCACCTCGACATGGGGCAGGCCAGAAGTAGACCTATTTGCCTCCCACCTCAACCATCATCTACAAAAATTCTGTTCGAGGACATATCATCCACAAGCTTGGAAAATAGATGCTCTTTCATTCAACTGGAACTTCCTAAAAATCTATGCATTCCCTCCTCTGCCACTGATGACCACAGTATTACTAAAGATCAAAGCAGAGAGGCCCAAGGGGATCCTGATAGCTCCAGACTGGCCAAGACAACACTGGTATCCACTACTGCGGAGCATATGTCACAACAAAAAGTGGGCTCTTCCCCAATGGCCCCTACTTTTGACTCAACACAACTTCAAAACAGTGCATCCAAACCTTCAGATGCTGCAGCTAACAGCCTGGGAGATCCCATGAATAACCTCAATCTATCTCTCTCCAAGGAAGTTCAGCGGATATTAACAGAAGCTCGAAGACCATCCACCAGAAAGGTTTACTTGGCAAAATGGAAGAGATGCAGCATTTGGAATACCAGCAAGGGACATGATGCATCATTATTGAACATCCCACTCATCCTGGAATATTTGGCAGATATGCTACAGAATGGACTCTCATATTCTTCCATAAAGATACATGCTTCAGCTATTTCAGCTAGATATAACACTGATCCGCCTGTGTTTTCACATCCTTTGTTAAGGCAATTCCTCAGGGGAATCAAGAACATTAAGCCACCAAGAAAGGCTCCAGTGCCAGCTTGGGACCTCAACTTTGTCCTAGAAAAACTGACTCTACCTCCCTTTGAGCCAGCAGCTTCAGTGGACTTACAATTTCTCTCATGGAAGACAGCTTTCCTGTTGGCAATTACCTCAGCAAGAAGGGTTTCGGAACTACAGGCCCTAATGGCAATACCACCGTTCATAATCTTTCACAGAGACAGGGTCTCCTTAAGAACCAACCCTACTTTTATGCCAAAGGTGGTATCTAGGGTTTCTTTAAATCAAGCTATTCACCTGCCTACTTTCTTCCCCAATTCTGAGAGCAAAGGGGAAAGGCTGTTGCATACCTTGGACATTCACAGACAACTTCGCTACTACCTGGACAGAACCAAGACCAGCAGGAAGTCTGATCAGCTTTTTGTAGCTTACGCCCTTGGAGTACAAGGAAAAGCAATTTCCAAACAGACTATTTCAAAATGGATTGGACATTGCATCAGATTTTGTTATTCCTTCCATGGGAAGAATGTTCCAGCCAATGTCAGACCACACTCCACCAGAGCTCCAGCCACCTCTACAGCATTCCTAAGAGGGGTGCCTACAAAAGACATTCTAGAAGCTGCTACATGGAGCTCCGTGCATACATTCTCCAAACACTACAATCTCCCTTTATACTCCAGATCCAGAGCAGGCGAGCAGGCTTTGCTTCGGCAGTCCTGCAGGGTTTGATTGCCACACCATCTCTTTCCTAGAGCATTCCTCCTCCCCCAGCTAAGCTATGGTATTCAACCCATATATTATGACTGCAGTTGCATTCTTGAAGGACATAGTACAGTTTTGTACCTACCATAAATGTAGATGTCCGATAGATATGCAACTGCAGTCGGATTTTCCCTCCCTCCATACCCCTCTATGCCTTGGGTCCACTCCTATATCCCTGTTTCTCTTAGCTGGGGATATCTGTTATGGTGCATCTGTTTATTGCTTACTTATTTGTCTGGAATCCTGTTTTTGTCTTCCAATTTGATTACAGCCTTCCTTGGAGGGCACCAGGCATCTGGGGCAAGAAACACTGAAGAAAATGGCGTCGGCTGATGCTTATATACTCCAGCCGCTCTGACGTCGGAGAGAAATGCGACATCAGCCGACGTCGGACCCAGACTTTGGAATCCGGCCGACCGAGGGCTGCCTGAGGCAGGACAAACCCATATGTTATGACTGCAGTTGCATATCTATCGGACATCTACATTTATGGTAGGTACAAAACTGTACTTTTCCTAGTGCCCTTTCTTGTCCTGGCATGGGGAGCTGGGGCAGTGCGTCTCCTCTTGAACTAGGTTTTTGAGGGATAGTTCCTGTGAAATTTGGGTATAGGGGAGATGAACAGGTGTTTTAAATCCTGCAGTTACTTCTCTTTTTGCTGAAGGACCTTAAATAGCCACTTTAGATCCAAAAAGTGCAGAGTTATCCAGGGGTCCATCCAGAAATTTGGCCCTAATATCATTGGGTAAGGTTTGTAGCCTTAACCATGAATATCTTCTAAGGACTGAAGCTGAGGCTACAGACTTGGCAGAAGCTTCTACAGCATCATAGCTGCATCTAATTGAATGTCTAATAACTTGAGAAGACAGGGAAATTAGACTGGAGATTTGAGTCTTTGAAGATAAGTCAGGAAGGTCAGCTAAAAGCTTGGTGGCCTGAGTCAAAAGAGTCTAGGCATGTTTGGGCATATGCATCTGGTAATTCACTACTCTAAAGGCCAGGGTAGCAGAAGTGCATACCTTCTTACCAAGGTGCTCCATGGCCTTACAGTCCTTGTCTGTAGGAAGGACAGAGGTGGAGAGAAGTAGATTGGATGGCTTGTCTGCTGAAAAAGACACAGTGGCAGGGTCAGCAACAGAGCATTTAATCAAAAAGTTTTGCCCCTTCAGGGACTTTGTAAAACCTGTCAGGCCTTCTAGGGGCAGGTGGTTGTGAATCAGTATTAAGACAGGCAGCATTAAAAGCATCCAAGAAAGCCTGTAACACTGGGGGAATTACAGAAGAAGCAGGGCTTTCCATCTGCAAAAGCTCATATCTTTTTTGGATCATTTCAGAAGAGTCCCACTGAAAATGTTCTCTCATTTTAGAAATGGTCTCTTTTTTCATTGAAGGTCTAGAAGGCATAGGTCCAAGGGAAGGCGTAGTCTCAGAGAGGCCTAGAGTCTCTTAGCTGGGAAACAGTGGATGCAGTGGAAGGGCCTGTCTGGGCAGCTGTAAGAACCCAAGGTTCTTCCTTATCGTCAGCAGGTGACGTCTGCAAGGCATCCCCGGACGTACCTTCTGCCCTTGGTTATGCAGCCTCCCGAGGGATAACTGCTATGCCTGTAATGGCAGACTCTGAACATTCTTCCAGGTGAATGTTGGACACAGGAGGGATGTATGGTGGTGGAGGGGCAGCAGCAAGTTCAGGCCTGGAAACCTTGGCCCTCTTTTTAAGTGGTTCTATGGGCTGACCGGAGAACTCTTCCATCCCTAACGCTTAGCGTTTAAGATGCTGATTCTCTAATGTTCAAAGTGTGCAGGCAACTGCAGAGTGTCATAGGGAAGAAGGCCTGACAGATTGCGCAAGTAAGATGTTTGTGGGCAGCCCCTAGACAGAAAAGGCAGAGTTTGTGGGTGTACTTATGGGGAATCTGACGACTGCACCTGCACTTTCTCTTTCTGGATGACATGTAACCGAAACAGACATGCAGTGACAAAAAGGAATCAGAAACGGCCCCAATGCAGGGTATATGTCCTTCTATTCCAGTGTTGTAGTATTGTACATGAGGGTTTACCCTTCTTCCTCTCCAGTTGTCTAGCCAGGATTCCAATGTTTTTCAGTCCCTCTAGGTGTGTTGGATATCTGATGTGGCAGCAGGAATGTGGGCCATAAAAGTGATGTCTGCATGCACCAGCCCTCAGAACTTTTAAGCCACCAGTCTTATGTCAGGTGCTCCTGCTTCTTGCAGACGTCCGATTAAGAAAATTCAGGCAAGTACCTGGTTAGGGATTCTTTGAGTCCTGCTGTTGTTTTATATAGTCTTGTTCATGAAATCCAGAAAGGACAAGTGTAAGTGTGGTTGGCAGATTCTTCACAGACACACCCACGATCAGTGCCTCTTTGGTTTAGGTAAGGAACACGACCACGAGAACTGCATGATTTGTCAGGCGTTCATACCCAAGACTTTATATCGCCGTTTTCATGCTTTAAATCTTTACTTAGAAAACCAGCAGTTAAAACAAATAGCATTAGGGATGGAAGCCGCGTCCGACGCCCCATCAGAACCACCTAAGAAGAGGGCCAAGACCATGCGGCCTACTTCTGCTGCGCCTCTACCACCTGTTCCTCAGCCTGTGGCCGACACCGGCCTGGCCAAGGATTCGGCTTCCGCCAGTCTGGGTAAAGTGGGTACCTCTGAGGAAGCTGCACAATCTGGAGCCAACAGTTTATCCGTAGATGCTCTACTGGTGTCTACTTTAGACTCGAGGTGGGGGGAGGGACCAGTGCTTTCTGTGGTCCAGTCGGATTCCGCCGCCATCCTTACATCAGACTCTAGGCTTTCGCCCAACCTGCAAGGCCTCTTAAGAAAAAAGAAAAAAGAAAAAAAAACATTCATCTCCTGCTTCTGAAAGCATGCTTAATTGGCAGGCCTTCAGCCAGAGTTTATTTAATGCCTTTATGGCCCTACGGCCTACTACAATAGGAACTCCTCTCACTGCTCCTCCTCCCCTCCTAAGTCCTAGACCTCTAGTTCCTGAAAGGAGGGTAGAAGAACTGTAAGAACAGGAATTGTCAGATTCCTCAGAAGACTCTCTCTCTCCTACTCCTCACAGATCTCCTCCCCCCTAGGATATGGATCTCTGGAAGAATCCTCCATTGAACCTGACTCCCCAGTGGAGGATTTAGCCTTTGTGGAAACTATCAGCAAAATGAAAGACCACTTTAAGTGGGAATCCTCAGACATGACTGAAGTGCAGAAGAGGTTTTATGACCTCATACAGATGAACCCCCCCCCCCTAGTCTTTCTACTATCCTCCTATTCTGCTGGCTTTCCTGGATGCCTTTTCCTCTGTTTCCTTCAATCCAGACTCCCAACCTCCAGCCCCACGCAGGTCGGACAGACTGTACAAGGTCCCTGAGACAGATAAATTTCTGCTTAAGTGCCCTTCTGCTAACCCAGCCACTATCTCCATTTCTGATTGGGCTTCCAAACTGCTCCCTACTACGACCATTCTTCCAGCTGACAAGGACAGCAAGACTATGGAACAGTTGGGGAAGAAAATGTACACTTCTGCCACCTTGTCATTTAGGGCCACTAACTACCAAATTCACATGACCAAGTACTGCTTAGGCCTGTTGGACAAAACCACTAAGGAAATGGCTGACATCCCAGATTGTGCAGCCAAAGCTTCCCTGTCCTCTCTGATAGGTCTCAGCTCTTAGGTGAATAGACACTGAATAAGATGCGGTTATGATGCAGCTGAAGCCTCAGCTAGGTCAGCTGCATCAGCTTCTACATTAAGAATATATTCTTGGCTACCCCTTCAGCCCCTACCCAACAACTTCAGGGCTAAACTTATTGATGCTCCTTTGGACTACTCTGCCCTGTTTGGTGGAAAAGTGGCTGATCACCAAGTCCCTGCAACAAAAAAGCAAAGAACTGCAGGACTTCAAACACCTGCTAGTCTCGCCCATTCCTAAGTTCCATAGGAACTACCTGGCCAAGACTCAATTCATTAGAAAACCTTCTAGGCCTGTGGCTCCCTCCAGGTCCAGGAGATCCCCTAGAAATCAGCCCCCTCTGGATAGAGCTTCTCCTTCCTCCAGCCAGAAGCCTCCCTTTCCAGATAGGGCAGATATTGTCTGACTACCTGCCAACCTCTTACCCCACCCCTCCCACATCCCTTCCCCTGTCTGCCCGTCTCTCTCACTGTCTCCCTGTGTGGTCACTCATTACCTCAGACAAATGGCTTCTGTCTATCATCCATAATGGCTACTTTATGGCCTGGATCACCCCCCCCCCAGCAAGGCTGGGAACTCCACAGCCACCCACCAGTCAGTTACCCCTCCTGCGACCGGTACTACATACCTTGTTGATGCAAGGCACTATAAACCAGTGCCTACAGAAACAAAAAGAAGAGGATTCTACTCCAGAATCTTTCTGGTCCCCAGAAAGGACGGACCATGGAGGCCTATAATAGACCTCTCACGTCTCAATCCTTTCATAAAAGTTCCTACCTTCAGGATGCTCACTCTCCCCACCCTGTTTCCCCTCCTCCTGTCTCAAGGCTTCTTGGCAACGCTGGACATAGGGGGATGCCTATCTTCACATACCAAAAAAGCCCACTTTCAGAAAATACCTGAGATTTTTGGCAGGCTCATCCCATTTTCAATTCTGTACCTTGCCCTTTGGGCTTTCCACTACACCCAGGGTATTCACAAAATGTCCGGCTCCAGTCAATGCTTACTGCAGGACAAAGGGCATCCAAATATTCCCTTACCTAGACGACCTGCTAATTCAGGCAGACAATCAGAAGGCCCTTCTTCTTCATATTCAGGTCCTTCTGTGCCTCTTACAGTCTCTAGGATTTCTAATAAACTTCCCAAAATCTCACCTGGAGCCCACACAGGACATTGTTTTCCTGGATTGCAAAATCCAGACAGACCTGATGAAGGCCTTCCTGCCACCAGACAAAGTGGTGTCCTTGATGCACCACCTACTGGGTGCCCTTCAAGCATCAGAACTGACAGCAAGGCAGTTCCTGAGACTTCTGGGTTACATGGCAGTCACCATACCCATGTTGCCCTTAGCAAGACTGCATATGAGGAAACTGCAATGGTATCTTCGGTCGGTATGGACTCAGCACTCCCATCCCTTGGAATTCAAGATTCTCCATCTTCCCTGCTTGAAACAGGAAATGCAATGGTGGTTGGCTCAAATGGCCAAGAACCCAGGCCTCCCTCTACAATCACCCACACCCGCCCAGATCATGCATAAAGACATTTCAGATCTGGGATGGGGAGCAACTCTAGGACACAGACAAATGCAAGGTTTGTGGACAGACTCACACAAACTAGAGCACGTAAATGTCAGAGAGATGAGAGCAATCCTCCTTGCTCTACAAGCCTTCCAACCCTTCCTAGAGCAGGGCCCTCTCAAGGTATTCATGGACAGCACCACAGTCCTGTGGTACCTCAACAAACATGGAGGGATGAAGTCATACCTCTATGCAGACTAGCTCTGCAGGTCTGGGAACTGGCCACCTCACAGGGAATTACCCTACTGGCAGCTTACATACCCTCCCTGCACAACTCCCAGGCAGATTATCTAAGCAGGACCATCTCAAACAACCACAAATGGATGCTTCACAGAGATGTTTTCCTGGATCTGGTCCACAGGTGCGGTATAACTCAAATAGACCTGTTTGCCTCTTCCATAAACAGGCAAATTCCTGGCTACTGCACCAGGACACCTGACCCCAAGGCACTGGCAACAGATGCTTTCTCAATGTCCTGGAAGGGGACATTTCTGTATGCATCCCCCCCTTCCCCTTGATTCAAAAGTTGCTGCTGAAGATTCAGTAGGACTCACCAAAAATCTTGCTGGTGACTCCCTATTGTCCAAGACAGCACTGGTTCTCCCTTGTACAAAGGCAATCACCACAAGTTACCCCCTCAGTGGACCTACTCACACAGCTCAAGGGAACTCAGATACACCCACATTGGCAATTCGTGCACCTCACCCTGTGGTTGATAGGATTCTGATCCTCTTCAGACACCTGTAGAATAAGGACGTGCTCAGTATCCTGCAGGAGGCCAGGAAACCTAACACAAGAAAATCCTATTTCTCAAAATGGAAAAAGTTTTCTGTTTGGTGTCACAAAAGACAGTTGGATCCGCTGGAAATCAACATCTTTCTTATCCTGACTTAGCTGTGTTAACTATTGCAGACAGGGCTGGCCTACTCATCTTTTAAAGCACACTTGTCTGCAGTTTCTGCCCATCTACCTCTGGATTCACCCCTTGCATCCAAACTTCCTGCTAAACTTTTCCTCAGAGGTATTACATTTGAGACCCCCCCCAGGAAACCATCCCCTCCTCCCTGGGACCTTAATTATGTATTGAAAAAACTCATCTTAGCCCCCTTTGAGCCAGCAGACAAAGCCTCCCTAAAATTTTACACATGGAAAACTGTCTTACTGGTAACTCTGACCTCAGTCACAAGGGTCTCAGAGCTACAAGCTCTAATGGCTACACCACCTTTCTTAGTCCTCCATCTTGACAGGATTACTCTCGGGACTAACCAGTCTTTCACGCTCAAAGTAGCGAATGACCTATCCTTGAACCATGCCATTCACCTTCCCACCTTTTTCCCCAGTCTGCAGGGAGATAGTGAGAAAGTACTTCATTCCCTAGATGTCCGCAAGGTTTTATCTACATAAAACCAAGTCCATTTGGAAATCAGACCAGATGTTTGTCTCTTTCCATCCCAGAGCTCTGTGGAAAGGAGTGACCAAACAAACCATTTCATCCTGGATCTCCAGGGCCATTTCATTCTGCTACCTATACCATGTGAAAACCTTGCACGGCTAGGTCAAAGCACACTCCACCAGAGCAATGGCCTCTTCTGGAGCCTTCTTTAGGGGGCTAGACACCAACACCACACTTAAAGCAGCTACCTGGTCCTCTTTGCACACCTTTACAAAGCACTACAAGCTGGACCATATCTCCAGAGCCAGGGCTGGTTTTGCCAGTGTTGTCCTACATAGGTTCCTGGAAACCTCTTCCAGACCACCACCTAATCCTCAATAAGCTTTGGCACTCACCCACGTGTAGATACTGCAACATTGGAATAGAACAGTGGTGCGCAACCTATTTGTGGGGAGAGCCACTACATGAATTCTTAATGCATCTGCGGGCCATCTCAAAACATAGTAAGTTGTTACGAGTTATAGGTACAGGTGACTGGCATTTTTACTTAAGACAGCAGTCATGAAATTGACTGTTTTCTACATCAACTTTGCATATAACTTTATTCTGGCTTGCAACCATGACTTATTACAAATTCTTGCAGAAAGTTACTATTGTTTACAGACTACAGGTTATAAACAAGAAAGAATAGTTACTTCTGCAGCTAAAATTAGAGGTGTGCGCAACTGCAGTCAATTAGGTAAGTAAGCACGTTTTGGAAAGTGTGTGTGACTGGAGTAAGGCATAGCATTTTTTCACTTTTTTAAAACTTTTTAGTTACTCTTTGGGTGCCGGATGGTGTTGCGTCGAGCGCCGGATTTGGCCTCGGGACCGGAAGTTGTGCACCACTGGAATAGAAGGACATAGGAAAGTTGTGTAAAATCTTACTATAACCATAGATATCTATTCCATGTTGCAGTATTCCTTCCCTCCCTCCTTTCTCCCTTGTCAGGTTGCACTTCCTCTCCTGGGTGACACTGGACAGACTATGCCCCTTTTAGCACTAGCTCCGACTGGCGCTTTCCATGTTCTGAGGACTGGTGCATGCAGACATCACTTTTATGGTCCATGTTCCTGCTGCCACATCAGACGTCCGACACACCTAGAGGAACTGAAAAACTTTGGAATCCTGGCTAGATGAACTGGAGAGGAAGAAGGGTAAACCCTCATGTAGAATACTGCAACATGGAAGAGAAGGATATGTATGGTTATGTTAAGATTTTACACAACTTTCTTTTGTCTTAGAAACTTGAAGATTTGAAGGCGAAGACAGCACGAAGCGCTGACATTCGACTGGCGGCATAGAAGTTCTGAGGAAAGGTACGTGCAGATGTCACCTTTATGGCCCATGCTCCCTAGGCCAGCGTCAGACATCCCACATACCTAGCAGTGACTACAAGCTGTTCTGTACTGGCCAGACATTCAGGTAGTAAGCAGAGGATAATCCAAGAGTTTGGAATACTGCAACATGGAAGAGAGGGACATCTGTGGTTATGGTAAGATTTTACACAACTGTTCTTTCATACATGACACAGAGTTTATAAAGATGGTTCTGCAGAGGTCACAGAAAATAGGTCTACTTTGTCTTTTTCTCCATGAAATGTGTGGAGGACACCTCCCCCTCCAGATATAAGAAATTTTACTTTTCATAAGTTAGGTTTTGATGTCTCTGCATCCACAGCTTTTGGATGGTATTAGGAGGAGCGACAGACACTTGTTTTGCATTAACATTTGAGAGCTGCACAGGAAGTTCCTGTACTTTGCTGTGTACAGACAGCACTTTCAGGGATCTACTGAAGCTTTTCAGAAAAAAGGGAAAAGAGTACCAAAAACTGTAAGACCACCTTTTTGAGCAACATCTAAGTTAAGAGACTCGCATTCATTTTATGTAGATATCATCACTTTCAAAGCATTGCCTTTTCCTTTGGATTTTTCTCCTCCTCTAGGATCTTTAGTGAGATAGAGGTAGCCATGTTGCTGAAGGCTGTGTCTCCCTGGTTTAACTGTCATATGTTCCGCATGTTTCACTGTTGCAGTCCTGACTTGTAAGATTTCCTGTCATGGAAGCCCTTGGCTGGCTCAATTAGCAGAGAAATCTACCTCCTCCTCAAACAGCAGGTGGATGCCCTAACCGACCTCTGTATGCTCATGCGTAAGGGGAGTCTGCTTTTGTTATGAGCTTGGTTCTTTCTTGCCATGGGAGCCAGAAGCAGACTTCCAGTCAGTGCTTCAGTCAGTCCCCACCAGAGAGAAGAATTCAGAAAGCTAAATACCCTGTTGGGAAATCCTTTTTACACTTTTTGACTAATGTCAGAGAAAACTAATTATTGCTCCATTATGGTAAACTGATTCCACACCAAGAGTTCCATTCCTTCTGTGCTACTTGCTTGGGGCCAAATCATGTTCCCAACTGTTGTTTCTGTGCCTGAGAGACACCTTAGCGAATTGTCAGGTCATCTGCTTTCTGTGGCATCTGCCAGGCGATTCAAAGCCTGTATTCCTAAGCATTAAAAGGGAAAAGGAAAAACACCCTAGGCTTAAGGCCTGAGACAACACCTGCTCACTGTTGGCCAGTTCTCCCAGGCTTATTATTGCTGAAAAAAATGAGACTCTTTCACACCTCCCTTCTGTGACAGAGGTGGTGGCGCAGGCCCCTATCGAAACCCGTTCAAACTCTGAAATGCCTTCGGGACCCTCAACATCAGCCCAAGCTGTTGGGCTCAGTTTCCCGGTTGAGTCTGGGACTGCATTGCAGGTCTCTGCTTCCAACGATTGCAGTAAGACTGATGGTGCTTTTTCATTGTGCTAGGACATTGCAGCTGCCAATCTACCGAGGGAGATGGGCACCAGTGCTTCATAGGACATCGCCAGGCCTAAACTGAGGGCTACTCCTAAGAAAGTGTCTTCCAGTTAGCCCCAGCCTAGTCTTTCCAGCTTCCATTCACAGGTTTATCAGCAGGACCCTGTAAAATTGGCTGAAGACCTTATTTCTCTTGTTAGATTCAGACAACCCCCAACTGAATCCTCCCCAGGAAAAATAAAAAGGGACTCCCTTCCAGAAATCCTTTCTTACCCTTTTGAAGTCAGATCAGGATTTTGTTTTTGAAGTGGGATTCTCCATTGCTTCTTTTGAAGACTCAGACTCTGAGCAGAGCATGGCTTCTGCTGCCTTTGCTGAGGATCTCTCTTTCGGGCAAACCCTGCACACTGTGAGGGAACACTTCCAGTGGGAAGCCCAGGATTACCCCCAGTCCAAAAAAATAAGGGAATTTCTCAGCCTCCCAGAACATAAACCCCTTGCTATACCACCTGTTGGAAGTAGTAGATGATTTTTTTCAGGACTCTTCCTTGAAGCCAGACTCCCTCCCTCCTGCTGCTTTGGATGCACATAACCATCTCTTCAAGAGTCGTACAGATGATCCAGAGGTCGTACCCTCTGGCCCTAAAGGAGCCAGAGCTAGCTTCTACAAAAAAAAAAAAAAAAAAAAAAAAAAAAACTTGCCCACAGATAAAGAAAGTAGGGCCCTGGATAGATTTGACAGACATGTTTACAGTTTTACTACCATATGTATGAGGGCCTTAAATTGCCATTTCCACATGATTAAATACCAAGAAACTTTACGGGATCAGATAAAACAGAAACTTATTACTTTAGAGAACAAGGGTCTCTCTAAAGAGTTACTGGACCTTTGCAGATGTTCTTCGTGTTTCACTGTTGCAATCATTGCATTTGGGTTATCTGCTTGCAGGTAGCCCTCAGCCGGCCTGATTATCAAAGTCTTGTGTTGGTTACTGTCTTTTCTTCCATGACGTCAGGTAGTCAGGGGTATAAAGCATGCAACCGATGCCATTACATCAGTCTTTCTTGCCGAGCGGTGCCCGAAGCAGAAGCAAGTGCTGGTCGGCCGACTCCTGAAATTTTCATTTTCGAGTTTCAGAACTGAAGTCTCCAAAAAAGCTAAGTACCCCGTTGGGGATCCTTTTTCTTGCTCTTAAGTAAAAGTTAACAATTGTATTTCTTGTGGAAAGCAAATACCTCATAAAGATTTTCATTTGTACTGCATTCCTTGCTTAGGCCCAGATCATGATGTCCCTCGCTGTCACTTTTGTGTCTTATTCAGTAATTGTACTATTCGTCATCTGTTCATTTTCGCATCTAACTGTTTCGGTACTTGGTTCAATTATCCAGAAATGGCTTCGGTAAGCCATCCGACTACCGACATTCTGAAAAAACATAAAGATAAAGACAGAGACAGACCGCATAAGTCTAAAGCTGCCGACGATGCTTCTGTTGAGCTAGTCGCCAGTTCGCCGGTACTCAGTAAGGCGCTTTCGCAGCCCCTGATACCCGCTACTTTCAGATTCGCAGGCCTCTACTGAGAACCATTCAGAGTCTGGTATGCCGCGAGATGCTTCTTCAACCATGGAACCTGCGGATGTACCTTGAATGGGTCTGGAGCCGCTGTGCAGGCATCGGCTTCTGCGGGTGTATTCAGGCCTACTGACTTGCATATCAAACCAACGCCGTCTTCTTTTTCTTCAAGGCCTAAGACTCTATCCACACCTAGAAAACCGACGTCCTAACCACATGGTCAGGCCCATATGCCTGAAAAACAAATGATAAGAATGGCTGAAGACCTTATTACTCTAATTAGGAGAAGCCACCCTTCTCCCTCTAAGAGACCTAGAACTAATTTTCCTTCTGATTCTTCTGATCAGGATTCTGAAATTTCTGTTTCTTCTGATGACCAAGATTTGCCCTTATCTACCTATGAGGATTCTGATGCAGAGGGATTCCATTCCCTCTGCTTCCCCTCCAGAAGATTTCTCTTTTGGTGAAACTTTGCACACTCTTAGGGAACATTTCCACTGGGAAAGCCAGGATTACTCTGACTCCAACAAGAGGTTTAGGGAATTCTTACTCCTGCCTCAACACAAGACTTTAGCTATCCCCCTGTACTGGACATTGTAGATGATGCTTTCTTGGAATCTAGCCTGGCCCCAGACACCTTACCTCCGGCTCCCAGGAAACCTGACAGGTATTACAGAGTACCTGATTCTCACACGTTCCTCTTTAAGAGTCCTACTGCGGACCCAGAGACCATTTCACAGGGACCCAAAGGCATTAAGGCTACTACTGCCAAAAATTCTACCCCCTCTGATAGAGATTCCTGCGCCCTGGACAGATGGGGTAAGAAGGTTACACTTCTGCTACTTTGGCCATTAGGGCCTTAAACTGCCAGTTTCATATGTTAAAGTACCAGCAGCATATTATTGGATTACTTAAACAGAAATTGATGTTGATTCCTGACTGTGCTGAAAATAAAGAGTTACAAGATTTAATGCATTCTGATGAACAAGTTGGCAAACATACTTTGCAGTGTGTTTTTTGACTCCTTAGAGGCATCTTGTAGGGCTGCTGCTACTGGGTCTGTTCTTAGAAGGCATGCTTGGCTTAAGGAGCAAACTCTGCCAGATCATGTTAAAGCCACATTACTGGATGCTCCCTTAAACCAAGACCGCCTGTTTGGCAACAAAGCAGAAGTTGTTCTTAAAAAATGGAGGAAAAAGCTAAATCTATGCAAACTGGTAGATTTCCTGCAAGTACAGATTTAGTAGGCATTGGCCTTCTAAGAATTGGTCCTTTCCTGTCTCCTACAGGCCTTCTCAGTCCAAATCCAGGAACAGCAGACCACCTAGGCCACAGTCTCAAGGTACTCACAGGCTTAAGCAGCGGGGGGCTCCCACTTCCAAAGCTGGAAGTAGTAAGACACCCCCCCATGGTAAACTGTCACAATGACTTAACCTTAAACCTTCCAAGCCCTGCTCAACTGACCTCACCTTTAGGGGGAAAGATCGTCCTGCATGCAAAAAACTGGGAACGCATTACCCAAGACAAATGGGTTTTAAATATAGTTTCCCAAGGATACAGATTCCACTTCCACACCTTACCAACCCCAAAAGGTTGGCCAGACCTACCCCCAAATCAGTGGGCATTGGCTCAACAGCAAGTTCTGTCTCTTCTAAGTATCAGGGCTATTCAACCTGTCCCAGCAGAAGAATGGGGAGAAGGTTTTTACTCCAGACTTTTCCTGGTACCCAGAAAAGACAACAACTGTCGTCCTATCCTGGACCTATCTATCCTAAACTCCTTTTTGATAATTCCAAAATTCAGAATGCTAACTCTTCATCAGCTGATTCCCATGCTAGGCAAAAATGCCTGGTTTGCAACACTGGATTTAAAGGAAGCTTACCTGCACATCCCAATAAGGGATTCTTGCAGAAAATACCTACGCTTCAGAGCAGGCTACATGTACTATCAGTTCTCTGCACTGCCCTTTTGGCTTATCTACTGCACCCAGGATATTCACAAAATGCCTAGCTCCAGTCATTGCATTTTGCAGGCAAAGAAATATTCAAATATACCCATACCTGGACGATTGTCTAATTCAGGCAGAAAGTCAGGACATAGTATTAAGTCATCTGGCATTTGTAAAGAAACTGCTAACCTCTCTGGGGTACACCATAAACAAAAAGAAATCTCATCTAATACCCTGCCAACAAATTGTATTCCTGGGAGCAAGCTTGAACACAACTTACCAGATGGCCTACCTCACACCAGAGAATCAAGTTTATCTGACAGCCTACTTCAAATTACTTGGCCAGAAAGACCCAGTTAACTGCAAGGAAAATAATGCAAGCTCTGGGGTTCATGGCCTCTTACATCCTACTAATTCCATATGCAGGACTGCATATGAGGAAACTACAATGGTATCTAAAAGGCCTATGGTGTCAACATTCTCAGTACCTGGAATCAGTGATTCCTATCATCCTTTGTATAAAGTCAGAATTCCTTTGGTGGGCAGAGGCCTGCTACCTCAGCAAAGGACTGCCATTCACTCTACCTCCTGCCGCCCAACCCTAACAACAGACGCATCAGACTATGCATGGGGGGCTCACTTAGCAGGGCAGTGCATTCAGGGCAAATGGAACCAGAGTCAAATGCAGGTGCATATCAATCAAAAAGAAATGTTAGCTGTACAGAATGCTCTGACAGAAGACCTCCAAGAAGGCCTTCAATGCCACCCTGTGACCTGAATTAGGTGTTAGAAAAACTAACCTTACCTCCTTTCGAACCTGCCGCTTCAACAGAATTGAAATACCTCTCTTGGAAGACTGCCTTCCTACTAGCTATCACCTCAGCCAGAAGAGTCTCGGAACTTCAAGCTCTCATTGCTGTCGAGTCCTTCATAATTTTCCATGCAGACACAGTCTCCCCGAGTACTGACCCCTCCTTTTTATGCCCAAGGTGGTATCTGATGTGACCCTTAACCAGACTATACACCTTCCCACCTTCTTTCCCAACCCTTAAAACAAGGAGGGAAGAGTTCTACACTCACTAGAATTGCACCGGCAACTCAGATACTATCTGGACCATACTAAGTCACTCAGAAAAACAGACCAGCTTCTTGTAAGCTTTGCCCCAGGAGCAATGGGGAAGCCCATCTCCAAACAAACCATTTCCAAATGGATTTCACACTATATCCATTTTTGCTGTAGACTACATGGGAAACACATCCCTAAGTCTGTCTGTACCTACTCCACTAGGGCAACCTCCACTGCCTTACTCAGAAGAGTACCTACCAGGGACATGTTGGAAGTGGCAACATGGACCTCTGTCCATACCTTTACAAAACAATACCACCTACCTCTCTTTTCTACGTCTAGGGCAGGGTTTGCCTCTGCAGTTCTGCAGGGCCTCCTGTCCTTTCCTCAGCTTTGGGAATCCTCCCACAGGTGATGACTGCAACAGTGAAACACGAAGAACATAGTACAGATGTTCTTCGTGTTTCACTGTTGCAGTCATTACATTTGGGTTATCTGCTTGCAGTAACCCTCAGTCAGCCTGATTAACAAAGTTTTTGGTCCTGCGTCCATTGCTGTCCCTTCTTCCATGACATCAGGTCATCAGGGGTATAAAACATGCAGCTGATGCCATTGCATCAGTCTTTCTTGCCGTGCGGTGCCTGAAGCAGAAGCAGTTCGCAAGTGCCGGTCGTCCAACTCCTGAAATTTTCGTTTTTGAGTTTCAGAACAGAAGTCTTCAACTAAAGCTAAGTACCCCATTGGGGAAACTTTTTCTTGTGCCTTACCGATGTCAGTAAAAGTTAATAATTGCATTACTTGTGGAAAGCAAATACCTGACAAAGATTTTAATTCGTACTGTATTCCTTGCCTAGGCTCTGACCACGACGTACCTTGCTGTCAGTTTTGTGCTTTATTTAATCAGTGTACTATCCGTCGTTGGTATATTTTTGCCTCTAAATATTTCAGTTCTCGGTTTAATTATCCAAAAATGTTGTCAGTTAGCCATCCGACTACCGGGATTCTGAAAAAACGCAAGGATAAAGACAGAGACAGGCCACCGAGGTCCAAAACTGCCAACGATGCTTCTCTTAAGCCAGTCGCCAATTCACCAGTACTCAGTGAGGTGCTTTCGCAGCCCCTGATACCCACTACTTCTGATTCACAGGCCTCTACTGACACCCATTTGGAGTCTGGTATACCGCAAGATGCTTCAACTATGGAACCTGCGGATGTCTCCACCTTGGATGGGTCCAGAGCCACTGTGCAGGCACTGGCTTCTGAGGGTGTATTCAGGCCTATGGACTTGCATATCAAATGGATGCTTCCTTCTTTTAGGCCTAAATCTCGAACCATGCCTATAAAACCAACACCCAGGCTGCATGCTCTGGCCTCTATACCTAAAGTAAAATCCAAATGTTCAAAGAAGAAAACACCACGACCAATCGATCCAGCCAAATAATCCTTAAAATAAACTTTTATTCGATGCTATACATAATGTTAAAACACAATAAATCAAGCGCTTTCGCGGTTAACAATTAATTACATATAATTAACAATTAATTAATGTTTAAAGTGCAGAATGAATTGAACTTTTTTGAACACTAAAATAAATGTGTACCTTCATTCATTGCCTTTAAAATTAACTGGCCAACAATTTTATTTATATAGAACTTTTTCAAAATTGCTATGCATTTACGTAACCTAAGTATGATTCATGTATTCTGGGAAGTCCTTAACAAATATTGTTATTCTTTAATGGAATTACATTTCATTAATAGGAACACCTGGTATAATGTAACTTACAAACTCTAAAATCTCCAACAACAAAATCTTGATGAATAAATAAATAAATATTCTTCTTATTATTATAAACATTAAAAACCTCATAAATAGATGATAATTTAAACTGTTAATCAATAAATACTAAAATGTAATAAAATGTTGATCATCGATCATCAAGCCTAATACGCCACCAATATAGTTTTTATGTGGCGCTTGTTCATAAAAATTATTAATACATTTTCTTCATGTAATTGGGAAATCGATCATGTGAGTAGTAGATTTACAACCAAAGTGCATGTGCCTGTTAAAATTGACCTGTAAACCGTGTATCAACCTGAACACCAATGCATTCCTATAAATAAATTGTTAATAATATTTTGTTTTATTATATTACAGCCTCGCCTGTCTAATTTTTAGAACACTCCTAATACTAATGGTATCATTCATCCCTGGGGGTTTGGCCGCATTTAACTTGATCTGCCAAAGTAATTCTTTATATTCAAGTGATGCTTCCCATTCCCCACCTCTAGGGTTCTGTGTAACCTGTTCCAATACCAAAAATTTAAGAGCCATATTTGGACATAGCCTAGTATGAACCTATGAACCTATCTGCCCAAGGGCATTTATAAGCCTAGCCCAGCGTTTTGTGGCTTTCGCCACCCCTATAGTTTGAAGAAAACTATGCCCATTATTTTGCTGTGCCTCTGTCAAGCAGTGACACTGAGGTAATCCCTGGGGTATATTTGCGATCTCCCATCCATTGGACAAGATTCCTCTTGAACAAGGCCAGCGAGGTGCTCTGCCTCACATGTACCGGGATTTTGTTCCACAGCATAGGGAGTCTCAGGGTGATAAATCTGTCCCTCCAGCACGTCCTATTAATAACCGTGTCAAGGTTTAAGTCTCCCGCCCTTGTAGTTCTGAGGGATCTAGATTTTTTGAGGTGAAGCATGTTCATCAAATCTGGGTTTGACATGGCCTTGTATGTCAGGCACAGGTCACCTCTGAGCAAGCGGTGTTTACTGAATAGAGCTGGAGTTCTTTCAGTCGGGCAGCATAAGACATATTTTTGAGACCCTTTATCCTTTTGGTGAGGAACTTTTGGGGCCTTTCCAGCTGCTGCAGGTGTCGGGTCAGATACATTCCGAAAGGAGCATTGTACTCAATCATTGGTCTGAGTGATGAGTACAGGGGGACGATGACCTCCCTTAATCTAGATGTGAATACCTTCATGATCAGGTGGGCAATGTAGAAGGTCTTCCTAACTACTTCAGCAACGTGAGTGTCAAACGAAAGGTTACTGTCAACCTGGGTCCCCAGATCCCTGATAACTTCTTCTGTGTTCAGTGGATTGCCACCTATATGGTAGCTAGGGGTAACCTTGTTTTTCCCCAAGGGTATGACTATGCATTTCTTGGCGTTTAACTTTAGGCCATGGCTCTGGCACCAGTTATCCGTTTCTGTGAGACCCTTCTGAAGGATATCTGTGTCAGATGTGTTTTCGACTATGGCGCCCAGTTTGCAGTCATCTGCAAACTTTGTCAGCCATAACCCTCCTGTGTTTGCTTGTACTTCAGAAAAGTAGATGCCGAACAAGAGTGGGCCCAGGACTGAGCCCTGTGGGACACCACTTGTGACAGGCTTTGAGTCTGACATGGCACCAGCAACTCTGACCCTGTGGGTTCTGTCACTTAGCCAGTTGGCAACCCATCTTGTGATGTATGGGTTTATGTTTAAGCTGATGAGTTTTTCAATGATACCTGAGTGGGGTATTGTGTCAAAAGCCTTTGCCAGGTCGAGGTAGGGCTTTATGGACTGCCTTTCCCTCATCAATGGCTTTGGTGACTGTTTCGAAAAAGTCATTCAAGTTTAAAAGGTATGATCTGCCTTTGACAAAGCCAAACTGGGTTGGATCCAGTGTCTGCAAGTTCCCTATATCTTTATTTATGAGTTCCATTATGATCCTCTCCATGGCTTTGCAGATCAGGCTTGTCAAGCTGATGGGACGGTAGTTTCCAGGGTCGGTGGAGGCACCGCCTTTGTGAAGTGGGACCACAGTTGCTGTGCGCCACTCCTTGGGTACGTATCCTGAGGTGAGGCCAAGATTAAACAGCTGTCCTAACTGCGGGTTTAATTCCTCATTGAGTTCGTGGAGCACACAGCCGGGGACACCATCCGGTCCCATGGATGCTGTGTTTTTCGCCTTGGAGAGAGCAGTTCTCACCTGGGCATTGGAGATGTTTGGGGGGCTACAATCCTCTGGTATAGATATCTCTCCTTTTGGGGGGGGGGGGAGAGAAGTTTGCACTGAACCTGTCAGCCAGTATGTTAGCAATGTCTGTAGGTTCAGTAATTTTCACATCATTTTGAACTAATTCTGAGCATATCTGGGAGTTTCCTCCCAGGTTTCTAACATAGCTAAAGAAGGCCTTATGATTGTCTTTTGAGTCCTTAGCTATTTTTCTCTCAAAATTTGCCTTGGATGACTTTGAGAGCTCTTAGTTTTTTACTTATAATGATCAATGGTGTCTTACCTTTTAAGGATTTTGCTCTATCTTGTAGTAGCTTCCTCCTTTTGTTGTAGAGCTTGTTTATTGCTGGGGTCCGCCAGACTAGACGCTTGCCTTTGGTACAGAGAGTCTTTGTTTTGTTTGGGATTGCCTGATCCATGCAGTCCTGTAGGTGCTGGTAGAAGGCATTTGTAAGTGATTCAGCGGCTTGAGTAATGTTTACCGCTGGCTCGGGGGCCTTAAAAGAGACCACACTAGTCTTTAGAAGTGTGAAGTCGGCTTTTGAGAAGTTCTTCACTGTGGTCTTTTTTATCTCAGGTGGGGGTGGGATGAGGACCTCCAGTGAGATTAGTTTGTGATCTGATCTCACCAGTGAGGTGTATACTTCTGGTGTTGAACATTGTGATCCCATGTTCGTGATGATGAGATGTATGTTTTCACCTCTTGTGGGGATGGTGACTAGTTGTTCCATGGCATTTGAGTTTATGAACTCCAGGAACCTTTGGGCTAGAGTGTTTGGGCTTGAGTAGTGATCCCAGTCTATATTAGGGTAGTTGAAGTCACCTAGTATGATGGTGTTTGGAGATACATTTATCCCCTCCAGTCTTTTCAGGAAAGCTATGTGAGGTTCCTGAGTTTGAGAGGGTGGCCTGTAACATGCTACAAATTGCAGAGCAGTCTTGCCTATGGTTAATTGCACCTGGATGGTCTCTGATGCATCGTGCGTTGCCACCAACCTTGAGGTGTGGGTGTCCTTGATGAATATAGACACTCCCCCTCCTTTCTTGGTGTTGTCTGCATTTCGTGGCCGGAACGCATGATATGAGGTAAAACCTGATAGTGCTGGGGTGCTCTCAGGAGCCTTGAACCAGGTTTCAGTCACAGCACAGACATCGATGTTCTCCATACTGAGAAGGGCCTCGAAAGTGCATCTTGAGGTTGAGACTTCTGGCATTGAGCAGCATTACCCTTAGTTTTTTTCCTTTTTTGTGTTCTAGGGTGGTAGGTTTAGAATTTGAGCCTTGCCTAAAAAAGGCACTATGGGGGTGGCAAGAGCCTTTGCCAGTATCCGGAAGCCCAGGGGTGACAGGTGCAAGCCGTCCCCTTGCAAAGCAGCGTGGCTTGTCCAGCATGTCATCCCAGGCAGACAAAGACATTGGATCCCCTTTGAATGACACCAGAGTTTAAGCCAATTATTAAAGCTGATCATCTTATCTATGTATTGTGGCATCATTCTTGGTGAAGGAAGGATACTGCTCAAGGTCAGGGTCATACCTGCCTGGGCTACATGATCAGAGAGCTCCTCAATGTCTCTTTTCATGTAGTCCAAGGAGGTACGTCTCAGGTCGTTTACACCAGCATGGACAATGACTGAGTCGTACTTGTACCTGCTGTTGAGAGACCTGAGTGCTTGCGTTATGTGGCGGATTCTAGCGCCCAACAGGCAGCTTACTGTGATCCTCTCCTTAATCTGGTGAGCGGGACGTCAGTGTGTCTGACTATGGAGTCACCAATGACGAGTGTGTCTGGTATTGTGTTTGGCCTTAAGGGCTGTGACTGTTTGGCACACTGACTGTGTGGTTTATGTGTTGCATGTGTTATGTCCTGAGGTGGTAGTTGTTTGGGTGTCTGCTTTGGTGGCCTCTGCTGTTTTGGTAGATTTTTGATCAGAGCCTCCGAGTATGTCTTTGTGTGTTTATGTACGTGATTTGAAGTTGTGATAGTACTATGTGAGACTTGGTATGTGGTGTGTGTGTGTGGTTACCTTCTCCTCCTGTCTGGTCTTGCCAGTCCTATGTTGAGAGAGCTCAGCCTCCAGTTTGGCTGTTTAGTTGCATCTCTCGCATGTATTTGTGTTTTGTGGGAGAAGGAGAGGGTTGTCTGTGTACATGAGGCAATTGTAACATTGCCTCAATATTCCCAGGTTCACCAGCTGAGCAGGAGTGGACACTAGCAACTGATCCCTCGACATGCGAGAAGGAATAGACAAAAAAACTTAAAAAAAGACTCCGGGGGATGTGGGTGATCGGGAAAGGGGTTTTAGGCTGGTGGGGTGCTATCTATAAAAAAAAGTGCTATATCAAGGTGAAAAGTACTGTAGGAGCAAGTGATAGGCTTTACAGATAGAGAATAGTCTACTTGGGAATCAAGTAGTGATGAACTTTTTAGTTATAGGATACGCTGGTTAGATCAGTAGTACAGCTCAAGGAAGGCTGTTTTAAGGGAAAATTTGAAGAGTGGACTTTAGGTAGCCCGAATAGTTTAACCTTGATTAACCGCCGCTGCTCTAGTTTTTATGTTGGCAAGACTAACGAATGTTTAAAAAAAAGCATTTGATTCCTTTTTTCTGTTGATTTCATATAAATGCTCGTATATCCTTTTACGGAGCGTTCTTTCCGTCTTGCCAACATAAAAACTAGAACAACTTGTACATATGCCAAGGTATACTAACCCCTTTGTACCACAGTTGTAATAATTAGTTGGCTTTACTTTGAAATTCCTAGATGTAATATAATAATTGTTGTTATTGAAAATATATGGGCATTGTTTGCAGGCACCACATTTATACTTGCCCATTTTAAATTTATGAGAGGTAAAATTCATAGTCCCTTGCCTTTCAAATAAACCCTTTAAATTAATGTTTCTTGCATTAACAAATTTGGGTTGTGCAGAAATATAATTCCTGGTATCGTCATGGGTCTTTAAAATTGGCCAATATTTAAGTACCACATTTTTAATCGTAGCAGAATCATTGTTAAAAGTGTGTACCAACATATTATGCGTTTCCTGGTGTTCCTTATTCTTCGTTTGGGCAAACTGATCCAATTCTTTACCCAATAAAGGGGCATATTTGTCTTTTCTACTTTCAATGGATTATTCTGTTGAAAGCTGATAAAGACCATGGGCTGAATGAAAGAGCTTCAATTAAACCAAAATTGAGACAAAGGAGAAATATTAAATAATATGTTTTTTTATATGTTCATACTGTGTATTTTTATTTAGCACATTTTATTAAGCATGCTTTAAGCAGTGTTTTTATGTGTTCACAAGTGCTTGAATTAGTATATATATATATTTGATGATTTTATGCATTGTCTCTTTAAAAGCTATAATTAATAGATTGCTTAAGTACTTAATTAGTGCATATACAAAAAACACTGAATAAATACTGATAGTATGATACTCCAGAACGCAACACAAGTACACTGTAGTTGGTGAAGCAGACTTCTTTCTTTATTGCATTCTGGTACCTCGGCCTTCGCCTTCTCAAGGAATACATTCATCTTGCATATCACCACACCTTTTATATCCTTAACCATGTGAAATTAACATAAGTAAATGCAATCAAACAATTAATTAAACCATTCAACAACCATTAAGTGAACCTATTTAAATAACTTAATGAACATTGCTAAGAACATTATCAAATACATTGTTCCCATATATTAATGCCTAAAAACTTCCAAAAAAACTTTTTAAATAAACATTAAGTACAAAAAAGCATTTTTGTATACTTTAGCACTGATATAATGAATGAAATTTAATTCTAGACATTATAATGAATAATATATGACCCCATGTGTTGCTCTATGAATCTATACCAAACAATATATATAAAAATATATTTTTATAAATATAATTTTAATTATTAGATTTTTCTTTTATTTAATTAATTATTAAAACATATTTCAAGGTTCATATATCACAGGGTGTGGTTGTAGTAAGCAAAAATGGTATATTGGTCAAACTACCAGAAAAGTAAAATTGAGAATCATGGAACATTTGGGCGACATCAGGCATAAAAGACTGGAGAGCCCTGTGGCTAAACATTTTGTGGATTTCCATAAGGGGACATCAGAAGGATTTATATATTGTGTGTTAGGAAGGCCAATAAATGCAGAGGGCGATGCAGGATTCCATAATAGACTATTGGAAATGGAGTCCAAATTTATTTTGAATTACAAAACTCACTTTCCTAATGGTATGAACCTTGAAATATAAACATTGTACATTTAAAAGCAATAAGGCAAAGATAATTTCTGGCAAAAACAAAAACAAAAACAAAAATATTTCTACAATTTTACAATTAATTAAATAAAAGAAAAATCTAATAATTAAAATTATATTTATAAAAATATATTTTTATATATATTGTTTGGTATAGATTCATAGAGCAACACATGGGGTCATATATTATTCATTATAATGTCTAGAATTAAATTTCATTCATTATATCAGTGCTAAAGTATACAAAAATGCTTTTTTGTACTTAATGTTTATTTAAAAAGTTTTTTTGGAAGTTTTTAGGCATTAATATATGGGAACAATGTATTTGATAATGTTCTTAGCAATGTTCATTAAGTTATTTAAATAGGTTCACTTAATGGTTGTTGAATGGTTTAATTAATTGTTTGATTGCATTTAATTATGTTAATTTCACATGGTTAAGGATATAAAAGGTGTGGTGATATGCAAGATGAATGTATTCCTTGAGAAGGCGAAGGCCGAGGTACCAGAATGCAATAAAGAAAGAAGTCTGCTTCACCAACTACAGTGTACTTGTGTTGCGTTCTGGAGTATCATACTACTTAATTAGTGCACTCAGAGAAGTATATATTACAGAGACTTTTATTGAGTATGTGTTGGATCTGAAGAAGCTACATAGCGAAAGCGCTTATCCTGTCTGTTTTCCTGTCTATTTTGGATTAAAGCTGGAGTTTTTACATCATATACCTTTGGATTTTTTCATTTGGTGATTGGTTCCTGCTAACGCTGTGGTTTACCTTTGTTCAAGATTATTTTCAGCATCTTTCTGAACCTACGCGCTAACCTGCCACAGTTGTGGACATTGTATTCTGAAAATATTATTAACAATTTATTTATAGGAATGCATTGGTGTTCAGGTTGATACACGGTTTACAGGTCAATTTTAACAGGCACATGCACTTTGGTTGTAAATCTACTACTCACATGATCGATTTCCCAATTGCATGAAGAAAATGTATTAATAATTTTTATGAACAAGCGCCACATAAAAAGTATATTGGTAGCGTATTAGGCTTGATGATCAATGATCAACATTTTATTTCATTTTAGTATTTATTGATTAACAGTTTAAATTATCATCTATGTATGAGGTTTTTAATGTTTATAATAATAAGAAGAATATTTATTTATTTATTCATCAAGATTTTGTTGTTGGAGATTTTAGAGTTTGTAAGTTACATTATACCAGGTGTTCCTATTGATGAAATGTAATTCCATAAAAGAATAACAATATTTGTTAAGGACTTCCCAGAATACATGATTCATACTTAGGTTACGTAAATGCATAGCAATTTTGAAAAAGTTCTATATAAATAAAATTGTTGGCCAGTTAATTTTTAAGGCAATGAATGTAGGTACACATTTATTTTAGTGTTCAAAAAAGTTCAATTCATTCTGCACTTTAAACATTAATTAATTGTTAATTATATGTAATTAATTGTTAACCGGAAACTCACGGTATTATTTAAAGTGCAGCACATCCTTCAAAGAAGTATCTTGATAAAGCCTGATATTATCAGGCGAAAGCGCTTGATTTATTGTGTTTTAACATTATGTATAGCATCGAATAAAAGTTTATTTTAAGGATTATTTGGCTGGATCGATTGGTCGTGGTGTTTTCTTCTCTATACCTAAAAAAAACAAATAAGAATGGCTGAAGATCTTATAACTTTAATCAGGGGAAGCCAGCCTCCCTCTTCTAAGAGACCTAGGACTGAAGTTGTTTATGAATCTTCTGACCAGGATTCTGATTTTTCTGATTCTTTGATGATCTGGATTTTCCCTTATCTGATGCAGAGGACTCTATTCCCTCTGCTTACCCTCCAGAGGATTTTTCTTTTAGTGAAACCCTACATACTCTAAATGAGCATTTCCACTGGGAAAGCCAGGATTTTTCTGATTCAAAAAAGAGGCTTAGGGATTTCTTACTCCTGCTCAGCATAGGCCTTTAGCTATTCCTCCTGTACTAGACATTGTTGATGATGCTTTTTCGGAATCTAGTTTGGCCCCTGATTCTTTGCCTCCTGCTCCCAGAAAACCTGACAGATATTACAGGGTTCCTGATTCTCACAAGTTCCTTTTTAAGAATCCTGTTCCCGATCCAGAGACTATTTCACAGGGACCAAAGGGCATTAAGGCTTCTACTGCTAAAAATCCTACCCCTTCTGATAGAGACTCCAGGGCGCTGGCTAGATGGAGTAAGAAGGTTTACTCTTCTGCAACCTTGGCCATTAGGGCTTTAAACTGCCAGTTTCATATGTTAAAGTATTGGCAACATTTTATTGGATTGCTTAAACAGCAAATGATGTTGATTCCTGACTGCGCAGAAAATAAAGAATCACAGGATTTAATGCATTCTGCTGAACAGGTTGGAAAACATACTTTGCAATGTGGATTTGATTCTTTAGAGGCCTCTTGCAGGGCTGCTGTTACTGGATCTGTGCTCAGAATGCATGCTTGGCTTAAGGAGTAATCTTTGCCTGATCATGTTAAAGCTAAATTGTTGGATGCTCCCTTAAATCAGGACCACCTGTTTGGCAATAAGGCTGAGGAAGTTCTTAAAAAGATGGAAGATAAAGCTAAATCTATGCAAACTGTTAAAGATTTCTTACAAGTTCAGCCTCCTAGATTTAGTAGGCACTGGCCCTCTAAGAATTGGTCCTTTCCGGCCCCTTCCAGGTCTCCTCAAGCCAAACCTAGACATAGGAGAAACCCCAGGTTTCAGTCCCAAGAGACGAACAAGACTAAGCAGTGGGGGGTTTCTGCACCCAAATCAGGGAGTAGTAAGACTCCCCCCTATGGAAAACTGCCTCTATGACTTGCTTTTAAAACTTCCAAGCACTTCCCAGCTGAATGCTCCTTTAGGTGGAAAGATTGGTCTGCAGGCCAAAAACTAAGAACTCATTACCCAGGACAAATGGATTTTAAATAGTGTCCCATGGATACAGATTTCACTTCCACACCTTACCAACACCAAGCGGGTTGCCAGATCTGCCCCAAAATCAGTGGGCGGAGGTCCAAAATCAAGTACTGTCTCTGTTAAGCATGGGGGCTATTCAGTTGGTACTAGAAGAGGAAAAGGGACAAGGGTTCTATTTGAGACTTTTCCAGGTACCCAGAAAAGGCAATACATGGCATCCTATCCTGGACCTTTCTACTCTAAATACCTTTCTGGTGATTCCAAATTTCAAGATGCTGACTCTTCACCAGCTGCTTCCTATGCTAGGCAAAGATGCATAGATGGCAACACTAGACTTAAAAGAAGCTTATCAGAGATATTCACAAAGTGCCTAGCTCCAGTCATTGCATTCTGCAGGCAAAGATATATTCAAATATACCCATACCTGGACGATTGTCTAATTCAGGTAGAAAGCCAGGACATACTTTTGAATCATCTGGCCTTTGTTCAAAGGGTATTGACTTGTCTAGGGTACACCATAAATGAAAAGAAATCACACCTGGTACCCTGTCAACAAATTATATTCCTGGGAGCAAGTTTGAATACAACTTCCCAGATGGCTTTCCTCACGCCAGAGAAACAGATTAATTTGACAACCTACTTCAAACAAGTGGCCATAAAAACCCAGTTATCTGCAAGGCAAATACTGCAAGCCTTGGGGTTCATGGCCTCCTGCATTCTTCTAATTCCATATGTAAGGCTGCATATGAGGAAACTACAATGGTATCTCAAATGCCTATGGTGTCAACATTCACAGGATCTAGAAGCAATGATTCCTATCATACCTTGCCTACGCCTAGAGTTCCTTTGGTGGGCAGAGGCCTGCCACCAAAACAGGGGACTACCCTTCACACTACCCCCTGCCACCCAAACCTTAACAACAGACGCATCAGACGATGCATGGGGGGCCCACCTGGCAGGGAAGTGCATTTAGGGCAAATGGAACCCAAGTCAAATGCACCTACACACAAATCAAAAGGAAATGTTAGCTGTACAGAATGCTCTCACAGCCTTCAAGGACCACATTCTTCCAGGACAATTAATGGTAAAGACTGGCAACAACACGGTCATGTGGTACATAAGCAGGGGGGTGTACACTCTTACCCCCTCTGCAGACTAGCCATGGCATTGTGGAACACAGCCTTGAGCTACCAAGTGAATTTACAAGCTCAATTACTGCCAGGAAAACTAAATACACTGACAGATGGACTAAGCAGAAACCTCATGGACCCACACAAGTGGAAACTGGAACCAAGGATTTTCAACATGTTGACAAGCAAATGGGGGAGCCCAGATATAGACCTGTTTGTCTCCCCCCAGAATCACCAATTGGACAAATTTTGCACACGGATTCCCCACTAACTAGCTTGGAAAGTGGATGAGATATCCTTCAACTGGAAAAACCTATCAGTTTATGCCTTTCCTCCTCTGCCTGTGCTCCCAAGGTGCTACTAAAGATCAAACAAGACAAGCCAAGGGCGATTTTAATTGCATCAGACTGGCCATGCAACACTGATACCCCCTCCTGTGCAGTGTGCCATGCTTGGCCCCATGGCACCTGCCTCGGACTCCTTCCCTGTTGTCTCAGCAGGAGAACCAGATCCTGCAGCCTCAGCTTCAAACCCTGAATCTAGCAGCCTGGCTAATTACCTAATCTCCCCTTTACCACCCCTCAGTAAATCAGTGATGGATATAATTTTAGAGGCTAGGAGGCCTAGCACTAGAAAATCTTATGCTACAAAATGGAAAAGATTTTGTACCTGGAACCAATCTCAAAGGATGAGTGCAGCAGTGCCCAATTTACCTCAGATTTTACAATATTTGACTGAGATGCTTCATAAGGGCTTGTCCTTTTCCTCCATCAAAATTCATGCCTCAGCCATTTCAGCTCATTATAGCACAGAGCCTCCCCTCTTCTCTCACCCACTGCTCAAGTAGTTCCTCAGAGGGGCCAAAAATTTAAGGTCATCCAGGAGAGCTCCAACTCCAGCTTGGGACCTTAACTTTGTCTTTGAGAAACTCACACTTCCTCCTTTCGAGCCAGCTGCTACTGCAGATTTAAAATTCCTTTCATGGAAAACAGCTTTCCTTTTAGCTATCACTTCTGCAAGAAGGGTATCTGAATTACAGGCCCTTATGACAGTGGAGCCTTTCATCATCTTTCATGCGGACAGTGTGTCCATCAGAACCAATCCTTCCTTCATGCCGAAGGTGGTATCTAGTGTGGCTCTTAATCAGTCCATTCATTTGCCTACCTTCTTTCCTAACCCACAGAAAAAAGGGAAACGGATACTACACTCCTTAGATGTGCAGAGACAACTTAGATTCTACTTGGGACAGGACTAAACGTCAAAGGAAATCTGAACAACTGCTGGTGGCATTTGCTGCTGGGACAGAGGGGAAAGCTATTTCAAAGCAAACCATTTCAAAATAGATAGGCAACTGCATTCATTTCTGCTATAAGCACCATGGAAAACCTATCCCACAGGGCATCAGACC
Source organism: Protopterus annectens (assembly GCF_019279795.1). NCBI lineage: Eukaryota > Metazoa > Chordata > Ceratodontiformes > Protopteridae > Protopterus > Protopterus annectens. The sequence continues at coordinate 571,978,474 of NC_056727.1, read as the reverse complement.
CCATTCAACCAGGGCTGCATCTACCTCTACAGCCTTTCTCAGGGGCGTCCCTACAAGGGGCATCTTAGAAGCTGCTACCTGGAGTTCCATACATACTTTCACCGAGCATCATCATTTGCCAATTTTCTCTAAATCCAGAGCTGATTTTGCCACTGCAGTCCTGCAGGGCCTTACAGCTGGTCCTAATTCTATTTAAATTCCTCCTCCCAAACTTAGCTTTGGGAATCTACCCAAATGTAATGACTGCAACAGTGAAACACGAAGAACATAGTACAGTTGTGGTACACTTGCCATAAATGTCGATGTTCGAGTCTTCACTGTTGCAGTCCTGGGTACCCTCCCTCCAGCCCCCTTTCTTCTTTTGGCTATACCTCTACTCACTTACTATTCTCAAAAAGCTTTTTGGTGTATTTGCTTTTTTGTTGGAGGTATATCCTTGTATCATAGATTTAATTGCTTCCCATTAGGGGGGCATCTGACAATCTGGGGCAAGAAAAACTGATGTAATGTCATCGGCTGAATTTTTTATACCCCTGATGACCTGACGTCATGGAAGAAGGGACAGCAACCAACGCAGGACCCAAGATTTTGTTAATCAGGCCGACTGAGGGCTACTGCAAGCAGATAACCCAAAGGTAATGACTGCAACAGTGAATACACTCGAACATCTACATTTATGGTAAGTGTACACAACTGTACTTTGTGTACACTTACCATAAATGTAGATGTTCGAATGTATTCACTGTTGCAGTCTTGGTGTCCCTCCCTCCATCCCCCATTTAACATCTTCCCCTAAGGGAACACCTGCTTCCCAAGGTGGCTTTTAGCCACCAGGACCACTTCTGTCTTTTCCCTTGTGCTTCTGATGGGTTAGGGCAAGAAAAACTGATGTAATGACTTCGGCTGACTTGCTTTGTAGCACTGATGACCTAACGTCAGACTACAGCCGGCGCACAAAAGTGTTGACTCTGGTATTCGGGCCGACCGAGGGCTACCACAGCAGGGATAACCCACTGGCGATGACTGCAACAGTGAATACACTTGAACATCTACATTTATGGTAAGTGTACACAGCTGTACTTTCTTGATGGTGTCATTAGCCTGAGCTTTGCCTTGCATGCAGTAATCCTAGATCCACACCAACTGGGAGAGTCCTCCCTGCTTCTGGTGCCACTTATTCCTTATACAGGGAGCGATTCCAGACACAGTGCTGAGCCACAATTTTCTCCATCTGGGGGCAGCTGAGGACCTCTGAAATCTGAACTCCAGAGTTGCATCAGAAAGACTGGCTTATGCCATTAACAATGTTCTCTCCCCATGGCCTACCCCCTGTGTAGGTTTTGTAGTAGATGTTTCATTGTTGGTGACTACAAGCATCAATCTGCTGATATTTCTTCCATGTCTTGGACCTTGCTATTACTCACTATTCATTTCCTTCTTCTTTTTGACAAGTTGCTGTCACAAGCATTGTTAGAAAGTTGGGAGCCAGTTTATACAGTAATAAAAAAGTGATCCACAGTCAAGAAAATGAGGCATGGAGTATCGAGCAGTGTTAGGACAGAAAGTAAAACTTGACACTATCAAGTGTCAGAAGTGCATTTACTCTTACAGGTTATATTAACAGGATCAGACCTTTGCTTCTCCTCAGGTAAGCTTATATGCTTTAGCTTACATAAACAGTTCAAATAAAATAAGAAATGCAGCATTCAGTAAAATAATCTAGTTTAAAAAGTGTACAGATTTTCTTCTAGTAAATTAGCTGGTAGTGTCTGTTTAGTGGTGCTATAAAATGATTCAGCAGGTAGTTTTATTTATTCATTTCTACTTTTATCCAGGTGATTAGCCTGAACGTATCAATAAAGACTTGCAAGAAATCCGTGCATTCAGAGGCCATGTAGATATACAGTATGTACGACTTTCAGGGGTTCTTTGTACATTTCCCATGGGCCTCCTTCAGAGGAGGTTTAAGGTATTACCAACAGTGTTTTTGCCTGTGTGGCATCTTATCATGATCTTTTTTTCCATTTGCTTTGGTTCTTTTTTCTTGTTCAGGGACATGTTGAAGCTGAAGACTATCCTGAAAAGAATAAGGTGAAATGACAGTCCTGGATGGGATACTCGTCCCTTAAAAGAAACACACACACATGAATATGTAGCACATGGCAATCGCATTTATGGGCAGTTTAGAGGCTTGCCATTTCACTTAGCAAGTCTATGGGATATGATAGGAAACTAGAAACCTTGGCAAAAACATGCATACACCCAAAATGAGCATACAGACTTCACAGACAAGGCACTCCATTCAGGAGTAAGTTATGCTGCTTATTTTATTTCTCGTTATTTTCTGGAGTTTTTGCCACCCGTCCTAGTTTTATGTTCATATTAAATGCCCAATATGCATTGTCATCAGTGGGCTTGAGAAACATACACTAAAGAAATCCAGAAAATAAAGACCTGGCTGAAAATGCAACAACTAACGTTAAAAATAGACACATTAGGCAGTACACCCAGTCAGAATAGTAAAAAAAAAAAAAAAAATACATTTTCAGGTGTTTATGTGAAACAGCTGTATTTTTTTTGGGGGGGGGGGGTTCAGTGTTAGGCACTGTTATCCCTGGGTCTTGGTGTTTAAGTACCCATCATTTAAAATAATTATTTATTTGACATTTGTTTACTAGAAAGGTCTGACTGGGCCAAAAAGTGACCTTTTTCAGCAGATGCCCAAAAAGAAAAGCTCAACAATCACAATCTTTCAAAAATCAAGTGCAAATATTTTAAATTACAGAGTATCATGTTGCATTACAAAACGCCAAGTACAATATTTTAAATCACAAAGTATCATGTTACACTACAAAACAAGAATGAAAAAATGTAATGAGAAAAACATAGAACGTATGTTTCATAGTAGAGTACAATGAAAAACAATAACATGAGTTGTAGAAAATATGTGAGGAAAAACTCAATAGTCATATTATTTGTTACATAGATTAGTATGTGATAAATGAGACCTGACAGTTCTAGTAAGATATTTGAAGAGAGGTTAGAGGTTACATGATTAAAGACCACGATGTGAAAGTGAGTGTTGTCTCGGTATTAAAGATGTTTTTATTATGCTTATAGAAGGAAGAAGATGAAGAAAAGTTGATTGTAAGAAGAGTGCAAGGTAGGGTGTCTTCAGGTAGCTTAGGTGAATAGGGAGGAAAGAGAAAGGTAGAGGAAAGGTCTGCAGAGATGAAGTAGATAAGGTGAGGTAGCGGAAAAACAAAAAGGAGTGAGTAGGAGGCTGTGAAGTGTGATTTAGGTTGAAGGGCTGAGTGAAGTATAGCAAGTTCAGGCAGGATTGGCACATGAGAAGGTCCAAGGTTTTGTAAAGTATTCTTTTAGGGAGCATTTAAAGGCGGATAGGTTAGAAATAGTTTTGGTGGTTAGAGGGTAAGGAGTTCCATTTTTTTCTACTGATTATGAGTATAGGTTTTGCCCAGGGGATTTGTCTTCTTTATGGTGAGAAGTTTGTCTTCTGAGCTAAGAGTTTATTAAATGGGTAAGAACTGAGCATGCTAATAGTTTGTGTATGATCTTGTGTATTGTTGTAAGTTGAATGTAGGAGAGTGTGGAGGGGGAATTTCATCCAGCGAAAGGTATGCAGAGCTTTACAGTGATGGGTAAAGGAGGCTGAATTAATAGCAAACTTGGCAATTTTGTTGTAACAGCTTTCAAGTTTGTTTTTTGGATTGTAAATTGGGTAGAACTGGTGCTCCATAGAGTAGGGAGGGCAGAAGGTAGGTTTTGGCTGGAGTATTTTTTGTGGGTGTGCTTAGAAAATGTTTGTTTCTGTGTAGCATTGTTAGTTTTTGATGAGTTTTCTTGATATTGTTTTGGATATAGAAGTCAGTTTGAAGATTATCATCTATTATGACTCCTAATAATTTGGTATGGTGGACTTATTCAATCTCAGTGCCATTTGCAGAAAAGATCTTGAAAGATGCTTTATGGGAATGAGTGTTTTGGGGTAAAGAGGAGTTTGGCTTTCTGGGAGTTAAGTAGGAGTTGTACTGTAGTAAACCATGTTTCAGTGGAGATGACAATTTAAGTGATTTCTTGGAGCTGAGTTAGTGTTTGAAGACCAGATGATGGTAGAGTCATCTGCATATTGAATCAAGGTGCTTTCACAAGAAGACTGTAGCTTCTTGATAAAAAAATGTTGAATAATAGAGAGCCGTGGATGGATCTTTATGGGACTCCTGTGGAAGTGGGAAGGTATGCAGAGATAAATCCTTGCCATTTTACAGCTTGTTGCCTATTGGCAAGTTAGCTAGAGAGACATTGAACAGATGGAAGATGCTAGACACAATGAAAAATTGATTGAGGAGTTTACTGTGAGAGACCACGTCAGAGGCTTTTGATAGATCTAGAAATACTTCAGATACAAGTTTCTTAGAGTTGCAAGCTATATTGACAGTGTCTGTAAATGGTAGTAATGTAGTAGAGGTGCTGTGTTCTGGCCGGAATCAATGTTGCATATTGGTGATTAGCTTGTTTTTTAAGAGGTACTGGAGAAATTGTTGATTTATACATCTTTCAAGGATTTTAGACAGGGGAGACAGCATGGCTATGGGATGGAAATTTGTAATGTCACTGGAATTACGTCCTAAGGGGTAATATGTGCCATTTCCTGCAAATTAGTGACACATGATTCTGTTATTGATCTATTAATAAAAATGCTGATTGGGTATGCTATTACATCTGCAGCTAGATTTCGGTATTCCAGGGAGAGGGTTGTCATCCGAGGAGGAACAAGGTTTTAATTTACGTAAATGCCTTTCGGTTTCTATAACTCTCATAAAAAATCTAAGTGGGTGGAGTTGTTTGTCTGTGTATTTAAGTTGCACATAGGTGTTTTGTGAGGGAAATGTGCTAGGGTCTAAGGTAGGGGAAGTTGGTTGTGTGGAAAGGGGTATGTTAGTTGAGTTTGAGGGTAAGTTAGGTGTGCATTCTATGAAGTATGTATTGAAATAGGCAGATGTTATTTGTGTTTCACTGTTGCAGTCATCACATTTGGGTTTTCTCTGCCAGGGTAGCCCTCGGCCAGACTGAATACCAGAGGCTTAGTATTTCTGCGTCGGTTGCTGTCATTTCAGGACTGATGTCAGGTTGTCAGTAGTATAAAGTAAGGCAGCCGACACCATTACATCAGTCTTTCTTGCCATGGAGCCCAAACTAGAAGCAGTTCGTACGAGTGCCAGTCGGGCGCTATCTGAATTTCGTCTACTGAATTGAAGTTGAAGTCTTCTAAAGCTAAGTACCCCATTGGGGATCCTTTTTTCTTGCACTAACCGATGTCAGAAAAAGATAATAATTGTCTCGCCTGTGGAAAGCAAATACCACACGAAGACTTTTATTCTTACTGCGTCAGTTGTTTAGGCCCATACCACGATGTCCCCCATTGGGCTTCTGTGCTTTGTTCAACGCCAGAACTATCCATCGTTGGGCTCTTATTGTAGCTAGATATTTTCGCTTACAGTCCTCGAATTCCAATATAGCTTCAATAAGCCATCCGACAGCAGATCTTCTGAAAAAAAAGTAAAGATAAAGACAGAGACAGACTGCACAGGTCCAAACCTACTGACGATGCTTCCGTTAAGCTAGTCGTCAGTTCTCTGGTCCTCAGTGAGGTGCTTTTGCAGCCCCTGATGCCCGCTTCTTTGGATTCACAGGGTGCTACCGAGACCAGTATGCTGCAAAACCCTTCTTTGACTAAGGATCCTGTGGTCGTCTCTACCTTGGATGGGTCCGGAGCCGCTGAGCAGACACTGGCTTACGAGGAAGTCCTTCACACTACCAATTCTCGACACAAACCAATGTCTTCTTTCGCGACTACCATTCTTTCGAAACAACCGAGTTTCTTAGGCCTAGGGTACAAACCACACCCAAGAAACCGACGACCCAATCTCAGGCACCTGCTTCCTTGCTTCAGTCCAAATGCTTAGAATGGTGGAAGATCTTATGCTGATCAGTGGAAGCCAAGCTACCCCCACCAAAAGAGATCTGTCCCCTGTAGTTTTGTCTGAACAAGAGTCCGATGACTCTGATGCATCTGAATATGAAGACATGCAATCATCTCTACTTATGAGGATTCTGATGCAGAGGATTTCATCCCTTCAGCCTCTCCCCCAGAGGATTTTTCCTTTGGGGCAACCCTGCGTACCTTAAGGGAGCATTTCCAATGGGAGAGTCAGTACCCTCAGCTTAAAAAGAGAAGGGAATTCTTGGATCTTCCACAGCACAGACCCCTGGCCATCCCCCCAGTCCTGGATGTTGTGGAGGATGTTTTCCTGGAATCCAGCTTGACTCCTGACACCCTCCCTCCTGCACCCAGAAAACCAGACCGGTACTATAGAGTTCCTAACACACACAAATTGATTTTTAAAAATCCAACTGCTGACCCTGAGGTAATTTCTCAAGGGCCTAAAGGGATTAAAGCAACCTCTGCTAAGAACGCCACCCCCTCAGATAGGGATTCCCGAGCACTAGACATATGGGGTAAAAAAGTATACACCTCAGCTACTCTTGCTATTAGGGCACTAAATTGTCAGTTCCATATGCTAAAATTTCAGCAACATACCCTGGAACTCCTCAACCAAAAAATGTCTTCCTTTCCTGCTTGTGCAGAATCTAAAGAGTTACAAGAGTTAATTCATTCTGCAAGTCAAGTAACTAAACAAACCGTGCACTGTGGTTTTGACGCCCTAGAAGCTTCTTGCAGGGCAGCAGTCACTGGATCTGTCACTAGAAGACGTGCATGGCTCAAGGAACAGCCCCTGCCAGACCATGTCAAATCTAAATTTTTGGATGCCCCCTTGCACAAAGACAACTTATTTGGCACTAAGGCAGAAGAGGCCTTAAAGATGAAAGAAAAAGCAAATTCTATGCAGACAGTTAAGGTTTTCTTACATGTCCAGCCACCCAGGTTCAGCAGGCATTGTCCCACCAAGCACTGGTCCTTTTCTGCTCCCACTAAGCCAGTCCAGCCCAGGCCTCGGGGAACCAGACCTCTCAGACAGCACCCACAGGGAATGCAGAGATCTAAGCAGTGGACTACCTCCACTTCAAAACCAGGGAGTTCTAAGCCACCCACTTATGGTAAGAATTCACAATGACTCACCTCCTCCACCCCCTCCCTTTGCCCACCTTCACTTATCCCTAGGAGGAAAACTCTCCTTTCACGCAAGCACCTGGGCCACCATTACCAACGACCATTGGGTTCTCAACATAGTATCTCAGGGAAACAAATTTTCCTTCCACACCCTTCCAACCCCAAAAGGGTTCCCAGATCTACCTCCAAACCAGTGTGGAGAGGCTCAAAAGCAAATCCTTTCCCTGCTTTCTATGAGGGCAGTAGAGCATGTTCCTGCAGAACAGATAGGCTAAGGTTTCTACTCCAGACTTTTTCTGGTGCCCTATCCTCGATCTATCCATTCTAAACACCTTCCTGGTGATCACAAAATTCAGAATGCTCACCCTCCAGCAGCTATTACCCATGCCCTCCAAGGATGCTTGGCTAGCCACCCTAGATCTAAAAGAGGCCTACCTCCACATTTCTATCAGGGAATCATGCAGGAAATGTCTCCATTTCAGGGCAGGATCTCAACACTTTCAGTTCTCTGCGCTTCCCTTTGGCTTATCTACTGCTACCAGAGTTTTCACAAAATGTCTGGCTGCGGTTATGGTCATTTTCTGACAAAGGAATATCCAGATTTACCCATACTTAGACGACTGCCTTATTCAGGCAGACAGCCAGGAAAAGCTGCTCAAACACCTAGCCTTTGTAAAGACCCTACTAACCTTCCTAGGGTACACAATCAATGAAACAAAATCTAAACAGGTGCCCACCCAAAGGATTATCTTCCTGGGAGCAAGCCTGGACACAGCATCCCAGATGGCATTCCTTACACCAGAAAAACATTCTCCTGACAGCCTACTTCTCTCAACTAGCCACCAGACCCCAGTTATCTGCAAGGACAATCCTGCAAGCTCTGGGGTTCATGGATTCTTGCATACTACTTATTCCATATGCCAGACTACATATGAGGAAACTTCAGTGGTACTTAAAAAGCCTTTGGTGTCAACACTCTCAAGACCTTGAGACTCTTAAACCTGTAATTCCTTGCCTCAGAAAAGATTTTCTTTGGTGGGAAACAGCATGCTCCCACAACAAGGGACTACCTTTCTCACCACCCCCCGCCACCCAGACCCTCACCACATATGCATCAGACTATGCTTGGGGTGCACACCTGGATGGTAGGTGGGGGCCAATGGAGCCCACAGCAAAACCTCTGCACAGCATCCAAAAAGGGATGATGACTGTCCGGCCCACCTTGGTAGCTTTGAAGCCCCTTCTCTCCCCAGGAGCTCTCCTGATCAAAACAGACAACACCACTGTGATGTGGTATATCAACAAGCAGGGATGGACTCACTCCTACCCTCTATGCAGGCTGGCCATGACTCTTTGGCACACAGCCTCTGCCATGGAACTGCACCTGTTAGCACAATTCCTACCAGGTTCTGTCAACTCTCTGGCAGACCAATTAAGCAAATATATTCTGGACCCACACTAGTGACAGCTCAACAGAAGAACCTTCACCCTAATAACTCAGAAATGGGGCACCCCAATGGTTGACCTCTTTGCCTCCCACACCAACCATCAGCTCAGCAAATTCTGCACAAGGGAGCATCACTGCATGGCTTGGAAAGTGGATGCCCCGTCCTTCCCCTGGATTAATCTATCGGTCTATGCCTTTCCTCCACTACCTCTCATTCCCAGGGTACTGCTCAAAATAAAGGAGGAAAAACCAAGGACAATTCTTATAACTCCAGACTTGCCTCGCCAGCACTGGTACCCCTTGTTGCATAGCCTGTCCCCACTGCCACCATGGCATCTTCCTCAGTTTCCAAACCTCCTGACCCAGAAGGAAGGGAAATTCATGCATCCCCAATTGCAGACACTCAGTTTGGCAGCTTGGCTTATTCCCTAACCCTGGATCAATCTGCAAACCTCAGTAAACAGGTTCTAGATGTTATACGCGAGGCCAGACACCCTAGCACTAGAAAGCCTTATGCTGACGAATGGAAAAGGTTCCACACCTGTATCCAGGCTAAGTGAGCCAATGCTGCACAGCTCTCCCTTCCTCTCATCCTGGATTACTTAGCTGACCTACTACACAGAGCCCTCTCTTTCTCCTCTATACAAATGTATGCCTCTGCTGTCTCTGCGCATTTCTCCATTGAGCAGCCACTTTTCTCGCACTCTTTGATCAAGCAGTTCCTAAGAGGGGATAGCAACTTGAGGCCACCCAGAAGAGCACTAGCCCCAGCTTGGGACCTTAACTTTGTGTTGGAAAAGCTCACCCTGCCCCCTTTCAAACCAGCTTCTTCTGCAGAGCTAAAATTTCTCTCCTGGAAGGCAGCTTTCCTTCTGGATATCACTTCAGCCAGAAGGGTCTCCGAGCTGCAAGCACTCATGGCTGTAGAACCCTTCATCTTCCATGCTGACGGGGTATCCCTCAGAACTAACCCATCCTTCATGCCCAAGGTGGTGTCAATTGTGGCTCTCAACCAATCCATTCATTTGCCCACCTGAGACGTACCTCCCTGGATTACATGATGAGAGACATAGAGGAGCTCTCTGATCATGTGGCCCAGGCCGGTATGACCCTGACCTTGAGTAGCATCTTACCCTCACCAAGAATGATACCACAGTATAAAGACAAAATGATCAATTTCAACAATTGGTTAAAGTATTGGTGTCACTCAAAGGGGATCCAGTGTCTGTCAGCCTGGGATGATATGCTTGACAAGCCACGCTGCTTCGCTAGGGACGGCTTGCACCTGTCACCCCTGGGTTTTTGAATACTGGCCAAGGCTCTTGCCACCCCCATAGTGCCTTTTTTAGGCAAGGCTCAAAAGACAAAGCCACCTCCTTAGATAACACAAAGAAAAAGAAACTAAGGGTAATGCTGCTCAACGCCAGAAGTCTAAACCTCAAGATGTACGCACTCGAGGCTCTCCTCAGTATGGAGAATATCGATATCTGTGCAGTAACAGAAAACTGGTTCAAGGCTCCCGAAAGCACCCCAGCACTACCAGGCTATACCTCATACCATGCTTTTCGGCCCCAAAACTCAGACCGAACCACAAGAGGAGGGAGAGTATCCATATTCATCAAAGATACCCATACCTCCAGGCTAGTGGCACTGCACGAAGCATCTGAGACCATCCATGTGCAACTAACAATGGGCAAAACTGCCTTCCAGTTTGTAGCCTCCTACAGACCACCCTCCCAAACTCAGGAATCCCACTCTGCTTTCCTGAAGACACTGGAAAATATGAAGGTCTCTCCAAACGCCATTATATTGGGTGACTTTTAACTACCCAAACATAGACTGGGAGCATTACTCAAGCCCCAACACCCTAGCCCAATGGTTCCTAGAATTTATAAACTCAAATGCTATGGAACAACTGGTCACCACTCCCACAAGAGGGGAAAACATATTGGACCTGATCATCACCAACATGGGGACTCTATGTTCCATACCAGAGGTATACGCATCATTGGTAAGATCTGACCATAAATTAATCGCTATGGACATCCATATCCCGTCCCCACTCCCAGCAAAGGAAACCATGGTCAAAAACCTCTCAAAAGCAAACTTCCCACTTCTCAAAACCGAGGAGGAATCCTTCAAAGCCCCAGGGCCAGTGGAAAATACGGCCCAAACCGCAGAATCCTTTACAAACGCATTCTGTGGATACTTACAGGAATGCATGGATTGTGCTATCCCAAATAAAACCAAGACACACTCCTCCAAAGGCGGGAGACCTGTCTGGTGGACCCCAGCCATAAATAAGCTGTACAACAGAAGGAGGAAGCTACTACATGATAGAGCAAAATCCCTGAAAGGTAAGGCAACTCTGATCAGTACTAGCAAGAAACTATGATCCCTCATTAAATCATCTAAGGCTAGCTTTGAAAGAAAAATTGTGCAAGACACTAAAGATGATCACAAGGCTTTCTTTAGTTATGTCAGAAACCTGGGTGGAAACTCCCAGATATGCTCTGAGTTAGTGCAAAATGACAAAAAATACACTGAACCCTTGGATATTGCCAACATCCTGGCAGACCGGTTCAGTGCAACCCCCCCCCCCCCCCAAATGAGCAAATGACTATCCCAACAGAGTGTAGCCTCCCTGACATCACAGATGCACAGGTGAGAGCTGCCCTCTCTAAAGCAAAAACACAGCATCAATGGGACCGGACGGTGTCCCGGGCTGCTTTTTACACGAGCTCCAAGAAGAACTGAACCCTCACTTAAAATCACTGTTTAGTCTCAGCCTTACAACAGGATATGTACCCAAAGAATGGCATACAGCAACAGTGGTCCCACTCCATAAAGGTGGTGCCACAATGGACCCCGGAAACTATCACCCTATAAGCCTAACTAGCGTGGTCTGCAAAGCTATGGAGCGTATCATCATGGAACTCATAAACAAAGACATTGGGAACCTCCAAACTCTGGATCCTACCCAATTCAGCTTTGTTAAGGGCAGATCTTGCCTCTTGAACCTGGTCAATTTCTTTGAAACGGTCACCAAGGCCATAGACGAAGAGAAGGTAGTCCACACAGCCTACCTTGACCTTGCAAAAGCCTTCGACACAATACCCCACTCGGGCATCATAAATAAGCTCACCAGCTTAAATATCAACCCCTATGTCACAAGATGGGTTGCAAACTGGCTTAGGGATAGAACCCATATGGTCAGAATTGCAGGTGCCATGTCAGACTCTAAACCAGTTACAAGTGGCGTCCCACAAGGCTCAGTCCTGGGACCTCTCTTGTTCGGTATATATTTCTCTGAGGTACAGGCTAACACAGGAGGACTATGGCTGACAAAGTTTGCAGATGACTGCAAACTGGGGGCCATAATCGACTCGCCGGCTGACACAAGCATCCTCCAAAAAGGTCTCACAGAGACGGATAACTGGTGCCAGAGCCATGGCCTAAAGCTAAATGCCAAAAAGTGCATAGTCATCCCCTTTGGGAAAAATAGTGCCCACAAATTACCACATAGGTGGTAATCCATTAAGTACGGAAGAAGTAATTAGGGATTTGGGGACCCAAGTAAATTGCAATCTCTCCTTTGACAATGACATTGCCAAAGTTGTTAGAAAGATATTCTATATAACCCACCTTATCATGAAGGGGTTCACATCTAGATCAAAAGAGGTCATTGTGCCCCTCTACTCATCAGGCCCATAATTGAATACAATGCCCCATTTGGGATGTACCTTACCTGACACCTGCTACAACTAGAAAGACCCCAAAAGTACCTCACTAAGAGGATCAAGGGACTCAAACAGATGCCCTACACAGTTAGGCTAAAGAAACTCCAGCTCTACTCAGTTGCTTACCGCCTACTCAGAGGTGATCTGTGCCTGACGTATAAAGCCATGTCCAACCCAGAATTAATGGACATGCTCCACCTCAAGAAATCCAAATCCATCAGAACTACACGCTCCAGTGACTTAAACCTCAGCACAGAAATAAATCGAACATGCTGGAGGGACAGATTCATATCCCAGAGGCTCCTGGAACAAAATCCCAATCCATGTCAGACAGAGCCCCTCAATGACCCTCTTCAAGAAGAATCTTGACGTTTGGATGGGAGATCGTAAATTTACCCCTGGGATCTCTTCTGTGTCACTGCTAGACAGAGGCACGGTAAACTAACCTTAAATGGGCTATCTTCTGTGACCTACTATACAGAGGCACAGTCAACTAATCTAAGAAGGGTGGCGAAAGCCAAACACACTCTGGCTAGGCTTATAAATGCCCTAGGGCAGATAGCCTAGTATCAACCTATGAACCTTTTTTCCTAATCCCCGGAATAAGGGGGAAACGGTCATGCACTCTCTAGATGTGCACAGACAGACCAGATTCTATCTAGACAGGACAAAATCCTTCAGAAAGTCTGATCAATTGCTGGTTAGCTTTGCTACAGGGGCAGAAGGCAAAGCCATCTCCAAACAAACCATTTCCAAATGAATAGCACACTGCATCCATTTCTGCTACAAACAACATGGAAAGTCTCCCCCTAAGGAAGTCAGGACTCACTCCACCAGAGCAGCCTCCACCTCTGCAGCTTTCCTCAGAGGAGTCCCCACCAGGGACACCCTGGAGGCTGCTACCTGGACATCTGTTCACACTTTTACCAACCATTACCACCTGCCTCTCTTCTCCAAATCCAGGGCAGGGTTTGCCTCTGCAGTCTTGCAGGACATCCTAGCCAGTCTCTAGTTTCCTTGACTGCCTCCACCCATTTCCTCAGCGCTGGGAATCGACCCAAATGCGATGACTGCAGCAGTGAAACACGAAGAACATAGTACAGCTGTGTACACTTACCATAAATGTAGATGTTCGAGTGTATTCACTGTTGTGGTCCTGGTTTCCCTCCCTCCATGGCCCTATCTTCTCTTTCCTTATTTACTTTCTAATGGTGGGGTTCTTCCACTAGAACCTGGCTCCTACTTGGGGACTCCTGACAGGTTTGGGCAAGAAAAGCTGATGTAATGGCGTCGGCTGCCTTACTTTATACTACTGATGACCTGTCTTCAGTCCTGAAGTGACAGCAACCGACGCAGAAATACTAAGCCTCTAGTATTCGGCACGGCTGAGGGCTACCCTGGCAGGGATGACACAAATGTGTTGAGTGCAACAGTGAATGCACTTGAACATCTACATTTACGGTAAGTGTACACAACTGTACTTTATTTTAAGAGGGGAATGTCTGGGCATGGGTTAAAGTCATTTTTTATACCTGGGCTGATGAGCGAGTGTATCTTCTTCTTCTTTCGGCTGCTCCCGTTAGGGGTCAACACAGCGAATCATCTGTTTCCATTTCTTCCTGTCGTCTGCATCTTGCTCTGTCACACCAACCACCTGCATGTCCTCTCTCACCACATCCATAAACCTTATCTTAGGCCTTCCTCTTTTCCTGTTACCTGGCAGCTTCATCCTTAGCATCTTTTTCCCAATGTACTCTGCATCCCTCTTCAGCACGTGTCCAAACCAACGTAATCTTGCCTCTCTGGCTTTGTCTCCAAACCTTCCAACCTGGGCTGACCCTCTAATATACTTATTCCTAATCCTGTCCACCCTCATCACACCCAGTGCAAATCTTAACATATTTAACTCTGCCACGTCCAGAGTACATGGAGGGCCATCATTTTTAGGGTTGCTTTTTGGCTATAAGATGAATTTTTATGTCTATTAACTTGTTTCTTGAATTGGTTTTGTAGCTGCCTGAATAGTTGCCAATTTTTGTCATTTTTATTCTTTTGACAGTTAATTTGTGCTTTCTCTGTCTTTCATAAGGAGTTTTCATTGGTTGGCGAGCCATGGGTTATGGATATTTGTAATTCTTTTTGTACAGTGTGCAGCTAAGGTGTTAAGAATAGTTAAGACAAGCTGCATTGAAGTATTCAAATGCATCATTTATGGGGAGTCTTTTTAGGGCCTTCAGAGCTTCAGCGAGACTCCCTGGAGAATTTGGAAAGATTGCGGTTAGTTTTGAGCTTATGTTCCTTTGTTAATTGTATAGGATGGGAGGTGGTCACTTAGTGTATCAGGGAGGGTACCTGTGGAGGTAAAATTAGATGATTTGGTAACCAGAATTCAATCCAGGATATATTGGTGGGAGTTTTTTCTGCCATATCTTGTTGGTATATTAATAAGTTGAGTGAACCCTAACCCAAAGAGATTCATGCTGTTGATTGCTGAATTTGTGAGTAAGACTGCCAGTCAGTGTTTACATCATCCAGTAGGATAATTTCATTAGTGATTGTATCTGCTGTCCAGGATAGTATATTTTCAAGTGTTGGAATGTTCTGTCCTGGGGGGGATAGATAGCTCAGCAATGCATATGCTGTTGGCTCTAAGTTTAAGGAAAAAGATTAAGATTTCTGCTTTTCCAGAATTTAGGATCGTGCCTGTATAGGGAGTTACTGTGAATAAAATCTTGGACCTGCTCCTGTGCCAATCCTGGCTGAACTTGTTAACTATACTTCACTCGCCCCCTTCAACCTAAATCACACTTCACAACTCTCTCCAACCTCCCACTCCCTCATTTTTTTTGTTTTCCCACTACCTGACCCTAGCCACTTCATCTTTGCAAACCTTTTCCTCTACCTCTTTCTCTTTCCTCCCTACTCACCTAAGCTACCTGAAGGCACCCTACCCTGTACTGTTTTTATAATCGACTTCTCTCCATCCTTCTTTCTTCTATAACCATAATATGAATACTAAGACCACTCAAGTTTCCCATTGCTGTCTTTAATTATGTAATCTCTAATCTATTTTTAAATATCTTACTAGAATTATATTGTCTCATTTATAACATTCTAATCTATGTAACAAATAATATGACTGTTGTTTTTTCTCACATATTTTCTCCAATTCACCTGCTTTATGTGCTCTGTCAAGCCTAATAGTATTACACCAAGGGGACGTATTTCAGCATATTTTATTTCAGGCTTTAACCATGTCTCTGTTGTGGCTAGGATGTGTGGATTGTGTTGGGTCATCCAGGCATGAAAATCTGTGATTTTGTTGCATATGCTTCTAATGTTTATATTTTTAAATGTTTAGGGTGTGTTCTGCTTGTGGTTTGATTGGGACCTAGGTTGGGGTGATTTCACCACACTGATGTATGATAGTTTATTATGACATTTTTAGCTGAGATGGGTAGAAGCATAACCTTGAATTTGGGAATGACATGTTTTAGTATTTTGGGGTTAATAGCTAAAGCAACACTACTCAGGGCAACAGAAATTGACAGATAATCTCCCTTGCATTTATGCAATTAGCAAACTGAAAACACAGTGGAATTAAATTGTGTGCACTCAAATGCTCACATGACCATTGTTTCATCTCAAGACAACAGTAATATGGCATTGCTTTAGTAATTACCGCCCCATAAGCTTAACAAGTCCAGTCTGCAAAGCTATGGAGAGGATCATAATGGAGCTCATAAACAAAGATATAGGGGACTTGCAGACATTGGACCCGACCCAGTTTGGCTTTGTCAAGGGAAGATCATGCCTTTTGAACTTGGTTGACTTCTTCGAAACAGTCACCAAGGCCATTGATGAGGGAAAGGCAGTCCATACAGCCTACCTTGACCTTGCAAAGGCTTTCACACAATACCCCACTGGTATTGTAGAAAACTTACCAGCTTAAATGTAAACCCATATGTCACAAGATGGGTTGCAAACTGGCTTAAGGACAGAACCCACAGGGTTAGAGTTGCTGGCGCTGTGTCAGACTCCAAGCCGGTCACAAGTGGTGTCCCACAGGGCTCGGTCCTTGGCCCCTATTGTTTGGCATCTACTTCTCAGAAGTACAGGCCAACATGGGAGGACTTTGGCTGACAAAGTTTGCAGACGACTGCAAACTGGGCGCCATAGTGGAAAGTGCATCGGACACGGATATCCTTCAGAAGGGACTCACGGAAACAGATAGCTGGTGCCAGAGCCATGGCCTGAAGTTAAACGCCAAAAAATGTATAGTCATACCCTTCGGGAAAAACAAGGTAACCCCAAGCTACCATATAGGTGGCAATCCACTAAGCACAGAAGAGGTTATCAGGGACCTGGGGACCCAGGTTGACAGTGGCCTTTCTTTGACACTCACATTGCTAAAGTGGTTAGAAAGACCTTCTACATTGCCCACCTGATCATGAAGGGATTCACATCCAGATCTAGTGAGGTCATTGTTCCCCTGTACTCTTCACTTATCAGACCAATGATCGAGTACAATGCCCCATTCGGGATATATCTCACCCGACATCTGCAGCAATTGGAGAGACCCCAAAAGTTCCTCACCAAAAGGATAAAGGGACTCCAAAATCTGTCATATGCTGCCAGATTGAAGAAACTCCAGCTCTATTCAGTCGCATACCGTCTGCTCAGAGGTGACATGTGCCTGACATACAAGGCCATGTCCAACCCGAATTAATGGACATGCTCCACCTCAAAAAATCCAAATCCACCAAAACCACTAGAGCAAGCGACTTAAACCTTAGCACAGATATAAATAGGACGTGCTGGAGGGATAGATTTATCACCCAGAGACTCCCTATGCTGTGGAATAAAATCCCGGTCCATGTGAGGCAGAGCACCTCGCTGACTCTGTTCAAGAGAAATCTAGACCTGTGGATGGGAGATCGTAGGTTTACCCCAGGAATCATCTCTGTGTCACTGCTGGACAGAGGCACAACAAACTAATGGGCACAGTATTTTTTCATATAAGGGGTGGCGTAAGCCACAATAATTTGGGCTAGGCTTATAAATGCCTTAGGGCAGATAGCCTAGTATAAACCTATGAACCTATGAACCTATGACATCTGCAGCAATTGGAGAGACCCCAAAAGTTCCTCACCGAAAGGATAAAGGGACTCCAAAATCTGTCATATGCTGCCAGATTGAAGAAACTCCAGCTCTATTCAGTCGCATGCCGTCTGCTCAGAGGTGACATGTGCCTGACATACAAGGCCATGTCCAACCCGGAATTAATGGACATGCTCCACCTCAAAAAATCCAAATCCACCAAAACCACTAGAGCAAGCGACTTAAACCTTAGCACGGATATAAATAGGACGTGCTGGAGGGATAGATTTATCACTCAGAGACTCCCTATGCTGTGGAATAAAATCCCGGTCCATGTGAGGCAGAGCACCTCGCTGACTCTGTTCAAGAGAAATCTAGACCTGTGGATGGGAGATCGTAGGTTTACCCCAGGAATCAACTCTGTGTCACTGCTGGACAGAGGCACAACAAACTAATGGGCACAGTATTTTTTCATATAAGGGGTGGCGTAAGCCACAATAATTTGGGCTAGGCTTATAAATGCCTTAGGGCAGATAGCCTAGTATAAACCTATGAACCTATGAACCAGGAGATTCGTAGGTCACTGGGGTCTGCACCAAATGTAAAAAGATTGTGTGTAATTAACCTTTGTTTGACACTACAACATTTCTTCAATACGTGTTTAAGCGTACTGAAAGATGTTTAAAATTAGAAATTGCTTTCACTACATATTTTTCAGAATGTAAAATTATTCATTATCAGAATATAGGCAGAGAGGAAGGGATAGGTGGAAAACATACTCTGGTAGAGTTTCTAGTTGAATCCAAAACAGAAGCTGCTGCTGTAAAATAAGTAATTAGTAAGGAATAACACATTGCATGATAATTATAAGAATCAATCAAAGGAGGTTGGAAAAGATTGGGAAGAGAGACTGTAAAAGCAATTAACAAGTGAACAATGGGAGGGCATGTGTCTGGCTCCCAAGTATCCAACAAAGTCCAGAAGGTTTAGGATTTTTTGCATGGAAGTCTTTGCTTAGGTATTTTTGTACCCCAAGTAAACATCACAGATTTTCCCTCCGGTAGAGGGCAAATGTCGGAGGTGTGATGGGGAAGAATGAGGTAATGGGAGTTTGTTTTGGGAGTGTAATATTAGAGTTGGCATATTTTAAAAATTCAGTACACACTAATCTGTCAGAAATATTGGCTAAGCAAATGGTTGTAACTAAAGGAATTATTCTTCTGAGCTGGGACACATATCTGAATTGCCCAGAAGTGTTAAGTTATTAAGTTTAATTCTGTTTACTGCCAAAAAGTCAATTACAAGAAAATGGAAATCCAGGTCTAAACTAAATGTATTTTGAAGTGTTGACTATTGTAAAAAAAGAGAAAAAAAAATGGAAGAGGAATCTTTAGAAATATATGGAAATTTCTTAAACCAACAATAAGAATACACTCCAAACCAGGAAAATTAGAAAAACAAACCAAAAGACAAGTTGCAGGACAATGGATCCTCTCTATTGAAACGCACTTTAGCTCGTTTGGTTTGTTTTTCTAAATATATGGAAATTGTGGAAACAATAAATGCAAAATAATTTTCAGGAGGAGAAAGAATGAGGTTTAAGGGAAGGCAAGAATCAAGCAATTTATGTATTGTTATACTGATGATACTTAATATATTTTGCTTGTGTCTTAACTGATCATCTTCTTTAGACACATCATGGCTTCGCTTGTTTGAGTTAGAGAGCTTGCCTAGTACTCATTCTGCTCTTTTTTTTTTCTGCCACTTGTAAGGTCTCAAGCCTTATGTTTGTCATGGAAAAGTTAATGCATTTGATGCCTAAGTGGTTAAAGATTTTCCCCTTTTTTTGCACGACTCTAGATTTCTCAGGTGACAACTTTCTTGCAAATGCAGACTAGTGGATAACTTGTCCAAGCGTCTTGTCATATATCAAGTATCCTGTTTACCTCCATGTCTGCCGACCATCAAACCTCCTTGCACAAGTCCTGAGCTGCATCCTGGGGTGTCTTGTGTCTTCACCACATTCCCCAAAGTTGAACAGCTGAAGCATACTGTCTGCTGGCCTACATCCTTGGAGCAGTCCCTAAAGTCTTCCATAGCATACTTTGTGGTAGCATTTGGGACTGAGAACTCTTCTAGTTTGACCTCCCCTACAGGGATGAAGAAGGCTCATAGGCCCATGTTTAAGAATCCCAGGTACTGGATTTGCCTCAACTCTTTTGACATCTGGTGAGACCTGCACCTAGGTCATCCTTGGGGAACATGATCCATTTCCATGGTTAGGCTGTATACGGGTCTGTTCAATCTAAGCATCACCCTGTGTGGGTGCGTTCCTAGGTGACAGAACTTGAAAGGTTAACCTGTCCCTCAAACTTGATTCCATTTGTATTAATTAAGCACAGGTATAACCTTGGAGAAGGGATTTTGAGTGTTTTGCCCTGGTCTGGTGGCACTGCTAGGGGAATTCTGTTGTAGCATCCCTTACTTTTTGTGTATGGTTGCATCCTTTGTACATTTCTGTAAACTGAAAAAATGGCTTGCCACTTTTCAGTGTTTGTCATTCCAGTCTGCAGAGTTTGTTCATGTGGCCACACTTCTGACAAGCATGCTCTGACCCTGCTACATTTTATGGGTATAACAACATTGACTTTTTAAATCTCTTGTCTGAGGATTTTGATGCTTCAGTGGGTGGAGATGTGTTGGTGATTGCATAGTCCTCAGTCACCTACGGAACATCGTCTGGTGCCAGGCCCCTTTTGCTGGGCATGGGAGTGGTGAAAAGTCACAACTAATCTCTGCTTGAGTTCTACTTTCTTGCAAAAAGAAAGGGACAAAAAAGCACATATGGTCCTAATAACAGATACCTCTCTTGCAGGGTGAGGAGTGTACCTTAACTGCTCCATGATGCAGGAGAAATAGACCACCAAGAGAGGAAGGGCTCCTCCATATCAACCACCTGGAGCTGCTTGCAGTTGTTGCTTGTCCTGAAGGCTCTGGAGAGGGAGCTGAGCTTAGAACCCCTTCTGCTGTGGTGAGACAGACAAGCCCATTGTGTGGCATGTAAATAGACAAATCATTGTATGCTTGTACTCCCAGTGCAAGTGTAATTTTTGTTTGCCCACTGATGGAGACAGTACCCTTTCTGTCATTGACATCCCAGGACACGTGACTATACTGGTGGACTTCTGATTTACAGCTGCAGTTCTGTTCTGGAGAAAAAGATTTTTATGAGAGCTCTGTGGTCAGGGTCTTCCTGAGTGGTGCACCATGAAGAGCAGCCTGTTCAGTACTCAGGAGAATGTAGACCTTCCATTCTTCTGCTCCAATCTTCTGCGTAGTTCAGCAAAGCAATGAGAATTGATAGTGGACACATTGTCACTTATGTGGTAGGGAAGATTTCTTGCAGGCCTGTGCCACTGTTTCCTTTGGTTCTGCTTCTTATTACAAGTTCAAAGAATGAAGGCCAAGATGACTCCTTGTCCTGCAACAGCTGAAGAAAATGGCATTTCAGGTTGTGAAGTACCTGGTAAAGTCAAGGTTATCTTTGACTTGACCAGCTACAAACTCTTCCCTGTTCCTAATGAAGGTGCTCTGTTCCTGCCAGAGCTTGCAGCAGAGGACTCAAAGGTGATTGTGGCTGCCAGGATGACTGCACTTAAATATATTTCATACAGAAGAGGTTCTCTGTAGAGAATTTCTCTGCACCTGTCCTCGGTTGGCCACTTTCCAGCAAACATGATCCATCGCTGACATTTGTACAGCCCTGGATCTCACTTTTTCTTCAGTTTTTGTACACATCTCTAGTACCTCTCTTGTCATGAACTAATGGAGGATAGAACTGTTGCCCATCATTGCTCATCACTGGCTGGCTAAGAATCTCTTCAAAATGGTTCTACATCTTTGTCTTCCTTTGAAGAAATGTTCACCTTCTTGGGATTTTACTTCAAAATTTGCAAACCTGTCCTTCACATGTCTGAACCAGCTGGTTCGACAGCTCAGAAGTTCAACTTTTGCAAGGCTTTCTGCTCTGGGGATCAGTCTCAGACCTTCAGGCTATTATTTGAAGGAAGCTACTTTTGATGTTTCACAAGGATCCATCTGTCCATGGGACTAATCAAAGTTTTGCCCTGAAAACTGTCAAAATTATCTTCTCACCAACTCACTTTCTTTTTTTTTTTTCCGGTGACAGAAACCAAAGAAGGGAGAAGTACTTCTTAAACTGGATGCTCTCTGCCAGTTCTAATTTTATGTACAAAAGGGAGTTTAGCAGGATGGAAAAGCTGTCTGTCTGCTTTACTTGCAGGAGAGGCTTGCTGTAGCCCAGTAAACCCTTTGCAGATGATTAATTTCTACAGTATGTTTTCAGGCAGCCAATTAGAAAATGCTACAGTCAAAGCCACTCTTCAGGATTGTGTTGGTTTCCATTGCAGATATTTCTGCTGTGGTCATTTAGTCATTTTGCTTTTTCATGTTTCCTTTGGCACTTTACTGTCTGAAGGATTTTCCCTTCTGAATTTTCCTCTTGATTATTCTGCAGGCTGTTCCAGCCTTTTGGAAGATCTGATTTACACTGTTTGTGGTAGTTCTCAGCAGTTCCACAGTGCAGAAGGACCATAATGTTGTATATATCAGATATGTAGCCATCATATCATTTGATCAGTGAGGAGCTTTATGCAGTGGTCGCTTCTTATGTTCCACCCTTGTCTGTGCAATCGCCCCATGTAATGGCTGCAGATGGAGTCCCCTGTAATCTGGTCATATTTTCTTTGTATGTTGGGAGCTTATTTATTGCTTTACAGGTCGTGCTTACTCAGGGGATGGGGTTGAAATGAACAAGGAGCAAGACAGAAATGTGAAGCACAGCCATGTAACAGATGAGAGCACTGAAATATGATGCTGCTGTTTATATACTTGTTATACAATTGTGTGTATGTCAGAGAATTCTCCTTCCTCTGATGTATCGCAGTGTCGTAGTCAGTGTTTTATTTATTTATTTTATTTGACATTTGTTAACCTCATTAATCCAGATGAGCCAAAGGCCCATTTTCAGCTGAGACCCAAGAAGAAAAGCTTCACTCTACATAGAAGCATAAAATAATGGTACAGTAGCAAAATCTACATACAAATCTGAGATGATAGTACAACTAGCAAAACAGTCCAGTGCACATTCCCATAACCTGAGGAGACAAATTCCAGTCTACATACGAAAGCACAAATAACATAGAAGCCACATGGAAAATTCCTGTTACAGTAATATACAGTGTAGTAAGGTAAAATAAGTTGTATAACAAAAATTACCCCCAGGAAGCGAACAAAACAGTGGTATGACATTGCAGAGAGGGTAAAATTTTGAAGTTATAAGTTCCATTTGTGTGATGCCAGCGATATAAGGGCATTGTAATTCCATGTTAGATAGTAAAAAGAAATAAAATGAGGAGGAAGGGTATGAGCAAGAGAAGGATATAATTCAAATAGAATTGAAGTGGAGTGAGATGCATCAAGAGGTGCAGCGCAGCTTTTCCCCTTGCAAAAATACTATTTTGCTATTATAGCGAGTTTCTCTGCTCACTTTTTTAACAGCTTACATTTGATTGTTTGCACATTTCAGTAGTGAACATAACTAGTGCGATCATTAGTTATGGAACATAGCTGGATAGCCAGTGCAAAGCTATAGTATGGAACTACCAGGAAGTGTGTGTGTCCTGAGTACTAGGTCAACAGGAGAAAAGTAGCTGAACTGATGATAAAAAGAAATCTCAGCAGTCACTTAGTCATTGCAGAAAGCCCCTTCGTACATTAGTTGACATGAGTACATGCATGTTATTTTTTTCCAGAATGGAAGGCCAGCCTTCTTGTTTGGGAGGGAGTAGTAGCCACTTTTGGAAGAGGCCCAAGCAAGCAAAATTTTCTTTATTGAAAATGGTAACCTTTGAGTGCTTTTGTGATAAATTAAACAAAATGCAAAAAATAAATAAATTTGAAAACCAGAGCTGAAAGTTTATTGCTCCATCCCTATAATTTTCATTTGAAGTGTCTGGAGAGACGGAATAGTTCTAGTTCTCTAAATGAATGACTAGTATGCATGAGAGATGTATTTTAGCCCTGGTATATAATGTATTTTTATAGAGAGGGTTCCAGAGTCATTTGTGTTTAATGGAAGCTCAAAGGCACCCTTGTAGCTTGAAGGACAGAGTCTGATAATCCTTGTCTTGTCTTTTGTTTTTATTTTTTTCATTTCTCCTAATACACGAGTGGAATGGACTCTATTCCTGCATGAGGATAAGAATATAAAGACTTGTGTAAACCAGAAGCTGCATTATTCAGTCTGTATGGTATTATGTATACTTGCTATTCTTGGAATCTGAAATCTAACCACCCTTTCATTTTTCCCCCTTGTCTTATCATAACCAGAACTGCTTTGAGCTGTACATCCCTGATAATAAAGATCAGGTGATTAAAGCATGTAAGACAGAGGCTGATGGCCGTGTGGTAGAAGGCAATCATACTGTGTACCGAATATCTGCCCCAACCCAGGAGGAAAAGGACGAATGGATAAAGTGCATCAAGTATGTGTCAACAGCATTCCTTTTAACTGAATATGTGACATCTGTACTACCATATTAAATGTAATGTTTTGTACTGAAAACATTTGATGAGGTTATCCTGTAACAGTCAGTATACAAGCTGTCATAAGTAGCACCTGACAGTTATGGCCAGGTAGCACTAGCAGATGTGGTAGGGAAGTCTGTCGCAAACAGGTATGTACACAGGTGGTAATGAAACAGAATGTTTGCAGTGCTCCCTTGAGATCCATGAAGCTTCATTTCTGATGGGTGGAGCTCACTGAAAAGGGAGTGCTTTTAAAAGGCTGAAAAATGCTGGTGTCATTTTAGGAATATAGTTGCTGGGAGCCGTAGGCCAGTCGGTCTTAATCATGCTAAATGTGGGTAAATTGCTTGATTGTCCATCTACTAGTTTGATTTTGGGTGAGACTTTATGGAAGAACTAGAAAACAATTAGGCTTGACTGAGCCTAATAATTCCTACCCTGCAGTATGGTAGATGATTGAAGGATGGTAGGGTGGACACTAAGAAAGGAAAGTAATGTTCAGAAAAATGATAGAATATCTGTGTTTCATACTAGGGAGGTCAGTATCTAACAACTCAATTACTGAATACGTGTTGCTAGGTCACTGACTTGATTTATCAAGGAAGTGAAGTCAAGAGTGATATTTTCAGATCTGAAAAAACGTTGGTGGGGCTTTGGAATGTTCTTTATTGTTAATATTTGGTCAGACTGATTTTAAACTAGGTTGGGTTGTGAGAGATGGATGTTGTAGGATAGACTTAGTAGAACAGAGCAGCTGGCTCATAACTGGCTGCATCTTTAAGATGCTTTAGCAAGGTTTTGCATCTTAATGGAATGTAATATGTCTATACTACAGTGAAAGGACAATTTAAGGAAGGGGATTAGGTCAGCAGCTGGTGGTGGCAGTAGGACAGCTAAGAATGGGAGTGAAGTAGTGTCATCATTTCCTTGCTCTTTGTTGATGTCAGCATGGATTATTCTAGAATGGGAGTGAAGTAGTGTCATCATTTCCTTGCTGTTTGTTGATGTCAGCATGGATTATTCTCGAATGGGAGTGAAGCAGTGTCATCATTTCCTTGCTCTTTGTTGATGTCAGCATGGATTATTCTAGAATGGGAGTGAAGCAGCGTCATCATAGGTTGGTACTAGGCTATCAGCCCTAGGGCCTATACAAGCCTAGCCATAACAATTCCCTGGTTCTTTCTTCCCACAATATTTACTTCATTTCCTTGCTCTTTGTTGATGTCAGCATGGATTATTTTAGAATGGGAGTGAAGCAGTGTCATCATTTCCTTGCTCTTTGTTGATGTCAGCATGGATTATTCTAGAATGGGAGTGAAGCAGCGTCATCATAGGTTCATAGGTTGGTACTAGGCTATCAGCCCTAGGGCCTATACAAGCCTAGCCATAACAATTCCCTGGCTCTTTCTTCCCACAATATTTACTTCATTTCCTTGCTCTTTGTTGATGTCAGCATGGGTCATTGCACTGAGTTGTGGAAGGAACAAAATGAGTAAGGCAGTATGTAGCAATGAAGAAAATGTAGTGGTTGTTCCACTGAGAAAGCTTTTTGGGTATTTATTTATTTACTGACCACGTAGGGGGTAGAGCCAGAAGACCCTATTCAGCAATGTCGCAAGTCTGGTAAGCAAAGTAAACAGTTGAAAATTTCTTAAGATATTTTACAGGCATTTGCACTGCTTGCAGTTGTACATGTTGGAGAAGCATACAGAGCTGCATGCAAAGCATGCACAGAGAGAGCAGATTATTGCATAGGCTGGACATTAAGTCTTTGGACAAGTTCTGGCAGCTTCAGCTCTTTAAGCTGTGTGTTGTCTTTATTCCAGTTTTAGTTCATAAACATCTATAGATTTGTGCTTCAGTCATAGCACATCTGTAGACTCAGTACCCTTGTGCAAAAGTTGTAATTTTCAGGGCAGATGAGTGCAAATCTGTATCTGAAGACTAATCACACCAGTGGGCATGTTGTGTCAGGACTTGTTTATAGGATTTCATTATGGCTTAACTCTGACATGTAAAATGGTCAACAGTGTGTAAATAAATGTATACTGGAAAGTACTGTGCTGATTAAGTAAATTGTTCTGCATAGGTTAGCTGGACAAAGCATTTACTTTGAATCTTTTATCAGCTAAGTAAATTCCTTGCTCACAGTGCTCAAATACAGAGTTTACTTCCCTGACCTCCGCTGCAGGCAATACTAGACTGTCTGATGCATCATGTTTTGAAATGCTGTCTTCAAAGAACTTCTGCTGGCAGACAACTGACTTTACATGCAGACCCAAAGACAGACGGTCAGTAAATACCAGAAAGTTCATACTGATCTCTTGGTGTAGTTTGATTCTTACTGTGAACTCACTTAGTATTATACTCAACAGTATTGGTAATATGCTTGAAAACAGCATATTAAGTGGCCTGTTGTGTTAATTAAGCAATAACCGGCGACGTGGTGTGGTATATTGAAGATTTACCCATGGATGGCATGGTTTAATCACGAGGGCCCTTTTTCCATTGGTATATTGTGGGATTTACAAGAGCATGCACGTTTTGGAATATTAATGGGGGGTCATTGTATAATTAGTTTCTGTCAAGTCATACTACTGGTGACTGAGTAGCATTTGTATTTTTATTGACTTCTCACTGCTTGTCTGAATACTGTTCTTGACATACGTCTTCTAAGTATGCACACTCTTTTGTTTGTCATTCTGATTAAATGAAAGTTTATGTTCTTACTGTAATGCTTGATCTGTAAGTTCTAGCTTAGGCTGCTTATTAAGCTTCTACTCCACTCACTAGGATTGTCCGGCTAGTAAAACTTTACCAGGATGCCTGAAAACCTCCCCCTTCTTATCATGCAACATTCATCTCTCTCACTACCAGTTCTTGAGGTAAGGGAAGAACAAAAAGGCAAAGGAGAGAAGACAGTCTAGACTAGATAAGACCACAGGTGTGGAAGTGGAGGACTGGTATGTTATTGAAGACAAACCTTTGTAAAAAAATGTATCATTGAAGTGATTATTTGATTTTTGTGTCTGCCAAGGTGTACATCTTCAGTACCTGTTGCGCCACCACCATCGTGGGAACATACCAGAAGCAACAGTAGCCCTGAAGACAGACCTTAGATTTGGAAGCAATGTTTAGTTTATAGTGCCTCAAAAACATGTTCAGGGAAAACAAAGTTGTAGCAATGCAAATGTCCTCACTAATGTCATTAATGAAAAAGGCAGTAGAAGTAGTCATAACTGTAGTCATAGGCTTTAGCTTTCCTTTTTGTTGTGACAAAATTCAGTACAGTTAGTCAATTTTAGAAAAACTTTTTTTTCTTGTAAAAAGGATTTGTTCTGTCCATGTGATATATGAGCTGTGTGTTGACACCTTTATGAAAGGGGATTTACCACAGTTAACATATTCATATATGTAGGTTGATCGATTCAAATTAAATTCTATGGCATCTTGTGGCACAAAAGATATGTTTTCCCTGGATGCCCCCTTTTCGTTATGGAAAATTAGATGGGAAGGCTTGAGAAAAATAATTTGCGGTCCTTTTGCCAGAAATGATGGCTATTAGAAAGAGGCTGTTCCAGGACAGGAACTTCAAATCTACAGAACTAGCTGACTCTAAGAGTGTGTGAGTGAGAATTTCCAGCATAAA
Source organism: Protopterus annectens (assembly GCF_019279795.1). Classification (NCBI taxonomy): domain Eukaryota; kingdom Metazoa; phylum Chordata; order Ceratodontiformes; family Protopteridae; genus Protopterus; species Protopterus annectens. The sequence continues at coordinate 571,950,776 of NC_056727.1, read as the reverse complement.
ATAAATCTTGAATAAGGGGCATAAGGTGAAAGATACCATGCAAGAAGTACTACCAGACTTTAAAAGGCAAGTGAAGGAGTAGCCCAGTCAGAAGTGAAAACATCATCCAGATTAACTTTTATGGAGGAAAATCTGTGGTCATAATCAAATCAGCTGTTCAGCCAAGTAAGCCTGGCTCTGTGACAGAGGGATAAAGTCTTAACAACACAGATAACCTAAGTTTGATTAACTGCTCTGACAGTGGCCCAGTCAGAGAACTATGAAAGTGAGTGCCTGTTGTCCGCTCTCCCATCCGGGGGTAGGGAGGGAAGATGGCTCTGGCTCACCTATTGGGTGACGCACAGAGAGGGCATTTAGGTGTTGCACTTGTGATGTTTGGGCCTATTCAGTGCAGCTGCTGTTGTGTAAATGTATTAGCCGGGGAAGGCAGCATGTGGAATCACTCTTCTGCAACAGGCAGTTCACAGTGGAGCTCAACTGTTACTGTGAGGGGAGGCCTCGCAGTGGATGGGGAGATGGGTAGGCCAAATTTACAGGACCATTAAGCTGGTGTACTACCAACCAACTGCCTTTTTTAAACAGTTTCCATTGTTAAAATGTTCATCCAGTATACATATATGCTTTCCTTTTACCTATTTTTGTTTACTCCCACAGTACATAAACTGCTCAATTTCTGCCTTCCCTTAAACATTACTGCTTCTCCAGAGCATTATTTTTGCATGTAATTGTTCCCACGGATTCCATATAAAAAGCCTATGTGGAAGGAAAACAGCAGGTCATTTAGATATCCTTCCATATCACTTTTGGCAGTATTCTTCACTAAAGGGATTCCTCTGCCAGGGATAACCAAATGGCGGCCAGTATACTATAGCCTTAGGTTGAAAAGGATGTCTTATATCACATGTATGCTCCCTGCTCATGGCATAGGAAATAAAGGTGATGTACGGATATACGTACCTTAGAACTACTTTGCAGCCAGTCTGAGTGTATTCTTCAGTTGTAGATCTGTGCTGGTTACCAAGCCATTATCAGATAAGTGCAGAGTTGAGGGTGGTTTTTCTCTTGTCTTTTTGTTGGTTAGTGAGTTTACATGTCATCCAGAAAGGGGAAATGTCAGTATGGGAGACAGATTCCCCATAAGGACCATCATGAGCAGTGTGTTTGTATTTGGGTGTTTCTCACGACCATACTAAATTTGTCAGGCATTTGTCCCCAAGTCCCTATGTAGTTGTCTCTTCTCCTTATCTGTCTACCTGGAGAACCAACATCTAAAGTTGATGGCGCAGGGTGCTATGGAGGAATCCTTCCGTCCCAAAGGCCAGCTGTCTGCCAAGAAGCAGAACAAAAAAGTTAGGTCCAATTTGGCTGCTGCACTGCCTCCCCCGGACATCTCTCTCGAGGCTAGTCAAAAAACTAAGGATTGTCTGATTATTCTGTTGGATTTCTCTGATATGACCTCCTTTGAGGCCAGCATGGATCTGACTTCTTGCACGTTCCTCTGAGGCTCTGCAGATGTCCAGTATGGATGTTGAGGGGGAACCTTGGCTGATCATTCAGAGGGACCAAGGGGTGTTCTGTAGATTCTTGTTCTGGAGGTGTTTCCCCACTACATTGAGTGTCAGCAAGAGTCTGAACCTCCTAAGGTCTTTATGGTTGATGTCTTTAAAGAAGAAACAAAAAACAAAGCACATTTCCCCTGCTCCTAAAGACCCCCCAGTGTGAATGGCAAGATTTTACCCAGGGGTTGTTTAATGCACTTATGGCCTTGAAGCCTCCCCTTGGAAGTTTCTGTCCCTGTTTCCCCTTGATATTCTACTCCAGTCAAAAAGCCTAGGGACCAGGACTCCTTGGATGAGGACTTGGATTCGGAGGAAGAGTCATTGGCACATTGTTAGATTCCTTCTTCATTGGACTTTGGTTCTGAGGAGGAAGATTCTATTAGCCCATATTCTCTGTTTGAGGAACTGTCTTTTGGGGATACTATTTGTCATATGATGGAATTCTTTAAATGGGATTGTACTCGGGTCTCTGACATCCAAAAAAGTTATTATGAACTCCTCCAGATGGAGTCCTGTAAGCCCACTGCTGTTCCTCTGGACCTGGCTGCCATGTTGGACACTTTTTCAGCAGTTTCTCAAGCAACTGATTCCCAGCCTTCACCTCCTAAAAACAAATCCTGACAGGTTTTATAAGTTGCCTGATGAGTGTAAGTTTCTTAACAGATCCCCCTCTGTTGATCCCTCTGTTGTGTCCATCTCTTCTGGCAAACCTGCTAAGCTCTTGACTTCTAAATTGCTTCCTTCTGATAAAGACAGTAGGGCCATGGAATAGCTGGGCAAAAAGGTGTATATACTGCTGCTATCTTGGCCTTTTAGGCTATTGGGTTCATAGGTTCAGAATGATACTAAGCTATTGGCCAGGAGACCCTTGTAAGCCAGCCAATAATTTCATCCATGTTACCACAAAGTCAGCACCTGTTTTCCCTGTCCAGCAGGGGCACAAGTGGAATCCCAGGGGTATATTTTCTGTTTCCCATCCAGTCGTCCAGGTTCCTCTTAAAGAGGGCTAGGGAGGTACTCTACTTGACATGGAAAGGGAGTCATTGGGACACAAATCTATCCCACCAACAACTTCTATTAATATCACAGACCAGGTTGATGCCATGCATGCGGGTTGCATGAGTGAAGTTTGACTTACAGAGATGCAGCAACTCCATCAAGGCCGAGTCTGAGACGGCATTGTATGCCAGACACAGGACACCTCTGAGCAGTCTTTACAAGACTGAGTGGAGGGACATAGCTTTTAGCCTATCTGTATATGATAGGTGTTTGAGACCCTGGACTTTCCTGATCAGGAACCTCTGTGGTCTCTCCAACAGCTGCATGTGCGTGGCAAGGTACATGCCGAAGGGGGCATTGTACTCAGTAATGTGTCTGATAAGGGAGTACAGGGATGTTATGGATCTCCTTGTTCCTGGATGAAATACCCTTACTTATGAGGTGGGTCATGTAGAAAGCCTTCTGTGCAATGGAGGCAACATGGTAGTCAAAAGTCAGGTTGCTGTCAACCTGGGTGCCCAAGTCCCTCACGATGGATTACGTGCTTAGTATGTTGTTATTAATGTTATAATTAGTGGGGATGCCATTTTATCCAAAGGGGGATAATGATGCATTTCTTGGCATTCAGTTTGAGGCCATGCTTCTGGCCCCAGTCATTAGTTTGGGTAAGGCCCTCTTGGTGGATGTTCACATCACTAGGGAATTTATGACGGTGCCCAGCTTGCAGTCATCTGCAAACTTGGTCACCCACATACCACTGGTTTTGGCTTGCACCTCCGAAGACTATATCCCAAACAGTTGAGGCCCCAAGACCGAACCTTGGGGTACACTGCTTGATGTTCTTCGTGTTTCACTGTTGCAGTCACCACATTTGGGTTATCCCTGCCAGAGTAGCCCTCAGCCGTCCCGAATACCAGAGACTTAGTATTTCTGCATCAATTGCTGTCGCATGAGGACTGACGTCAGGTCGTCAGTAGTATAAAAGTAAGGCAGCTGACGCCATTACATCAGTCTTTCTTGCCATGGAGCCCAAAGTAGTTTGCATGAGTGCCGGTCAGCTGCTACCTGAGTTTTCATCTACTGAATTGAAGTTGAAGTCTTCTAAAGTGAAGTACCCCATTGGGGATCCTTTTTTCTTGCACTAACCAATGTCAGAAAAAGTTAATAAATGCCTCACCTGTAGAAAGCAAATACCACACCGAGACTTCCACTCTTAATGTGTCACTTGCTTAGGCCCAGACCACGACTTCCCCCCTTGTCACTTCTGTGCTTTGTTCAATGCCAGAGCTATCCATTGTCAGGCCTTTATTGTAGCTAGATATTTTCACTTTCAGTCCTCTAATTCCGATATGGCTTTGGTAAGCCATCTGACAGCAGATCTTCTGAAAAAACATAAAGATAAAGGCAGAGACGGACTGCACAGATCCAAGCCTACCAACAATGCTTCCGTTAAGCTAGTCATCAGTTCTCCAGTACTCAGTGAGGTGCTTTCGCAGCCCCCGATGCACACTTCTGTTAATTTGCAGGCCGCTACCAAGACCCTTTCGGAGTCTGATATGCCGCAAAACTCTTCTTCGACTAAGGATCCTGCAGTCGTCTCTACCTTGGATGGTTCCGGAGCTGCTGAGTAGGCACTGGCTTCTGAGGAAGTCCTTCGCACTAACGAATCTAGACACAAGCTGACATCTTCTTTCGTGACTAGCATTCTTTCTAAAATGACTGAGTTTCTTAGGCCCAGGGTACGAACCACACCCAAGAAATCGAAGACCCACTCTCAGGCGCCTGCTACCTTGCCTCAGTCTCAAATGTTTAAATTGGCGGAAGACCTTATCATGCTGATTTGGGGAAGCTAAGCTACCCCCTCCAAAAGAAAAAGAGATCTGTCCCCTGTAGTTTTGTCTGAAAAAGATTCAGATGAATCTGATCCTTCTGAATATGAAGACATTCAACCCCTCTCCACTTATGAGGATTGTGATGCAGAGGATTCCATTCCTTCAGCCTTTCTGCCAGAGGATTTCTCATTTGGGGCAACCCTGCATACTTTAAGGGAGCATTTCCAATGGGAGAGTCAGGACCCCCCTCAGTCTAAAAAGAGACTCGAGGAATTCCAAGATCTTCCACAACACAGACCCTTGGCCATCCCCCCAGTCCTGGATGTTGTGGAGGATGTTTTCCTCGAATCCAGCTCGAGTCCTGATACCCTTCCTCCTGCCCTCAGAAAACCAGACAGGTACTGTAGAGTCCCTGACTCACACAAATATCTTTTTAAAAATCCTACAGCTGACTCTGAGGTCATTTCTCAAGGGCCAAAAGGGATTAAAGCAACCTCTGCTAAGAATCCCACACACTCAGACAGGGATTCCCGAGCATTGGACAGATGGGGTAAAAAAATATACACCTTTGCTACTCTTGCTATTAGGGCACTAAATTGTCAGTTCCATATTCTGAAATTTCAGCAATATACCTTGGAACTCAAACAAAAAAATGTCTTCCTTTCCTGCTTAGGCAGAATCTAAAGATTTACAAGAGTTAATGCATTGTTTTGATGCCCTAGAAGCTTCTTGCAGGGCAGATGTCACTGGATCTGTCATTAGAAGGCATGCATGGCTTAAGGAACAGCCCCTGCCAGACCTTGTCAAATCTAAATTGTTGGATGCCCCCTTGCACAAAGATAACTTATTTGGCACTAAGGCAGAAGAGGTCTTAAAAAAGATGGAAGAAAAAGCAAAATCTATGCAAACAGTTGAGGATTTCTTGCAGGTGCAGCCCCCTAGCTTCAGCAGGCATTGTCCTTCCAAACACTGGTCCTTTCCTGCTCCCAGTAAACTGACCCGCCTAGGCCCCATGGAAACACACCACCCAGATAACATTCCTAGGGAATGCAGTGCTCTAAGCAGTGAACTACCTCCACTACAAAACCAGGGAGTTCTAAGCCACCCCCTTATGGTAAGATCTCACACACCCCTAAGAGGAACACTCTCCTTTCACTCAAGCACCTGGACAACCATTACCAAGGATCACTGGGTTCTAAACATTGTGTCTCAGGGATACAAATTCTCCTTCCACACCCTTCCAACCCCAAAAGGATTCCCAGATCTACCACCAAATCAGTGGGCAGAGGCTCAAAAGCAAATCCTTTCCCTGCTCTCTGAGGGCAGTAGAGCCCGTTCCTGCAGAACAGATAGGCCAAGGTTTTTACTCCAGACTTTTTCTGATGTCCAGAAAAGAGGGCCCCTGGCTCCCCATCCTTGATCTATCCATTCTAAACACCTTCCTGGTGATCCCAGAATTCAAAATGCTCACCCTCCAGCAGCTGCTACCCTCTCCAGGGATGCTTGGCCAGCCTCCCTAGATCTAAAAGAGGCCTAGCTTCACATTCCTATCAGGGAATCGTGCAGGAAATATCTCCACTTCAGGGCAGGATCTCAACACTTTCAGTTGTCTGCGCTTCCCTTTGGCTTATCTACTGTGGCTCCTGCCATTGCCTTTTGCAGACAAAGAAACATGCAGATTTACCCATACTTAGATGACTGCCTTATTCAGGCAGACAGCAAGGAAAAGCTGCTCAAGCGCCTGGCCTTTGTAGAGACTCTACTACCCTCCCTTGGGTACACAATCAACAACAAAAAAATCCAAACAGGTGCCCACCCAAAGGATAACCTACCTGGGAGCAAGTCTGGACACAGCATCCCAGATGGCATATCTTACTCCAGAGAAACAAATTTTCCTGACAGCCTACTTCTCTCAGATAGCCACCAGGGCCCAGCTATCTGCAAGGAAGATCCTGCAAGCTCTGGGGTTCATGGCGTCTTGCATACTACTTATTCCATATGCCAGACTACATATAAGGAAACTTCAGTGGTACCTAAAGAGCCTTTGGTGTCAACACTCTCAAAACCTGGAAACTCTTCTACCTGTAATTCCTTGCCTCAGAAAAGATTTTCTTTGATTGGCAACACCATGCTCCCACAACAAGGGAATGCCTTTCTCCCCACCCCCACCACCCAGACCCTCACCATAGGTGCATCAGACTACGCTTGGGGTGTACACCTGGATGGCAGATGCATACAGGGCCAATGGAGCCCACAGCAAATCCCACTGCACATCAGTCAAAAAGAAATGATGGCTGTGCAGCATGCTTTGATAGCTTTCAAGCCCCTTCTCTCTCCAGGGGCTCTCCTGACCAAAACAGACGAACACCACTGTGATGTGGTACATCAACAAGCAGGGAGGGACTCACTCCAACACTCTATGCAGGCTGGCCATGACCGTTTGGCACACAGCCTCTGCCATGCACCTACACCTTTTAGCACAATTCTTAGCAAGCTCTCTCAACTCCCTGGCAGACCAATTAAGCAGAAATCTTGGACCCACACAAGTGGCAACTCAACAGAAGCACCTTCATCCTAATAACTCAGAAATGGGGAACCCTGAAGTTCGACCTCTTTGCCTCCCACACCAACCATCAGCTCAGCAAATTCTGCACCAGGGAGCATCACTGCATGGCTTGGAAAGTGGATGCCCTGTCCTTCCTCTGGGTCAATCTGTCTATGCCTTTCCTCCCTTACCTCTCATCCCCAGGGTACTGCTCAAAATAAGGGAGGAAAAACTAAGGATCATTCTTATAGCTCCCCGGCACCACTGGTACCCTTTGCTGTACAGCCTGTCCCTGCTACCCCCATGGCACCTTCCTCAGATTTCAAACCTCCTGACCCAGAGAGAAGGGGAATTCATGCATCCCCAATTGCAGACTGCTCAGTTTGGCAGCTTGGCTTATTCCCTAACCCCAAACCAATCTGCCAACCTCATTAAACAGGTTCTGGATGTTATCCGTGAGGCCAGACATCCTAGCACCAGAAAATCTTATGCTGATAAATGGAAAAGGTTCTGCACCTGGGTCCAGGCTAAGGGAGCCAATACGGCACAGCCCTCCCTCCCTCTCATCCTGGATTAGTTAGCTGACCTACCACACAGAGGCCTCTCTTTCTTCTCTATAAAAATTAATGCCTCTGCTGTTTCTGCTCATTTTCCCACTGAGCAGCCCCTTTTCTCTCACACCCTTTGATTAAACAGTTCCTAACAGGGGCTAGCAACTTGAGGCCACCCAGAAGAGCTCCACCACAGCTCACCCTGCCCCCTTTCGAACCAGCTTCTTCTGCAGAGCTAAAATTTCTCTCCTGGAAGACAGCTTTCCCTCTGGCCATCACTTCAGCCAGAAGATTCTCTGAGCTGCAAGCACTCATGGCCTTCATCATCTTCCATGCAGACAGGGTATCCCTCAGAACTTAACCCATCCTTCATGCCCAAGGTGGTGTGCAATGTGGCTCTCAACCAATCCATTCATTTGCCCACCTTTTTTCCTAATCCCCAGAACAAGGGGGGAAGGATTCTTCACTCTCTAGATGTGCACAGTCAGCTCAGATTCTATCTAGACAGGACAAAATCCTTCAGAAAGTCTGATCAATTGCAGGTTAGCTTTGCTACAGGGACAGAAGGCAAAGTCATCTCCAAACAGTTTCCAAATGGATAGCACACTTCATCCATTTCTGCTACAAACAGCATGGATACGGGGTCAGGACACACTCCACCAGAGCAGCCTCCACCTCTGCAGCTTTCCTCAGAGGAGTCCCCACCAGGGACATCCTGGAGGCTGCCACCTGAACATCTGTTCACACCTTTACCAAGCATTACCACCTGCCTCTCTTCTCCAAATCCAGGGCAGGGTTTGCCTCTGCAGTCTTGCAGGGCATCCTAGCCAGCCCCTAGTTTCCTTGACTGCCTCCACCCATTTCCTCAGCTTTGGGAATCAACCCAAATGTGATGACTGTAACAGTAAAACACGAAGAACATAGTACAGTTGTGTACACTTACCTTTAAATGTAGATGTTTGAGAGTATTCACTGTTGCAGTCCTGGTTTCCCTCCCTCCATCCCCCTTTCTTCTCTTTCTCATTTTATTACCATTCTTCCTTGTTGTTCTCCTTTCCTTACAAGGGACATATTGGTATTTATTTTCCATTGGTGAAGTTCTTCCACTAGAACCTGGCCTCCTACTTGGGGGCTCCTGACAGGTTAGGGCAAAAAAAAATGATGTAATGGCGTCGGCTGCCTTACTTTATACTACTGACAACCTGACATCAGTCTTCAAGCGACAGCAACCGACGCAGAAATACTAAGTCTCTGGTATTCGGGCCGGCCGAGGACTACCCTGGCAGGGATAACACAAATGTGATGACTGCAACAGTGAGTACACTCGAACATCTACATTTATGGTAAGTGTACACAACTGTACTTTACAGGTCTACTACTACAGGTGGCTTCCCCTGTTTTGACTGAGTGGGTTCCATCAGTGAGCCAGTTAGCTACCCATCTGGTAATATATGAGTTGATGCCTATCTGGGCGAGTTTATCTATTTTGCCTGAGTGGGGAATGTTTGGCTAGGTAAAGGTAGGCGGTGTGCACTGTCTTCCCCTCTTCCATGGCTTTAACTGTTTTGAAGAAGACGACCAAGTTTAACAGCATGAGCTCCCTTTTACAAAACCAGACTGTGTGGGATCATGCGTTTGGAGGTTGCCAATGTCCTTGTTTATAAGGTCCATGATGCGTTCCATGTCCTTGCAGATCAGGCTAGTTAGACTGATGGGCCTATAATTGCTTGGGTCGGTGTATGCCACCTTTGTCTAGAGAAATGACAGTGGCTATCCTCCGTTCTGCTGGGACGAAGCCAGTACTCCGGCTTTGGTTGAATAGGGTGCCTAGTGGTGCTGTGAGCTGTTGCTTGAGTTCATGTAGGACACAGCCATGGATGTTGTGTCGGGTCCCATGGAGGCTGTATTTTTTGCCTTTGAGAAGGCATTAATGACGTGCTCTCTAATGATGAGGGGGAGTATATGTCTTAGCTCTTCTTTCTCAATCCTCCCCGGTTGTCTTGGCTCTGCTTTCTCAAGCCTCCCAGGTTGTCTCTGACTTTCCTGATTTTGAAGGGAAGGTTTTGACCCTTTCTTTGTTGGGCTGCTCTTCCCATGTGCCTCGCCAGTCTATTAAATGGAGTTCTGATGCAGCTGATGCTTCTTCTAGGTTTGCTGCTTTTGGCTCTTTGTTGAGGCACTTCTCTTGGTTACACCTTCAGCCTTTGCCTGATGATATTAAGACTAAATTGTTGGATGCTCTCTTGACTATAAAAACCTCTCTGATTCTGCATCTGCTGAGCTTTTTAAGTCACTTCAGGACAAGGGCAAGGCCTTGTAGGAGTTGAATATTTTTCTTTCTCCTATTCCTAAATTTCAGATGAATTATCTCTATGTCTGCTTTTGTTCGTAGATTGTTTTGCCCTCCTCCCAAAGGTAAGAAGAGTTATAAATCTGGGCTCCTCCTCTGTCTACTCGGACTCCCTCTTCTCAGAAACCTCTTTGTCAAGACAAGTCAGGTTCTGTCTAACTATCTGTTTCCCTCCTTCGTATGTCAGGTCCCTTTATCTCTGTCTTTCTCTGTCTCTTCCCAATTTGGTACTCAGGATTCTTGGGTTTTGTTCATCATCCCTCAGGGATACTTCATGGTGTGGAAATCCCTTCTTCCTTTTCTGGGCATTTCCCAACATCATCAGGAGCAGCTGCCTTACTTTCTAAATGTACTTAAGAGCCTTTTGTCTCAAAGCACCATCAAAGCAGTCCCTGCTACCCTGGAGGAGAAAGCATTTTATTCCAGAATATTTTTGGTTCCCAGGAAAGAAAGTACCTAGAGGCCCATTCTGGACCTTTCTCATCTCAACACCTTTCTGAAGATCCCTTCCTTTTGGATGCTGTCTCTTCAGTCTCGGTTTCCTTCTCTTCTCCCTCAGGCTTTCCTGGTCTCTCTCTAGATCTCAAGGATGCTTACCTTTGCATCCCTACTAATCCCCATTTCAGAAATATTTGCATTTCTCTGTTTCTTCCTTGCATTTTCAGTTCTCTGCTTTGGCCTTTGGCCTCTCTACTGCCTCAACGGTCTTCACCAAATGCTTTGCTCCTGTGAGTGCCTTTTTAGCATGAGGAGGATTCAAATCCTTCCTTACCTGGGCAACCTGCTCATTCAGCCTTCCTCCTTAGAGACTTTGCTTCAGCACCTTCACTATGCTATTTACCTCTTGCAAAGCCTAGGGTTTACTACAAATTTCCAGAAATGCATCCTGACCCCATCTCAGGATCATGTTTTTCTGGTCTGGGTTGCAGGCTCTCGACTATTCCAATGCCAGCTTTCCTGCCACCACCCAAGGTTCATGCTCAATTTTTTTATTTTTATTTAATCCCTTCTTCCTCGAGTCTCGGTTACAGCCAGGAAAATACTAAGGACTCTGAGATTCATAACTTCCACCATTTCTATGCTACCTCTAGCCAGACTCCATACGAGAAAGCTGCAGTGGTTCCTAAAGTCAGTATGGCTCCAATAATGTCATCCTCTAGACTTTCTAGCCCCTCTTTTTCTATGCCTCAAACTAGAGCTTTAGTGGTGGATTCATCAACTGTCTGTCAACCCTAGGATTCCTTTTCAGCCCCCAGTCCCCTCTCAGACGCAGGCTGGAGTGCATCTTTCAGTCTTCTAAAGGTTCTGGGTCTTTGGCCCAGCCATCAAAGGTCAGTCCATATCAACATCAAGGAGATGAGAGCTGTCCTTCTTACTCTTCAGGCCTTTCATACACTTTTTTCCACGGCCTCTCAAAATCTTTACAGACAATACCGCAGTGATGTGGTACATCAACAAGCGGGGGGGGGGGGGGCAAGGTCCTACCTTCTGTGCAGACTAGCTCTTCAAGTTTGAGATCTGGCTGTTCAATATCAAGTGACTCTTCAGGCTGTTTATATTCCTTCAGAGCAAAACATTGTGGCAGATTCCCTGAGCAGGTCCATAACACAGGCTCATGAGTGGATGCTTCACAGAGATGCATGTGTTCTTGAACACTACCCAGCAGTGGGTTACTTGTCAGGTAGACCTTTTTTCCACCCTTCTGAACAGACAACTTCCCCTTTTTTGCCCCAGAGTCCCAATTCCTTTGGCCTGGAAGGTGGCCACCCTCTTTTTCTTGGAATGGGATGTTTCTCTATGCCTTCCCTCCCCTTCCTGTCTTGCAGAGGGACCTACTCAAGATAGAGCAAGACTCCTCCAAAACCTTGCTGGTTGACTCCCTTTTGGCTCAGACAGCATTGGTTCCCTCTTTTTCTGCACCTAGCCAAAGGCAATCACCACAGGTTACCTCACAGGGTGGTCCTACTCGCAGAAGACAAGGAGTCTCTCCATCCTCACTTGTCCATTTTTCAACTGACACTGTGGGTGATAGAATTTTGATCCCTTTTAAGCACCCTTTTTTCTGAGGATGTGCTTTGGTTTCTGCAGGAGGCCAGGAAACCCACTACCAGGAAATCCTGTGTGTCCAAATGGAAGAGATTTTCAGTCTGGTGCTCTGCTCGTAACCATGATGCACTTTCTGTGGATATTCCTGTGGTTCTGTCTTGTTTGTATGCTTTGCTAAATGCTGGCTTGGCATATTCTTTAGTTAAAGTTCACCTTTCAGCTGTTTCTGCTTGTCTGTCTTTGATTCCTTTATTAGCTTCTAGGTTTGAAGTGAAGCAATTTCTTAAAGGCATCCTTCATATTAGGCCTGCCAGGCAACTTATTCCTCCTCCCTGAGATCTTAATTTTGTTATTTAAAAATTGACTCGGGCTCCTTTTGAGCCTGCAGCTTCAGCTTCCTTGCTTGCAGCATTGTACATGGAAGATTGTTCTTCTTTCATCCATTACTTCAGCTAAGAGTGTGTCTGAGTTTCAGGCCCGTATGACTGTTCCTCCTTTTTTTTTTTTTTTTTTTTCGTAGGGACAGGGTGTCTATTTGTACTTATCCTTCTTTTATGCCCAAGGTGGCTATTAAATTGTCTCTATTTCTTATCTCTAAGATCATTTATTTTTGTAACTGCTTTCATGGAAAAAGCCTTTATGCTTCTTTTCATAGGTTCTTATTGGGCTATCTGCCCCAGGGCATTTATAAGCCTAGCCAGAGTGTGTTTGGCTTTCGCCACCCATTTTAAATGAATTTTGCTATGCCCTTTTTAGAGGTTAGTATACTGTGCCTCTGTCTAACAGTGACACAGAAGTGATACCCGGGGTAAACCTACGATCTCCCATCCACTCATCAAGATTCCTCTTGAAGAGTGTCAATGAGGGACTCTGCCTAACCTGGACTGGGATTTTATTCCAGAGTGAAGGGAACCTCTGGGTTATGAATCTGTCCCTCCAGCATGTCCTATTTATTTCAGTGCTAAGGTTCAAGTCTCTCGAGGGCGTAGCTTGATGGGATTTGGATTTTCTGAGGTGCAGCATGTCCATTAATTCCGGGTTGGACATGGGTTTATACATCAGGCACAGATCGCCTCTGAGCAGGCGGTATGCCACTGAGTAGAGCTGGAGTTTCTTTAACCGGGCAGCATATTGCATCTGTTTGAGCCCTTTGATCCTCTTGGTGAGGTACTTTTGGGGTCTTTCCAGTTGCTGCAGGTGTCTGGTAAGGTACATCCCAAAAGGGGCATTGTACTCCATTATGGGCCTGATGAGGGATGAGTAAAGAGGCACGATGACCTCCCCTGATCTAGATGTGAATCCCTGCATGATTAGGTGGGCTATATAAAATGTTTTTCTAACCACTTTGGCCACGTGGTTTTCAAATGAGAGATTGCTATCAACTTGGGTCCCCAGGTCCCTAATTACTTCTTCCGTACTTAATGGATTACCACCTATGTGGTAATTTGTGGGCACTTTGTTTTTGCCAAAGGGATGACTATACACTTTTGGCATTTAGCTTGAGGCCATGGCTCTGGCACCAGTTGTCTGTTTCTATGAGGCCCTTTTGTAGGATGCTTGTGTCGGCTGGAGAGTTGATTATGGCGCCTAGTTTGCAGTCATCTGCGAACTTGGTCAGCCACAGTCCTTCCATGTTGGCCTGTACCTCCTAGAAATATATACCGAACAAGAGAGGTCCCAGGACTGAGCCTTGTGGGATGCCACTTGTAACTGGTTTGGAGTCTGACATGGCTCCAGCAATTCTAACCATGTGGATCCTGTCCTTGAGCCAGTTTGCAACCCATCTAGTGACATAGGGGTTTATATTTAAGCTGGTGAGCTTATCTATAATGCCTGAGTGGGGTATTGTATCGAAGGCTTTCGCGAGGTCCAGGTAGGCTGTGTGGACAACCTTCCCCTCATCAATGGCCTTGGTGACTGTTTCAAAGAAATCAACCAGGTTTAAGAGGCAGGGTCTGCCCTTTACAAAGCCGAACTGGGTAGGATCCAGTGTCTGTAGGTCCCCAATATCTTTATTTATGAGGTCCATGATGATCCTTTCCATAGCTTTGCAGACCAAACTAGTCAGGCTTATGGGGCGATAGTTTCCAGGATCCGTTGAGGCACCACCTTTGTGGAGAGGGACCACTGTTGCTGTACGCCACTCTTTGGGTACATATCCTGTAGTAAGGCTGAGATTGAACAGTAGTTTTATGTTTGGGTTTAGCTCTTCTTGGATTTCATGTAGGACGCAGCCCGGGACACCGTCTGGTCCCATTGATGCTGTGTTTTTTGCTTTGGAGAGGGCGGCTGTTACCTGAGCATCTGAGATGTCAGGGGGGCAGCACTCTGCTGGAATAGATATTTGCCCTTTTGGTGGGGAAGGGGGGGAGAAGTTTGCGCTGAACCTGTCAGCTAGGATATTGGCAATATCTGTGGGTGCGGTGTATTTTTTGTCATTTTGGACTAATTCTGAGCATATCTGGGAATTCCCACCCAGGTTCCTAACATAACTAAAGAAAGCCTTGTGATTATCCTTAGTGTCCTGTGCAATTTGTCTCTCGAAGCTGGCCTTAGATGATTTTATGAGTGCCCGTAATTTTTTGCTAATACTAATCAGAGATGCCTTCCCTATTTGGGATTTTGCTCTATCATGTAGTAGCTTCCTCCTTCTATTGTATAGTTTGTTTATGGCTGGGGTCCACCAGACAGGACGCCTGCCTTTGCAGGATTGGGTCTTGGTTTTATTTGGGATTGCATGATTCATGCATTCCTGAAGGTGTTCATAGAATGCGTTTATAAAGGATTCTGCGGTCTGGGCCGTATTTTCCACAGGCCCGGGGGCTTTGAAGGATTCCACCTCGGTTTTGAGGAGTGTGAAATTTGCTTTAGAGAAGTTTTTCACTGTGGTTTTCTGGGCAGGGGGTGGGGTCGGGATGTGAATATCCAGTGAGATTAGTTTATGGTCTGATCTTACCAGTGAGGGATACACTTCTGGTCTGGAGCATAGAGCCCCCATGTTGGTGATGATCAGGTCCAGTATGTTTTCCCCTCTGGTGGGAGTGGTAACAAGTTGTTCCATAGCATTTGAGTTTATAAATTCTAGGAACCTTTGGGCTAGGCTGTTGGAGCTAGAGTAATGCTCCCAGTCTATGTTTGGGTAGTTGAAGTCGCCCTATATAACGGTGTTTGGAGAGACCTTCATATTTTCCACTGTTCTCAGGAAGGCCGAGTGGGGTTCCTGGATTTGGGATGGCGGTCTGTAGCAGGCTATAAACTGGAAGGCAGTTTTACCCACTGTTAGTTGCCCATGGATAGTCTCTGATGCTTCGTGCTGTGCCACCAACCTGGAGGTGTGGGTATCTTTGACGAATATTGATACTCCTCCTTTTTTTGTGGTTCGGTCCAAGTTTTTGGGGCCGAAAAGCATGGTATGAGGTATAACCTGGTAGTGCTGGGGTGCTATCAGGAGCCTTGAACCAGGTTTCTGTTACTGCACAGATATCGATGTTCTCCATGCTAAGGAGAGTTTCGAGTGCATGCATCTTGAGGTTTAGACTTCTGGCGTTGAGTAGCATTACTCTTAGTTTCTTATCCCTTGTGATACATATGGAGGTGGGTTTGTCTTTTGAGCCTTGCCTAAAAAAGGCAGTATGGGGGTGGCAAGAGCCTTTGCCAATATCCGAAAGCCCAGGGGTGATAGGTGCAAGCCGTCCCTAGCGAAGCATCGTGGCTTGTCTAGCATATCATCACAGGCTGACAGGCATTGGATCCCCTTTGAATGACACCAATACTTAAGCCAATTGTTGAAATTGATCATCTTGTCTTCATATTGTGGCATCATTCTTGGTGAGGGTAAGATGCTACTCAAGGTCAGGGTCATACCGGCCTGGGCTACATGCTCAGAGAGCTCCTCTGTCTCCTTTCATGTAGTCCAGGGAGGTACATCTCAGGTCATTCACACCAGCATGGGCAATGACTGAGTCATATTTGTACTTGCCTTGGAGTGTCCTGAGTGCTTGTGTTATGTGGCGGATCCTAGCGCCTGACAGGCAGCTCACCGTGACCTTCTCCTTGTTCAGCCTGGTGAGCGGGACGTCAGTATGCCTGACAATAGAGTCACCTATTACAAGTGTATCAGGTGTGTTGTTTAGCCTTAAGGGCTGTGACTGTTCGGCACACTGGCTTTGTGAGCTATGTGTTGCACGTGTTTTGTTTTGGGGTAGTGGTTGCTTGGGTGTCTGCTTTGGAGGTCTGTGCTGCTTAGGCAGATTTTAATTTAGAGCCTCCGAGTATGTTTTTGTCTGTTTATGTGTTTGGTTTGCTGTCGTGGTAGGTCTATGTGAGACTGGAATTGTAGTGTGTGGTTTCCTTCTCCTCCTGACTGGTTACGCCAGTACTGAGTTGAGAGAGCTTAGCCTCCAGTTTGGCTATATGGTTGCATCTCTCACATGTGTTGGAATTTGCTGGGAGGAGGAGAGGGTTGTCTGTGTACATGAGGCAGTTGTAACATTGCCTCAAGATTCCCACATTCACCAGCTGGACCGGAGAGGAGATTGACAACTGACCTTTGGACATGCTGGAATAGTATTGGGAATTCATTTATAATTGAAAAAAAGGGCCAATGGGGAACAAGGTACTCAAGGGGAGTTTGTGAGGGTGTAGTGCTTTTAATTTTTTAGTGCTGACATATAATTGATTTAGTGAGCAAGTGCCAGGCTTTAGAGTAGGAATAGGGTTTTTATTACGAGAATTAGATCAGTTCTAAGGGAAAAAGTGAAGAGCAGACTTTGTGGAGCCAAGAATGGTTTAAACCCAATTAAGCGGAGCTGCGCTATGCGCAAAATCGCGCCAAAGCGTGTTTTATACAGGGGGACTTGAAAGAGCTAGAAATTGGCCCAAAACGGCCAATAGACTACCAGATTCTTGTGCTGGGAACACTCCTCCAGGGATAGATAGGCTGCTCTAAGCTCCCCACTGCCACTGGTGAACAAAGAAGCCTCCCTTTATCCAAGAAAGGAAATGGGCAACACAGGAACTTTCCAAAAGTCCAGAATACAGCAAAGCCTGTATTTGGACTACTCTAGGTCAGGAAAGATGGGAAACAAGGATAATTTTTTTGGTTTTTTGTCTTTTTTGCAACAAACAGCAGGAAAATGCAATAAATATGTAACACAGGCTAGCGCACTTGAGTGTGTAGCCTCAACAGGTAAATGCAACAAACAGGGCAAACTTTAAAAGTGCAGGTTCAAAAACAACTTTAAACAGTTTAAAACAGTTCAAGAAGCAGAAATACTTGCAGTTTAGCTAGATCGGACAGTCGCCCAGGTAGTAGTAGGCAAAAAAACACTTGTCAGGTTAGCAGTCACTCGTTTAGCCTCTCTGCTGCTAGTACCACTCTGCAGGACAACGAGGAGCTTGGCTGAGTAGTAACAAGCGCAAAAACCGCGCCAAAGCAAGTTTTATACAGGGAGACTTGAAAGAGCTAGAAATTGTCCCAAATCGGCCAATAGACTACCAGATTCATGTGCTGGGAAGCCCCAGAAGCAACAACAGTCCAAGGCTCATCCTACCAGGGCTGTGGCTTCCTCTGATGCTTTTTTTCAAAAGCTTAGATACCAGTTCCATCATCGATGCTGCTACTTGGACCTCTCTCCGTACCTTTACTACACATTACAAATTAGATGTTGTTTCCAGGGCTAGAGCTGGCTTTGCCAGAGCTATCCCGGATTGCTTTCTTGAGGGCTCTTCTGGGCCTTCCTCCCAAATTTCCTCATGAGTTTTTGTATTCTTCCCTTCAGTGTGAAGAATACTGCAACAGTGATATGGAAGGACATAGTACAATTGTGTAAAATCTTATAACAGTAGATGTTTTTCTCTTCACTGTTGCAGTATTCGCTTCCTCCCCCCTTTTCTCTACTCCTTTTTTCCTTCTGGATGTACATGTTCCTCCTTTTCTCCTTGGACTGTTGTTGCTTCTGGGGCTTTTCATTTCTAAGGTCTGTATGTCCATATGTCACATGTATACCCTACGCTGTGTGTGTGTGAGCGAGAGAGAGAGAGAGACAGGTCATGTACAACACCAAACAATGTCATAAAGAAAGCAGGACGTTAACATGGTCCATTTGCCTGTGACTGACTCAAAATGAGGCACAACAGAATTGCAGTGTGTGATGAATTATGCATGATTGGAAAGAGGAAGAGTTCCAGGCTGCCTGGAGAAGTTTTATTTAATGGGCAGTCCTAATGCCTATAGTCTAAGTCCTAGAGGCTCCCTGAGAATGTCCACTACTTATCAGGTCTTACACTTGCATAGGTATATACTAGTCTGGTGATCACTAGGACCTTCATAAGCCTAGACATGCAATCCAACCCCATTGTGTCCCTATGTATCATGGGCATTTATTAGGAGGGAGTATGTTAGGAAGTTTCCAGAGGTTGTTTATATGGGGGTGTTAGTTTGGGCATTACTGTCTCCCCCTTTCTTTAAAGGACACGGGGGCCAGACCCGAGGAGCACTTCGATTTTCCCAGTCATTGGTTAAAGTTATGCTTAAAAAGGGTTAGGGATGGACTCTGTGTCAGATGGATGAGGATGCTGTACAAAGCATGCAGATCCTCTCAGACACCTATGTCTTGCCCACATGTCTTATTTATGTCATAAGCAAAATTTAAATCCTTTGATCTAGTGTCTATGATGCTGTTCATTTCGCAGATGTGCAAAAGGTGCATCAGAGATGGATCTTAGGATGCCTTGTATGCCAAGCATAGATCTCCTGTCAATAACATGTAGGAGAATAACTATAGAGATACGGCTTTAAGGTGGTCCTTATAGGATAGTATGTTGATACCCTGGATTCTCAGCATTCCATCTGTTCCTTGTGTCTGCTCAGGTACATGCCAAAAGGGGACATTGTACTCAATGATGGATCTGATAAGAGCCAAATAAAGTGGCAGTGAACCTGGATGCCATGCCCTTACTTGTAAGTTGGGTGACATAGAATTATGTTCTGAATACTTAGACCACATGTTGGTCAAAGGCCAGATTACTGTCTATGTATGCTCCCAGATCCCTGACTACTGGGTCAACTCTTAGGGGTGTCTTATTGATGGAATAATTAGCCTGGTGGCAGTTTTCCCGAAAGGTATTATAATGCATTTCTTGCCATTGAGTTTTAATCCATGACGTTGGTACCTTTCGTTTGTCTGTGTCATGCAAGAATCTATGGTAGCTGTTTTGCAGTCATCTATGAACTTGGTCAGCCAAAGGCCTTTAACAATAACTTTTACCTCCATGAAGCAAATACCTTCTTTTCTAAGCACCCTGGAAACTATTAGAGTCCAACCCAACACTCTCATACTAGGTGACTTCAACAACCCCTCCATCAACTGGGAAAACTACTCATGCACCAATACACTTGCCCAACGCTTCCTGGAATTCATTAATTCCAATGTGCTGGACCAGCTCATTTTTACCCCCGCTAGAGGAAGCAGCATCCTTGACCTGATTATTACTAACATGGGCAACCGTTGCTCAACACCAATAGTCAATTCCTCCCCTCCCTGGTTAGATCTGACCACAAACTAATTAACATGGAAATCCACACCACCAGCAAAGGTAACCACCATAAAAAAACCTCTCCAAAGCTGAGGCTCCTAAAAACAGAGGTGGCTAACTTCACGGTACCCATGCAAATGAAAAATAGGTGCATGACGGCCAAATCATATACCAATGCACTGTACGAACACGTACATAAATGCATGGAACTAGCCACACACACAACAGAGCCAAGACGCTCTTCGCCAAAAAAAAGGAAGCCAATATGGTGGTCCCCTGGCATCAACAAACTCTACAACAGAAGGAAGAAACTGTTGCAGAAAAAGGTGAAGTCCCAAGACTGGAAAAACTCCCTTATTAGCCTCAACAAAAAGTTGTGATCCCTCATCAAAACCTCTAAAGCTAGCTATGAAGGCAGACTTGCAGCATAGACTAAAAACCACAACGCATTCTACAGTTATATCGGGAATCTCCACGGCAATACCCAGATTTGCCCTGAGTTACTGCACAATGGTACCTCCTATACTGAGCCAACAGATATTGCTAACATACAGGCTGTCAGATTCAGTGCCAGCTTTACCCCTCTCTCTCCTCCTAAAGGACCAGTCACAGTACCGGAAGAATGCCAGGCACTCAGCATTACTGCAGCTCAGGTTAAAGCTGCATTGTCCAAGGCCAAGAATACAGCTTCCATGGGACCCGACAGTATCCCTGGCTGTGTTATACATGAAATACAAAGTGAATTGGCACCACACCTGTGTGCCCTGTTCAGTCACAGCCTCACACCAGGTTTTGTGCTTACAGAATGGTGCACTGCTACATTCATCCCTCCCCATAAAGGGGGGGCAACTACAGACCCTGGGAATTATCGCCCCATTAGCTTGATGAGTCTGATATGTAAGGCTATGGAGCGCATCACCATGGACCTAATTAACAAGGATATAGGGAATCTCCAAACTCTGGATCCCACACAGTTTGTTTTTGTGAAGGGTAGATTATGTCTGCTCAACCTAGTTGACTTCTCTGAGTCAGTCACCAGAGCTGTGGATGAGGGCAAGACAGTTCATACAGCCTACGTCGATCTGGCCAAGGCCTTTGATACCATTCCCCACTCAGGAATTTTTGATAGACTCACCAAACTAGGCATCAACCCCTATATCACCTGGTGGGATGCAAATTGGCTCACAGATAGAACCCTCAGTGTGAAAGTAGCAGACTCCAAGTCAGACTGCCGAGCAGTCACAAGTGGAGTCCCACAAGGATCGATCCTGGGATGTCCTTCAAGGATGCATCTGCAGTCATAACATATGGGTTGTCCTGCCTCAGGCAGCCC
This sequence comes from Protopterus annectens, assembly GCF_019279795.1. Taxonomy (NCBI): domain Eukaryota; kingdom Metazoa; phylum Chordata; order Ceratodontiformes; family Protopteridae; genus Protopterus; species Protopterus annectens. Next base: position 571,930,025 of record NC_056727.1, on the reverse strand, counting down.
TTCGGTCAGCCGGATTCCAAAGTCTGGGTCTGGCCTCTGCTGATGTCGCATCTTCCCCGATGTCACAGCTGCTGGGGTATAAAGGCATCAGCCGACGCCATTTTCCTCAGTCTTTCTTGCCGCGCGGTGCCCGAAACAGAAGCTGTTCGCAAGTGCCGGTCGGTCAGATCCAGAGATTCAGCTACCGAAGACTTCTAAAAAGCTAAGTACCCCGTTGGGGACTCTTTCTTGCCTCAGCCAATGTCAGACAAAGTAAATAATTGTTTAACTTGTGGGAAACAAATACCTCATAAGGATTTTCATTCCTACTGCCTTCCTTGCTTAGGCCCAGACCACGACGTATCAGCCTGTTTAGCCTGTGCCTCCTTCAACCGACGGACTCTTAGACGTCGGTCGGAGTTCGCAGAAGAGTTTTTTGGATCCGCTTTTGCATATAAAATGCTATCGGAGACTCCAACTACGCATTTAGCCAAAAAACGCAAGGAAAAGGACCGACACTCGCGGCCCGCGGTTTCGGCTGAAACCACGGTTAGGCCTACCGCGAGTGTCTCGGTTTCGGCTGAAACCGAGGCCTCAGTTCTTCCTTCTGCCGAAATCTTACCTCCGACAACCGAGGCCAGTGAGGCCCCGGCCGAGTCGGCTACAGAAATCCCTACCGAAGAAGCAAGCGCACGAGAATTGTCCGACACCATTCCTTTGGACATTTCCACTCCTGCACGTGGGGCAGCTAGGCCCCCTGCTTCTATGTCTATTAAGGCTTTCTCCAGGGCTAAAGCAGCTAAAATTACTAAAGCTTTACCTGCAAAATCAACCTCACAGAGACCTTCCTCAAGTACCCAGATTCTCAGTCTTGCTGAGGACCTTATTTCTCTGATGGTTCCCAACCTCACCCAGACAGGGCCTCCCAACCTCCTCCTGACAAAAGGCCCAGAACTGAACCCTCTGAACCTCTCTCCTCTGACTATTCCTCGGATGGATCTGATTTGTCAGACCATCACGAAGGGCCATACTCACCTTATGAGGACTCTGTTGCAGAAGACTCTATCCCTTCTGCTTCCCCTCCAGAGGAATTTTCCTTTGGGGAAACTTTACACTCTGTGAGGGAACACTTTCAATGGCAGGGTCAGGATTTTTCTGATTCTAGAAAAAGACTTAGGACTTTCTTACACTTGCCACAGCATAGGCCTTTAGCCATACCACCTGTGCTAACTGTAGTTGATGATGCATATAATGATGTCAGCTCTGCCCCTGATTCACTTCCTCTGGCCCCTGCCAAACCTGACAGATACTACAGGGTTCCGGATTCCCACTTCCACTTGTATAAGGTCCATGCTGCAGATCCAGAAACTATTTCTCAGGGCCCGAAAGGTGTTGCAGCTGCCACTGCCAAAAACCCACTACCCTCTGAAAGGGAGTCAAGAGCATTAGAGAGATGGGGAAAAAAGGTTTATACATCTGCTACTCTTTCTGCCAGGGCTTTAAACTGTCAATTCCATATGATACAGTACCAGGAATATTTGTTAGACCAGCTGAATAAAAAGCTTTCTTCTCCTGAACCTTTAGACCGTAAGGCCCTTCAGGATTTGGTACACAATTCTCAGCAGGTCAGTAATAATTTTTTAAAATGTGGCTATGATGCACTGGAAGCTTCATTTAGATCAGCTATGACTGGGGCAGTAATTCGTAGACATGCCTGGCTAAAAGAACAATCCTTGCCGGACCATGTTAAGGCTAAACTCCTAGATGCGCCAATGGAGAAACAAAGTTTATTTGGCTCCCCTGCACAGGAGATTCTAAAGAAAGTGGAAGAAAAAGCAAAATCTGTGCAAACAGTTAAGGATTTTCTGCAGGTCCAACCTCCGAGGTTCAGCAGAAACTGGCCTTCAAAGAATTGGTCCTTTCCAGACAACTCCAAAGCACAGAGGGGCAGGAATAGACGCCCAAGAGGCAGAGGTCAATCAAAAGGTGCCTACAGGGGTCGCCAGTGGCAACCTGCCAACCAGAGAAGTGCTGCCACAGCTGCAACTACATCCACTTCCACAGGACAAACACAATGACTTGACTCTGACTCCGCCTACAAGGGAACAACTGGAAGCACCCTTGGGCGGAAATTTGGCTTTATTCTCAAACAACTGGCATTGCATTACAAAAGACAAATGGACATTGCAAACAATAGACAGAGGATACAGGTTTCATTTCCACACTTTACCAAGAAGGAGCGGAATGCCAAACCTTCCACCAAACCAGAAGCTAGAGGCTTTAAGACAAATCAACAATTTACTTCAGATGAAAGCAATAGAAAGGGTACCATCTACGGAACAAGGCCAAGGGTTTTACTCCAGACTATTCCTTGTACCAAGAAAAGAAACCCAATGGAGGCCTATTCTCGACTTGTCCGCACTAAACACATATCTCATTGTGCCAAAATTCAAAATGCTGACCCTACAGCAACTTCTTCCCATGTTGGGCAAGGAGTCTTGGCTGGTGACTCTAGATCTCAAGGAGGCATACCTGCACGTCCCTATACGACCAGATTGCAGAAGACACCTCAGATTTCTTGCAGGATCCGAGCATTATCAATTCTCAGCATTGCCATTTGGCTTATCTACTGCGCCCAGAGTAGTCACGAAATGCCTGGCATCAGTAATTGCACATTGCAGGCTTCAGGGAATTCAAATCTACCCATACCTGGACGACTGCCTGATACAAGCAGAGAACAGGACAAGACTTACAAAGGATTTGGCCTATGTCATACACCTGTTACAGGCCTTGGGATACACAGTCAACATCCAGTAGTCAAGACTAGTGCCATCCCAAAGGATAACCTTTTTGGGTGCGGATCTGGACACAATAACTCAGATGGCTTTTCTCACAGAAGAAAAACAAAAGCAACTACCAGTCTACTTCATGGCTTTGACAAGACACACTCAGCTCACTGCAAGGAAAGTCCTGCAGGCCCTGGGTTACATGGCATCTTGCATAATCATGATCCCACATGCCAGGCTGCATATGAGGAAATTACAATGGTACCTAAGGAATGTATGGTCTCAACACAGGCACAGTCTAGAAACAATGATTCCAATCATTCCATGCTTGAAAAAGGAATTCCTGTGGTGGGCTCAGGCCTGCCAGTCCAACAGAGGGTTGCCTTTCACCAAACCACATCCAAGGCAGACCATCACCACGGACGCCTCAGACCGAGGATGGGGAGCACACATGGAAGACAAGTGCATCCAAGGCCTATGGACTCAAGACCAGCTGAATTTGCACATAAACCTAAAGGAGATGCTGGCAGTGAAACATGCAATCGAGGCATTCAAATCCTTCCTCCAGCAAGGCCATCTGCTGATAAGGACAGACAATACTACAGTCATGTGGTACATAAACAGGGGGGCACGCATTCCTACCCTCTATGCCGGATGGCAATGGATCTGTGGAACCTAGCCCTGGATCTCAACATCCAACTGCAGGCCAAGTTTGTACCAGGAAAAGAGAATTCACTAGCAGACAGCTTAAGCAGAACTACCATGGATGCTCACGAATGGATGCTGCATCCAGACATCTTCAAAATCATAACAAACAAATGGGGAATGTCAGAGATAGTTCGCCTCCCCACTCAACAACCAACTAAAGAAATTCTGCTCAAGAGTATACCACCCACAAGCCTGGAAGGTGGACTCCCTCTCTTTCAACTGGAATGCCCTAGTAGTGTATGCCTTTCCACCACTTCCATTGATGTACAGAGTACTACTGAAGATCAGAGAGGAACAACCAAATGTGATACTGATAGCTCCAGACTGGGCAAGGCAGCACTGGTATCCGCTGCTGAGAAGCATGTCTCGGACGAACTCATGGCCTCTACCCCTATGGCCTCTACTTCTAACGCAGAACAACTTCAAGACACTGCATCCAAACTTGAAAACACTGCAGCTGACTGCCTGGAAAATTGTCTAAGACAAAACCAAACTGTCTTATCTCAAAGGGTCAAGGACATAATCCTGGAGGCTCGTAGACCCTCCACAAGAAAGACATACTCAGCTAAATGGAAGAGATTCCTCATTTGGAGCGCACTGGCAAACCTAGCACACGTCCTAGAATACTTAGCAGAACTGTTCCACAATGGCCTGTCATATTCTTCCATTAAGATCCATGCTTCAGCAATTTCAGCAGAATACAACATGGATCCTCCTATCTTCTCTCACCCTCATCTCAGACAATTTTTAAGAGGAATCAAGAATGTAAAACCTTCAAGAAAACCCCCTCTTCCTGCATGGGATCTCAATTTTGTGCTGGAAAAATTAACACTACCTCCCTTTGAACCAGCAGCATCAGCAGACTTACAGTTCTTATCTTGGAAAACTGCCTTCCTTCTAGCAATCACTTCAGCAAGAAGAGTATCCGAGTTACAGGCACTAATTTTTCACCAGGATAGAATGTCTCTGAGAACCAATCCTACTTTCATGCCAAAGGTGGTATCCAGGGTATCCTTGAACCAAGCTATTCATTTGCCTACGTTCTTCCCTAACCCACAGAACAGGGGGGAAAAACTACTGCACACCTTGGATGTACACAGACAACTACGCTACTATCTGGACAGAACTAAAACCAGCAGAAAAACTGACCAACTTCTGGTAGCATATGCAGCTGGAGTGCAAGGAATAGCAATTTCCAAACAGACAATCTCTAAATGGACAGGAAATTGCATTCGTTTCTGCTACTCTTTTCATGGAAAGACAGCTCCTGAAAATATCAGGCCTCACTCCACAAGAGCCACAGCCACCACTACAGCTTTCCTACGAGGGGTGGCTACCAAAGACATTTTAGAAGCTGCTACTTGGAGCTCCGTGCATACATTTGCCAAGCATTACAATCTACCTTTATACTCCAGATCCCGAGCAGGTTTTGCAACTGCAGTTTTACAGGGGATCATTACTACACCATCCTTATCTTAGTACCTCCTCCCCCAGTTTGGCTATGGTATTCTACCCATATGTTATGACTGCAGATGCATCCTTGAAGGACATAGTACAGTTTTGTACCTACCATAAATGTAGATGTCTGATAGGTATGCATCTGCAGTCAGGATTACCCACCCGCCTTCCCCTCTGTGGTATTGCTAGGGTGCTTACCCCTCTTTCAGCTAGCTGGGGGAATCTATTATGGTGTATTTGTTATTTTACTCTGTTTGGAATAGCCTTCCTAGAGGGCATCTGGCATCTGGGGCAAGAAACACTGAGGAAAATGGCGTCGGCTGATGCCTTTATACCCCAGCAGCTGTGACGTCGGGGAAGATGCGACATCAGCCGAGGCCAGACCCAGACTTTGGAATCCGGCCGACCGAAGGGCTGCCTGAGGCAGGACAACCCATATGTTATGACTGCAGATGCATACCTATCGGACATCTTCATTTATGGTAGGTACAAAACTGTACTTTCTCTCCTGTTTGGCAGTTCGCTGATGATTGCAAGCTGGGAGCTATTATTAACTCCCCAAGTGATGTAGACATTCTACAGAAAGGCCTCACTGAGACCATTGATTGGTGTCAAAACCATGGCCTTAAGCTTAATGCCAAAATATTCATCGTCATTCCCTTTGGGAAATACTCAGTTCCCCCTAATTACTGGATTGACGGTAGCCCACTGAACACTGAAGGTGTTATAAGAGATCTGGGGACACAGGTTGACAGCAACCTCTCCTTTGGCTACCACATTGCCACTGTGGTCAGAAAGTCCTTCTATGTGGCATATCTCATTACCAAGGGTTTTGCATCCAGGAAGAAAGTGATCATCATCTCTCTCTACTCTTCCCTCATTAAGACCAATCATCGAGTATAATGCCCCATTTGGCATGTACCTCACTAAACACCTGCAACAGCTGGAAAAGCCACAAAAGTACCCCATGAAGAGGATCCTAGGCCTTAACCACTTGCTCTATGTGGACAGACTAAAAAAAAAACTCCAGCTTTTCTCTGTCTCATATCATCTATTAAGAGGCATCTCTGCTTGACTTACAAAACCATGTTTGACCCAGCCCTGTTAGAAATGTTACACCTAAAGAAATCCCAGTCCCTCCACACCACACACTCCAGGGACCTCATTACTACAATCAACAGAACATGCTGAAGGGATAAGGTTCATAACCCAGAAACTGTCCATGTTGTGAATAGACTTCCCATACATATCAAGCAGAGCACCTCACTGGCCCTTTTCAAGAGAAATCTTGATGAGTGGATGGGAAATAGAAAGTTCACCTCGGGGATCACTCCAGTGGCTCTACTTGATGGAGGCACTGGGAACTAATGGCAGCATGATGCCAGGGCACTGCTATGGGCTAGGCTTGTAAAGGCTCCAGGGCCATTGGCCTAGCAGTCTCAGCACAGAGCTCTGATGGATCCCGCTTGTGACTGGTCTCTTAGTGGAAGTGATCTCACCAATCACTGTGAGCCAGCTGGCAATCCAGCAAGTTATGTAGGGATTTATACCCAGTTCATTGAGTTTGTCAGCTATACTTGACTAGGGTATTGTGTCAAACGCCTTAGCTAGGTGGTATGTACCATTTTCTCTTCATCCATTGCCTTGGTGACCTTCTCAAAGAAGTCCACCAGGTTTAGTAGGCAGGACCTTCTCTTGACAAAGCAATAGTGGGTTAAGTAGTGTCTGAAGGTTGCCTTTGTCTTTGTTGATCATTCAGGCACTTGATGTTTTGTTTGTGGACTTTGGACATGCGTTGTTTAACACTAGTTGAAATTATGAATAAGTTGTGGCTTTTATAGTCTTTTCACAGTTGGCAGGTATTGTGTGTGTTATTATTTATAGACACCTGAATGATAGAAAGCACAATTGTATGTGTGTGTGTGTGTGTGTGTGTGTGTGTGTGTGTGTGTGTGTGTGTGTGTGTGTGTATGTGTGTGTGTGTGTGTGTGTGTGTGTGTGTGTGTTTGTGCATATATCATATGTCTACAGATGTAGCTGTCTGTTGAGAATACATCTAGAGAGAACTGTATTGTAAAATTTATGAACATTTACATGCAGAAGTGCAAGATGAGTAATGTCCTGGCAAAGCATGCTGGGATTTGTAGGAATTCAAAGAAAGTTTGGTTTGTTTGTTTTTTTGTTATTGATGCAGTAAAGAATTTTCAGAACAGATTTGATGTCGAGGAAGACTTAGATTGGAGGGAATTTTTATGGCAGCTTAAACTTGAAGCATGTCAATATCCAGGTTTGAATGACAGAGAAATTATTTTTTTTTTAATGCAAGGGAAGTTGAAACAAGAAAGTCATGTGATCATTTGTGTGAACAATATTTAAATGTTTGAATTTATTGTTAACCTTAGTCTGAAGAAATTGTGTGTTTGGAATGAAAGCACTTACACTGAGAACATTAAAGGTTTGACATATATGTTTTTTATTTATTTTAATTTTTGGTTTTCAGCTGTTTTGTGTAGTGAATAGTTTGATGGTTTATTAATTTAGATTCTGTCTTGATCAGAGTAAAGATCTTAGGAAAATGGACCAGCTTTTTGCTCCCTTTCCAGGAACTGGTTGTAATAGTCCTACTTATTTTTGTTATTCCTGCCACAGCAAGTCCTTGTCTTCACCTTTGAAAACACACTCCACCAGAGCAGTAATCCTCTTCTTTTGTTCTCTGCAAAGGCGTTGACTCTAGAGCCATTGCTGAAAGCAGCCACCGGTTCCTCTCTGTACACTTTCACAAGACAATACAGAGTGGATGCCTTTTCTAGATCAAGGACTTCCTTTGCCAGATCAGCACTCTTAGAATTGGTAGACAGCTCCCCTGTCTCCAGTCCATCCACCAATATTGGAATACTGCAACAGTGATCTAAGGAAGGGCATAGCATAGCTGTGTAAGAACTTACGTCCTACTGATCACTGTTGCAGTATTGCATCCCCCCTTTGCTGTTTGCAGTCATCTCTACCAAGGGGGAGCTGTTCCTCTCACCTCCTTTTAACTGACCTAGATGTCCTGACTGAGATCTCTGTTGCCGTATTCCAAACAGATGGGTTTTCATCACTGATACCTAGCTGGGGTGCGAAAACTTAACCTTCCCTAATGTATGACTTCAACTTGCAAGTGTAGGGATATATAGGCAGATGTATGAGAGTAAATCCTCAAACTGTCTCGCCGCTAGCCTGAATGCAGGTACTGCACCTGTTGGACTACTCTTCTCATGGTCATTGGTACCATAGCTACTGAAAAACAGATGTGTCCGGTTGGGGAACCTTCCTTTGCTTATAAAATTTGATGGCCTTCTATTCTAATGTTGCAGTATTCATTGGTGTAGGATTTTCTGCCCCAGGTGGTCCGACGTTGGCTCCTGTACAAAAACTTTTGCCTGGCTGCTGTAGGTGCGTGGGAATTCACATGTAGGGCCATAAACCAGGGACCTTAAATGTGACGTCTGCCCACCCAGAGCCCAGAACTATTCAGCCACAGATGACATCACTTCAGTCGTTCAGCTCTGACTCATGATTACTTCGAAAAGATAAGTACCCCGTTGGGGGGGGGGGGTTGTTTTCCATTAACATTGCTTTTGATAAGATTTTACACAACTATTATTTTTGCCGTATCTGTGTTAATGTCAACTAGAAAGGTAGGTATGAGTACGGTAGGTAAATTCCGTACATGGACCTCCATACCCAGTCTCTTGTCTGCCATGGTGTGAAAGACTACTACAAGACCTGCTCCTTTCGCCAATCCTTTTTGCCCAAGACTTTCCATTCCTGTTTATCTTTACTCAACACCTTTATAGGGACCCAAACTCTAAAGGATTTGACCCAGTCCAAGATGGCAGATTCCACCTGTCCAGACATACCTACATTTCACAAGAAAAAATTAAAGAGGCCTAGTCCTGACATTCAATGTTATGTAGTCCTGTCTCGCCTCCATTATTACGTGTGGGTTCGGAGCAGATCCTCTGCTCTGAGTTGGCCGCTTAGAAAGCCTGAAAACTTCTGATTGGCTCATGGCTAATAGGTATCCCATGGTGCATGCTCACATTCCCCAGATCTCATTTGCCGCATCTTCATTCGGAAGCCTCTTTTGGTTGGCCATGGCTAAGTGATTTAGTTCTTCATTAATACTTCTTATTAGGAGTTTTTTGGCTTCGTGTGAAGTGTTGTTCTGATTGCTGACAGCTTTATTGTGATACTGATTTGTGTCTTTAACCGGATTTGACTTACTACTGCTTAAACATTTCTTGGGCCTGTTGGCCTTTTGTGTGTGGTTCCCGTGAGTGTGTGCTTTTAGACTAGACCGTTTAACTTAGAGGTGCTAGTTTGTTCCCTTTTTTCCTTTGCACTAGGTTCGTTTAAGTTAGAGAACCTAGTAAAACCACTTTTATTTTTTGTTGTGAGTGTTAGGGCTAGATCTGTTTAAGTTAGAGGATCTAGTTCCTCTCTTGTGTGAGTGTGTTGGTTTTTCTGTACTGCCATTCTGTCCAAAGAACATAAAGAGCATAAACACTTGGGGTTTAAAAAGTGTACTAAATGTTCTCAAAAAATGTCCATCACTGATGGACATAGCATCTGTGTGTACTGTTTGGGGGCCGTACATCTTCAAGAAACTTATCTCTTTTGTCATTCCTTTAGCCCTAGAGTGCTCCAGGTACGGAAGAATAAGCTGATCCTAAAAGGCATATTAAAACCTTTCTTCAAGGAAGACCTAGCCAGTTCTTCCTCCTCTGCTAGGTCGCAGTCTTCTAGAAAGGATAAGGGCAAGATCTCTAAAAGGCCTTCTCCAGCCTCATCTTCTGTCTCTGAACCTCCACAGAAGTTACCAAAATCAGAGTTGGCCTCGCTCTTCGGGTTCACTGTCTTCGGTGCCGATTGAGATTCTGGACACGGACCTTGCAGTATCGGCACCAAGTGCTTCTGTGCCGATCACTAGCAGTCCTCTTTGAAGCCGGTCTGCAGATATTCCACCGGTCTCCCCTACTCTAAAATCACCTATATTGCAGAGAGTGAGGTCTCCCACACTGTCCTCCAGATCCTCCAGGAGCTTATCTGAAGAAAACATCGAGAGAGTGATCCTCAGACTCCTTAAGTCGTTGGCCTTGCCAAAATTTTTTATCTGCTCCGACCATTTTGGTTTCTGAGCTGACTCCTGCTCTTTTTCCTCCTCCAACCCAGATTGGGCCTTTGGAGCCAATGCTGTTGGTACTGACTATAGTGGTGTCCTCTGCTCCAGCACACCATGTGGTTGTCTCAGAGCCGAGCTCCGCTCCGACACTATCGGTGCCGTCCGAAGTGTCTGGGGTCCGAAGCTGTTCGATCGGGCCCGAGGAGGACACTTGGAACCGAACCTCGGGTGCCAAGACTTCCTGTTGGTGCGTCGGCCGAGTGAGCTCGGACCCTAGATTGTTCTCGGAGCTGATTCCTTTGGAGCCATCGTTACCTACGCTCTCTTCGGAGCCGGGGAGTCATTCAGAGCTGGAGGAATGTCTTCATGAGGATGAGGAGCATGTTGGATAGTTCATCCGTACCACGTAGGCAGGGACGTCGGGAGGCATACGCACTGTACTGATTTCAGTACAACTATTTTAGAAGGGGGTAGCATTTTTGAAAAAAAAAAAAAAAAAAAAACGTACATACATATTTCTTCCTTCCTTTTTAAGGAGGTGCTGGCTCTTTAAGGAGGATACCAGCCAGTCGGAAGTGAGCTCACATCATGTCCGGCTGGCTGGCTGTGAGCGGGAACCAAAGCAAGCAAATGGAGTTGGAAGGCAAGACCAAAGCAAGCAAATGGATTTGGAAGACAAGAGCAGGAAACAAAACAAATGGATTATCTGAGTTGGAAGGCAATCAATTGAATTTGAAATAAGTGTATGTGTTGGTGGCTTTGAACAATCGCAATTCAAGTGGCTTTGAACTGTGTGTGAATGATCGCGCAATTACTTTTCTGAGTTGGAAGGCAATCAATTGAATTTGAAGTAAGCGTTGGTGAGTTGGAAGGCAATCAATTGAATTTGAAGTAAGTGTATGCGTTGGTGGCTTTGAAAATCGCAATTCAAGTGGCTTTGAACTGTGTGTGAACGATCGTGCAATAACTTTTCTGAGTTGGAAGGCAATCAATTGAATTAAGTGTTGGTGGCTTTGAACAATCGCTGTGTGTGTGTGTGTGTGTGTAAGTGTAAGTGTAAGTGTGTAAATGCCCCCACATAATACACCTGCTGGTTATAGGTGTTCAGGCTCAAACCCTGTACCTTTGCTTCAGGGTAAGAAGAGCCTAAAGTCCCTAACCACCACCATTTCTGAACTTTGTTCAGATTTGCTTTTATAATGGTTGTGAGCTATGGTGAGAAGTGAGAACTGAAGTTGTATTTCTCCCATTATTATTTTTGTTGTTTGTCCAGGCTGTTTGTGCTAAAGTGTGAAGTGAGAACTGAACTTGTATTCCCTCATTATTGGCTTTGTTTGTCCAGGTTGTTTGTGCTAAGAGGTTGAGAGCTATCTAAATGATAGCTATTAAGTTTGTCTTCCTATTTTTCAAACTGCTGATTTAGCATAGTGGTATGTTGCACTGACTATAGTGCATGTGGTTCTAGGTTCAAGACATGCATGGTGATAATGCAGCATTTTATTCTAGCAACTTTCCAAAATTATACAAGCAATGTTTAAAATGTGTCCCTGTTTTTTGGGCTTTTGTCCCCCCTCCCCTTATAAATGTTTGCTTTTTCCAGATTTCTTGTGCTGCAAAGTTCAGAGATACAGCTGAGTGTCGACATTTTACAAGGAGCTGAGAGCTGCAGGGGAACTTAAGTTTAGTGCTGCTTATGCTTTTGCTTGTACTGTTAATAGCACAACAGGTAGTGTACTTGCTTTTGATGCAGAAGGTTGTGGGTTCTTCTCCCACAGTAGGTAGATGCATTGCTGATACTGTACTGTGTTGTAAAGGGGGGTGGATGCTGTAGCCTGTTTTGGCGAAGATATCTAGTAGCAACTATGAACCTATCATCAGTCTGCCATCCATTCCCTATTGCAATATTACTAGCGTATCATTGTTTTTAATGCAACATAGGCAATTTATTCCTCAAGGGCAACAGGCACATTATTTGTAGATGAAACCATGAAATATAAAGTTGTTTGCTAGCAGCAGCCTCTTCATTAGTTACAGATTTCTCTAATGTGGAATTATGTAGATGGCTTTTACTAGTTCAGAGATTGTGGATATTTACTGATACTGGTGGACTGTAGATGTTTGAGTAGACTTTTATGATGGAAGGTGTATCAAAGAGCATGTGTATGTTTCATGTGCAAGGGCCTATGATTTGAAAACAGCCCAAAGTTAATCTTTATCTGCCACTGGCAAAATGTATTTTCTTTGAATGTGGGTTTCAATGCTGTCTCAATGAATGTGAGTTTCAAGGGCAGAGAAGTTTTAATGCTAAGTCTAGTTTCATTGTGAGACTGCATTGCTTTGTTTAACAGATATTTATTGGTGTTCGTGCTGTAAAATGCAAAATAAAACTTTTCTGGCAAATTATTTAGGAATGAAGTCACTAAATGACTGACGTTAAGTTTCAGACGTCATAATCTTCAGAAAAATGCATGCTAAAGCAAGACCTGATATTCTATTAACTGTCTTAAGTTTATACAAGGTCAATTTTTAGTACTGTTTGTATGTTCCCCCAATATATTTGGCCTTGTCCAGATTTCCTGCATTAAGAGGTTGAGAGGTATGTGCAAATAAATCGCTTTATAGAATTAGGAATATCCATACCTCTCAACTGTCCCCAATTTTGGCTCAAAATGTTGCTCTCCCCCTAATAATCTCTCAGCAAAATAGCAATTTTGGAAGAAAACGTGGAGGGTTTACTTTTTATAAATAACTGTAATGATCAGAGTTATACATTACTTTTATTTCAGAAATGCATGTAGATTCTCTAATTTTGTTATCTGCTCTGTTAACTGTGCTCATATTAAAATGGTGTCCTTTCTTTGACAGGATCCCAGCTGTATTGTCTGGCAATTTTATATTTTTGCATCACATTTTTGGTCCGTTTTTCATAAAATTGCAGTTTTCTGGCAAATTAGTGGCAGATTGTTAAAGACTGAAGTTAGAAAATAATGGCAGACATTTGAGTTTCAGATTTCATACCTTTCAAAAATGCAAGACCTACTACTATTCTGTTATCTTTTCTAAGTTTATAAGAGCAATATTTAAAAAAAGTCCTTATTTTTGGGCCTTTCCTCAGTTTTATTTATGAGTTTGTTGCTCTAAGAGTTTGAGAGGTTTTGTGTGTGTGTGTGTGTGTGTGTGTGTGTGTGAGTGTGTGTGTGTGTGTGTGTGTATGTTAGGTAGGTAGCATACCTCTCAACTGTCCAAATTTTGCAGAATGTCCAGATTTTTGCCCCATATTTTTTGTCTGTTCCTCATAAATTTTGTGATTTTCTAGAAAATCATTGAAGGCTGAAGTTGCTAAATAATGACAGACATTTGAGTTTCAGACTTCATGTCCTTTAGAAAAATTCATACTAGCACAAATCCTGTTATTCTAGCAACTTTCTCATACTAGCACAAATCCTGTTCTAGCAACTTTCTAAGTTCACGAGAGCATTATTTAATATCTGTCCCTGTTTATTTTAGGCTTTGTCCCTGTTTCTTGCACTAAGAGGTAGGTAGGTACTGTAGGGGGGTGTGTGTGTGAATGAAACATCTTAGTTAGGGGTAGCAGGTGGTTAGTAATTTACTCAAGCTCAAAACCTGTACCTTAGTTACAGAAATCAAACGCATAAATTCTCTACCCCAACTACCATGCTGCATTTTTCAAAGAACTGACATTTCAGGTTAATTTTCAGTTCAAGGAACCAAGTTTGAGTGAATTTATATTATATTACTGAAGAGGCATTACAGCGAATCATCGACACTAAAAGAGCGAACCGTGAATTACGAGAATGGCCGTAGCTTGGCTGGGGAGGGGGGTAGCAGTTTGAGAGCTGTGAGTACAAATTTGAAAATCCTAGCTACACCCCTGCACGTAGGAGTACTGATGCTATACTCCCTCAAGTGCCGACTACGGTCTCGGCATCCTCTCTCCCATGGGATGGTAGACTCACAAGCCGCAGGACCCCCATTTGGGTGGCCCCCGATCTTCCGAGACCTCCCCAGAAGACCCCGCTGAGGAGCCCCCTTGGAAGAGATGATGTAAGAGGAAGCATGTAGAATCCCAAGATGAGTCTGTCACATCTGACATTGACCTCGATGAGTTGGAGGGGTCCCCCAAGTCGTCCTCTGAAGATGTCTCCTTTACAGACATTTTGGAGATCCTCAGGCAGAGAGCCCACCATTACCCCATCCGATGAAGCGTCAGTGTACTTGAAGGCTTTCGGGTCTCAACCCTCAGCTTCATGGGTGTCTCTTCCATTTGATGAATTACTGGATCTTGTGAGTCAGAAAGCATGGCAGACTCCTGATGCCGTGGAACCAGTCCCCAGGAGGCCGAATAAATTTCTTTCCGCCCCTAAAGACAAAGAATTTTTATCCAACGGTTTACCTGTTGATGCCATGGTGGTGGCGGCGGCCACTAAGAAGGAGCTAGCAGAGACGACTTCTTCTATCCATACACCTAATAAGGAATCCCGAACGATGGATAGGTACGGGAAGCTTGTCTTCTCTTCAGCGACTTTTACACTCCGATTGCTGAACTATCACATTTTATGAGACTTCAGAGAGATCTTCTAAGGGAGTTAGGAGATACTCTTCAGGGTACCTCTGCTGAAGCAGTCCCATCTACAATGTCTGCTCAGTTGGCTACTCTCACATCTATTGTTAACTCCTCCATGCAGCTGATTTCGTACGCAGCTGATGGTGCGAGTAGGGCGGCAGGTTCAGGAGTCTCCTTAAGGACACATTCCTGGATGCATCTATGCAACTTTGCTGAGCCTTTCAAGTCTACATTCACCAATGCTCCCGTGGACAGATCCTCTTTTTGGACCCTCACTAGGTGTGAGCAGGAAGGAAAGACTCTCTCTGCAGTGGGAGTCTGTTTTACTGTTCCTTCTAGACCTTACCCTAAAGGTCAGAAGAGCGGCAAAACGTGGTTCAAGAAATCACCAGAGACCTTTCCAAGACACACAGGGTGATTCCTCCTTCAGAGGCAGGGGAGGAGGAAATAATGGCAGATGTCACCCTAGAGGTAGGGGAGGCCCACAAAATCAGGGAGGTCACGATTCCTTTCGTGACCGTCCCTATCAGCGTTCCTGATGTGGAACCCAACTGTGCATCTCTGGAGCTGGTCGGGGGTTACCTGTCCTTTTACCCAGAAGCCTGGCTAAATCTCACTCGAAACAAGTGGGTAGAAGACATTATCACCAGAGGTTACTCTATACCGTTTTCCCTTACACCATGCCCTCCCAAAAGGATCCCAGATGTACCACCCAATCACAGGGATCAAGCAGCTATAGAGATAAAAAAGTTGTTATTAAAGAGAGTCATCCAAAAGATCCCAACAGACCAGACAGGATTTGGAACATACTCCAGGTTCTTTTTAGTTCCAAAAAGAACAGGGGACTGGAGACCCATCCTAGACCTCAGCAGGTTAAATGAGTATTTAAAGAAGTTCAAGTTCTGAATGGTCACGCTACAATCCATACTCCCTCTGTTAGGGAGAGACAGCTGGATGTGCTCAGTAGATCTCCAGGATGCCTACTGCCACATAATGATGGACAAAGCATCAAGGAGCTACCTATGCTTTTGGCCGAGAGACAATCATTACCAGTTTCAGGCACTGCCCTTTGCTCTCACCACAGCCCCCCAGGTGTTCACCAAGTGCATGGCAGTAGTCACAGGTCATTTGAGGCATCAGGGAATCCAAGTCTTTCCATACCTGGACGATTGGCTCCTGACTGCCACCACCAGGCATCGCCTAGTTCAATCAAGAGATTAAACAATCAAGCTCTGTTCCCAGTTGGGAATCTTGATAAACTGGGAAAAATCCTCTACTTTGCCCACTCAGTCTATAATTTTTATAGGAGCAAACACAGGCACGGTCACTATGACAGCCAGACTACCTACAGACAGAATACAGAATCTTGTTCAACAAATTTACAGGATACTTCCCCTTTGAAGAGTCAAAGCGAAGGTGGTGTTGCAGCTTCTCTGAACTATGGCGTCGACCATAACCTTGGTACTTTTAGCAAGACTACATATGAGAATACTCCAATGGCTCCTGTCATCCCAGTGGTCATTTCAGCAGTTGCCTCTACATCATCAGATTTTGATTACAGATTCTTGCAAAAAGGACCTACGCTGGTGGGTTCAACCAGGTCATCTTACCACAGGGACTCCCTTTGTACCACACCAACCCGTTGCCACTGTGACCATGGATGCTTCTCAGGGTTGGAGGGGGGACATTATCGTGGCAGGACTGTCCAAGGCACATGGCAAGATCAGGAGGCACATCTGCATATCAATGTCCTAGAGATGAGGGTGGTGCTTCTAGCTTTGCAAGCACTTCACGACTTTCTCCCTCTAGGGACGATAGCTATCCAGACCGACAACATATTGGTGGTCTGGTATCTAAACAAACAAGGGGGGACCAGATCATACCCCTTATATCGAGAGGCCCTGCGAGTTTGGAATTGGGCGATTTCTTGCCAATACTTTCTCATTGCAATGCACATCCCGGGGACTTCCAACGTGATAGCGGACAAGCTAAGCAGGGCTATATTTGTTACCTCACGAATGGTCCTTGAACCAGAAAATAGCCAGTATGATCTTCCACAAGTGGGGACAACCCTGCTGCGACCTCTTTGCCAGCCCCATCAACACCAAATGCAACACCTTTTTCTCTCTCATACCCCTCCAGGAGAGACTCCAAGAGATGCACTAGTCCACGATTGGCCCCTGGGACTCCTTTATGCTTTACCTCCTTTTCCACTCATCCCCAAGGTCATACAAAAAGCAATGTTGTTGGGAAGCAAGATGATCCTCTCACTCCTTACTGGCCTCGTCAGATTTGGTTCCCTTTCATCCGGCCTCACCTGTTAGACTATCCATGGACTCTGGACCCAGTGCCAGACCTCCTGACACACATCAGGTTCTTTTCACCCCAGTCTCCACACACTCAAACTGACAGCATGGCTGCTCCAGTTCCATCACTAGTCAGGCTTCATGATCTGTCTCCAGCTGTAACTCATCTTACCTTTTCTCACAAGCCTTCGACTAGAAAATTGTATCACAGTAAATGGAAGAGATTTTCTATATGGGCACACAACAGAGAAGTTGATCCATTTACAGCTCTCATTACTGTTATTTTAGAGTTCCTTTCAGAACTCTTTCACCAGGGTTCAGCGGCTGCTACACTCCGAGTTCAGCTAGCAGCAATATCTAATTTTCATGTGGGGATTAATGATTCCAGTCTTATGTCTCTCAAACTGTGCAAATCTTTTCTTAGGGGTTCCATGATGTTAAGACCTCCTATGCAAGACCCCATTCCTCCTTGGGATCTGAATCTAGTCCTGTCTAGACTTACTCTGCCTCCTTTTGAACCAGCCCATAGTTGTCAGTTGAAATTCCTGTCTTGGAAGACTCTTTTTCTGTTAGCAGTAACCTCAGCCAGACAGGTTTCTGAATTACAGGCCCTGTCAGTTAAACTGCCATATTTAATTTTTCACAAAGACACTGTTTCTGTCCGGACCAATCCTTCTTTTATTACTAAAGTCTGTTCTCAATTTCACTTAAACCAAACAATTGAATTGCCAGTATTCTTCCCTAATCACTCCTGTAAAGCAGAGTATACATTCCACCAACAGTATGTGCATAGGCAACTGCATTTCTATATCCACAGGACCAAAGGATTTATAAAATCAGAACAGCTGTTCATTTCTTTTGCTGAGGTGAGAATGGGCTTGCCAGTTTCCAAGGTTACACTATCGAATTGTATCTCTAGTTGTATTTCCTTTATTTGCAGTTGTCAGTGAAAGGAGTTGCCCTTTAAAGTTAAACCTCATTCTAACAGGTCCTTTTCAACTTCTGCTGCTTTCCAAGCCAGGATACCTATTGATAATATATATGCAGCAGCAACATGGGCTACCCCTCATACTGTCATTTCCCATTATAAATTGGATTTAACTTTCAGGGGTAGAGCCTTGTTTGGTTCCACGGTACTCAGGAGTATTTTCCAGTGAGCCACCCATTCAAGATGCTAGGAACGCTGTCCCACATGTAATAATGGAGGCGAGATAGGATTACATAACATAAAGAAGTTATGTACTCACCATAACGTTCCATGTATGTAGTCCATCTCGCCGAACATTATTACGAACCCACCCACCAGCCCCCTTCCTGGAGGATCTGGAAACAGTTTTTCCTTTTCTACAGTGGTTTATACCACAAGGGTGCTTTTATTACAGTTTATTCTTCTGGACCTTTGTCCTTTTTCTTGTCTTATCCTGATAGACTAGTAGCAAACAAGATCTGGGGATTGTGCGCATGCACCATGGGGTACCTATTAGCCATGAGCCAATCAGAAGTTTTCAGGCTTTCTAAGCGGCCGAGTCGGAGCAGAGGATCGACTCTGAACCCCCACGTAATAATGTTCGGTGAGATGGACTACATACATGGAACGTTATGGTGAGTACTTATTTCTGCCCAGTCTGATTCCAATGCATCCACTTAGGTTACAGAACCATGGTAGTCTTGACTGTACCTCTGATGCCCTCTTCTGCGACCCCGCCAGAGGCCATTATGGAGTTGGAGTGTCATGCAACTGAAGATACTGTTTCTCTAAGAAAGCGGAACCTTGACTCATCATTTCAGAGGGACCAGAAGACATCCCATAGATTTTAGTCAGAGAAGAGATTCCCAGAAAGTTAGTTGAGGTACATCAGAGGTTTGAGTCATCCTACTTGATTCAAGTGGACATCACACCAAAGAAAAAGCAACTAAAGACTAAATCTGTCTGTTCATCTCCTCTGTCTAGAGAGGAGTGGAAGAACTTCTCACAAGGTCTGCTCAAGGCTATTATGACCCTGAAACCACCTTCTTTGTCTGCTCCCCCACCCCCTCCTATCCCTCAGAAAACTACTGTTGATTTTCCTCTGAAGAGGAAAATGCCTCTGACTCTGACCCTGACCATTTTCTGGCTGACTGCTCTCAAATTCACTCCCCTGATCAAGTACCTACAGATGATGAAGACTCCATCTCCTTACTGCCCTGTGGAAGAGTCTTATTTTGGGTTTGAGTGTGAGTTTGAAAAGTATCAGCAGTATAGGGAGGGTGGCCTAATGGTTAAGGTGTTTTCCTTGCAAGCACAAGGTGCAGGGTTTGAGTCTCACAAGTGATAATCGGTTAGGCTTAAAATGGCTCATAAGGGCAGTTAGTTTAGTACAAACCTATGAACTACAATGTCTTGGAAGTGAACAGTTCTGCCCCTTGACCTAATCCTCCAGTTCTGTAGGTCTTTTTGGATACTTCACATTCTACCTCTACAGCTCCTGACTTGCAGCACCCTGCTCTCAAAAGGCCAGGCAGGTTCTACAAAGTTCCAGATGAGCTTAAGTTTCTGTTCTTCTTCTTCCTATGTAAGAACCCAGTGGCAGACCCATCTGCAGTGTCTCTCTCCCTCTGTCCTGACAAGCCTTCTAAATTGCACCCCAACACCAGTGTCCTCCCTACAGATAAGGCAGGTAGGGCCTTGGGTGTGTGGGGAAAGAAGGTTTACACTTACTGTACTTAGCCTTCAGGGCTACCAACTACCCCAACACCAGTGTCCTCCCTACAGATAAGGCAGGTAGGGCCTTGGGTGTGTGGGGAAAGAAGGTTTACACTTACTGTACTTAGCCTTCAGGGCTACCAACTAACAGACCCAGATGACCAAATATCTGTCCTCAACAGCTTGAACAAGGTAATGGTGGATTTGCAAGGTCGGAGTCGAAAACATTTATTTTGTCTCTGGTTAATTGAGGCACTCAGTTTGCCAGACACAATATAACATGTAGTTATGATGTTGTGGAGGTCTCTTCTAGAGCAGCTGCTACTGGCACTGTCATCCGCTGGTGTGCACGGTTGTGCAGTCAACCTGTGCCAGAGGATTTCAAAGTCAAGCTCATTGATTTACCAGTGTACAAGAATCTTTTGTTCGGACTTCAGGCAGCCAACTTATTTAAAACCTTACAGGAGCAAAGCAAAACTATGAAAGACTGCAGACAGATTCTGTGTACCCCAGTACCAGAGGAACTACTCAACCAAGCCCAATGCTTTTGTTAGAAGGAAATCCAGACCTCTCCAGAAACATAGATGGGCACCCAGGAAGATATTTCCAAAGAAGCCTCATAGGGACTCCAGATCTGAGAGGCTTCTTTTCTCAGAAACGTCAATGTGACTGTCTCGAAAGTCCAACCCCCCCCCCTCCCTGGGTCCTACTCTGTCCCTCTCCAATAGACTCCATGCACTTCACATCGTGAAAAGGTTACCACAGACCAGTTGGTGCTTTGTATCATAAAAAAGGGTCATCCCATGTCTTGGAAAGAAGTCCGTCCCTTAACCAATTGCTCTCTCTAGCCAGGTTGCATATGAGAATAATTCACTGGTACCCAAAAACAGTATGGCCCCAACACTCTCACCCTCTAGACACAAAGATCCCCCTCATACCTTGGCTGAAAAAGGAGATCTCAAGGTATGTGGCGCAGCTAAATTTCAATCCCGGCTTCCTTCAAAGCACAAACTCCTGCTCAAGAGATATATGCAGATACGTTGGATGAAGTGGACAATTATCCGCAAAGTCCAAGGCAACTGGCAGCACAAATTCAAGAAGGACTACATCAGCCTAAAAGAGATGAGAGCTCTTATCCAAGCAAGTCTTCTCTTCTCACACATCTAATACCAAGCCCTCTTTGAGTATTCACAGACACCACTACTGTCATGTGGTACTTTAACAACTAAGGAGAGACCAGATCATGCGAAATATGTAGACTAGCTCAGATTGCTTGGGGCCCAGCTACCCAGAGAAACATGGCAGCAATGTCTGTGTACATCCCATCACAGTGTCTGTACATCCCATCGCAGGGCAGCTTTCTAGCAGACTCAATAAGCAGGTCCATTGAGGATCCTCACAAGTGGACCCTCAACGGACAGGTCTTCTGGACATTCTACACAGCCTGTGGATGATTTATTTACCTGAGAGAGAGCAACAGACAACTTGCTCTGTTTTGCACCAGGGCTCCTTGGCCCTCAGCTTGGAGAACAGATGCATTCAACTGTCAGTCGACAGGGATGTTTCTTCATGCCTTACCTTTACTCCTGTTAATTCCAAAATATCACTAAAGGTCCAGAAAGAAAAAAAATAGAATTCTTACTGGTGACTCAGTTTTAGCCAAAGCAACATTGGTACCCCTTGTCTTTCACCTAGCCAGGGGCCTTCACCACAAGCTACCACACAAGGTGAATCTCATCATACAGCAGAAGGGATCGCTGCTTCATCCAAACCTGTCATCCCTAAACCTAAGCCTGTTGATGATAGAGTTCTGATCCCCTTCAGCTAACCACTTTTCCTTCTGGTGCCATAACAACAATCAGGATCCCATGAAATCTGTGTTCCTGTTATCTTCAAGTACTTATGTGAACTCATGAATAAAGGTGTGACATACTTCTGCATCAAAGCCCACCTGTCAGCCATCTCTGCCTGTCTTCCTCTCAATCCACCTGTTGTGTCCAGGCCTGTGGTGAAACATTTCCCAATGGGGGTACTGCATCTAAGACCACCAATGAAGCCCCATTCTCTCTCCTTGGGACCTCAACTTCATACTGGAAAAGCTCAGTCTGCCACTTGTTGAATCATTTGCTTCAGCTCATCTCAGAGTCTGCACCCGGCTCTCAGTTTTGCTAGGAGAGTCTCAGAACTACAGGCACTCATGGCTGCCATTCCAGCCTTTCTTAGTTTTGCACAAGGACAAGGTGTCCCTGAGGGTTAACCCCTCCATTATGGCTAAAGTGGTGAATGAGGTGTCTCTCTACCAGGCCATCAACCTACCTACTTTCTTTTCCAACCCACAGAACAAGGGGAAGAAACTATTGCTCTCCCTAGATGTACACAGACAGCTGAGATTCTATTTGGACAAAACTAAATCTGTTAGCAAGTCAGACCAGCTGTTTGTTTTGTTGCTGGACTCCAAACTGGGACAGCCAGTTTCTAAACAAACTATTGCAAGCTGGATCTCCAAGTCCAATCTTTTGTTACTCACATCATGGCAAATCATTTTCCATCTGCCCTCAAGCGTACTCATTCTCTCCCAGGGCAGTGGCATCTTTGGGGGGCCTTTTACAAAGGGGCTGATGCTAGAACAATCCTGGAAGCTGCCACCTGGTGGTCTTTACACACTTTCACTAAACACTGCAGAACTGAAGTCTTGCCGCCTTGGCTAGGTCAGTCATCTGTGGACTCTTGAACATGTTGTTTCTCCTTTAGCCATCCTTACTTCTGTTCCCCCTAAGATCTGATAATCACCCATATGTTTGGAATACTACAACAGTGATCTTAGTCGGGACATAGTACAGTTGTGTAAAAACTTACCATAACAGTAGATGTCCTAGGGATCAGTGTTGCAGCATTACTTCCCACTCTCCTTCCCCCTTTTGGATACCATCTCTTTCTTTTTTACTGCCCTGTCTGCAGGACTCTTAAGGCTGAGGGGGGCTTCTGTCACTTCATGCTTAACCCCTTCTAGCTTATCAGTCTTTCTCAGAAGTCTTCAAGCTGCTGTTTTGGAGATAGACTGAGGGTTTATATGTGTATGTTTACCTATATACACTTGGGAGCTGAGGTGATACCAGAGATGTACGATCCAGGGAGGGCTAAGATTTGGTACTCTAGCTGGACATTTGTGGTGAAAACACATCTGTTTGGAATACTGCAACAGTGATCAGTAGGTCATCAACTGTTTTGGTAAGTTTTTACACAACTGTACTTTTTTAATTCATTCCTCTTTTTACTAAGTCTTCTCTAGAGTGTTCTGGCTCTAAATATTCTGAGGATGTTGCATTCATACATTCACTTATGTACCACTAGGCCCATGGGATGAGATCATACATCAGATGTAAGAACATATAGAAGTTTTTTGGCTTTGGCATGCAAGCTTGGACATCAGATTACCTCAACAAGAGAACTGCATCAGTGCTATAATACTGCAGCAGTGATCAGTCGGACATCTACTGTTATGGTAAGTTGTTACACAGTTGTACTTTCTTGTAGTAGCTTTCTTTACCTTGTTCCTCATTAATTTTGAATGCATTTCTGGAAAATACTTTCTCAATAATATCCCCCAGTAATTCATAGTAATGAGTAATTTAAATGTATAAATTACTGACTAATGTCTTTCGGCTTTTCCCAGTTAGGGGTCGCCACAGAGGAACTCCGGTCTGCCAGTGATTGGCAGTGGATTTTTTGCAGTGCCGAGATGCCAGCTCGATGCCCAACCTTCAAAGAAGGTGCACCCATTCACGCATGCACCTCCCTGCATGTCTTTAAACGTCACTGGACCGCAGGGAGGACATGCAGGCTCCACACAGAAGGTGCTCCAGCCGAGAATCGAATGGGAGAGCCTCTTGCTGTGAGGCAACAACGATAACAGCTGCACCACCTTGGCCTAAATTATTGACTAATAAAATATAATAATAATTCATGATACACACACTTTTTTTTAAAATGAATAGCAGCTGAAAAAATACAGGTTGAATTATACCTGAACCTCCTTCCTGTTTCTTAGTATGTAAAACCCCTGTTCTTATTCGGTCAATCTTGAACCCCATATCATGGAAGATGAAATCACTGTGAGCAGACTGACTTAAAGATTTTCATAGACAAACATATGATATGGAAAACTGTAGGGTTCACTAGGATTTTGTTCTTAAAATGATCAGAAGAAGGGAACATTCCCTCCAAAACTGCTTGGACAGAAGGAGGCTTGAGGCCTTGACTCATGCTACCATGGCATCTTCCATTTCTTCCCTGACCTCAGACACCCCCCCCCCCCCAAGAAATAATTGGAGAAACAACTTAAGGAGAATTAGTTAGAGATTCACAAGATGGGATTATGACATATGACATCCCTGCTCAGCTTGAAGACGCAGGTCCTGGCAAAGAACTTTCACAACACTCTTCCCCCCTCATCCCACAGATGTTGGGCATCTACCCAAGCCTACCATACCTGTAGATCAAGGCACCCCCTCCCCCAAGCTGAGGGTCCAGTTATGGAATTCAGATTGGAAGCGCTGATGTGAGTATCCATTGCTGAAGCTTATTTAATAGTTTGGGAAGGGGAGGCATGTTTGCCCACAATTTTAGTGAGGGAGTATGCCTCCAGTCTAGAAGTGGTGGTCTAGGATACCTGTTCCCAGTTCTAGGCTTCCAAAGCTGCGCTTCCAAAACGGATGACACAAGCTCATAGGGTGCCCACCACTAGCTTATATGCATTTGCCTAGTCTTGGGTAACTGACAGGTCCTCCATCATATCACTCACATTATTCCCCTGAAGTGAATCCACATGGCTGAAGAGTTCCTTTAAGCCCTGCAGGCCTCCTGTCCAAGTGCAGGTCAGCATGTAGTGTCTGGAGTCCCTTCTTTTAAGAAAAACAGACTCCTCAGAGAGTGAGGTGGGAAGAATTGTATTAACTACTATACCCAGATGTCTTTCCTTTTGGATCTGACATAGACACTGATAACACTATGTCCTCTACTTCATCAATAGAGGAAATCAGAATTGGAGACTTCCTTTGTAGGATAAAAGATCAAATCAGATACAAAGTCAGAGAGCGTTATCAGATGCCCAGAAAGGGTGATTTGACTTGCTGGGCCTGGATGCCCATAAATCTGTAGCAGTTCCTTCAGTCTTAGGAATTCTTGAAGGTGTATTCCTAGCTGTAACTGCTGCTAAGTATTTGGAGACCCATTGCCATGCCTCTAAAAAGTCTGGTAAGTTTTAGAGGGTGAAGGAGTCCCCAAGTTCCTTTATATATATATATATATATATATATATATATATATATATATATTTAAAATAATTGTGGCGGATCCAGCAGTGCTTTATTTGGATCCAAACAAAGGGTCAGAATTGATTATTGCTCCTTGTACTCTTCACAGGGATGGGGATAGTAGAGTGTTTGACTGATTTGGGAAGAGAATTTGTACAGGTATCACTTTGGTCTTCAGAGCCATTAACTGTTAGACACATATGACCAAGTTTCATACAACTTCCTTGACCAGATGAGGAATAAAATTGGAGATGTATCTCATGTGGATCTAAGGGTGAAATAATTGGCCCTCACCTAAATAGTCAGTTGGCTAAGCACTCTGCAACATATGGCTGTGATGCTGTGGTTGCAGCATCCAGGGAGGCAGCTGTGAGGAATTTTATTAGGACACATCCTTGACTGAGGCTACACCGTCTCCCAGGGGATGTCAAGAGTGCAGCTTCTTAATCCCCCCATAAGGATCTGCTGTTTGGTGACTCCGCTTGTGATCTGTTCAAAAAGATTGTTTTTGTTGTTTTTTTTTGGGGGGGGGGGAGTATTGTGCAGCCAGTGTAGCAGATTTTTACTTCCCATGCTAAGGTATGACCGGAACCACCATGCAGTGTCTGAGCCCAACTATTGCAGGCAAGGGAAGGGTCAGTGACAAAGAAAGCAGAGGGGTAAGCCCGGGGCCCCTATGTACAGTCTCTTAAAAGGAGCAGCCATGATTACATTGGTACTTCCTGTCACACAATGATACCCAGGGTCTACACCCCAAATATAGTAGGCAGGACAACCTGGGAAAGCATCAACAAAGATAAAATGGGTGTTACAGGTCTCTCAGGGTTACAATCGGTAGTTCTTCTTTTTGTTAAACAAGAAATATCTTTATTAAATTATCACTTATGGTTTAGGCAATCTTACATTTATATATTTTAAACAAAAAGCATCTTTATTAAATTATCACATATGACATAGACAATCATACATTTATATAAATGAAAACAAACCGTATTGACATAATTTATATAAATGAAGTAAGCAATATTGACATAATTTTAGTTGAAAACATTATACATCACTTGTAATCTATATAGTCACTGCCAGTCAAACATTACATAGCTCAACCAAATCCTGCCTTCTTTTAAACCTCATTCCTCTTCTGCATGTATTGTTCCCATAACTTCCAATTTTTCCATGTAATTTGCTCCTACCCTTTTCTAAAGATCCCATTTCTGGTTGTTTTATGTCTGCTACTATATTCACTACTTCTAGTACAGTTGGTTTAGACTTTGATTTCCATTTACTAATAATTGTTTTTTAGCAGCCACTGTAATTAGACACAACAAGGCTTTACTATGTCTAGACAATTTTGGTTCTCTGTCATAGCTCAAAAAACTCATTTCCTTAGTCATACCAATTTGCTGAATCAGTATTACTGATAGAGTAGTCTGAAGGGAATTTTTAAAGTCTGCCAACTCATTACACTCAGAAATATGTTTCCAGTTACCTCCTCCTGTTCCATCACACCTCCAACATTTGATATCTACCTGAGGAGAAATTCTCTGGAGTCTGCTTGGAGTATAAAAATACCTATACTTACAAGCAAAGATCCTAAATCTTCTAGACATTGTTGCATATTTGGGAGAAATACACATATTCCCAAATTATTTCTTTGTGAATTGCTTATCCAGTCTTTCTTCCCAAACCTTTCTAACCTCCTCCGATAGTTATCATCAATATTTTATATGCTATACTAATTAATTTTTTTTAACAACAGTTTATGTTCTAGATTCTACTAAAAACTCTACCAGTGCTGGTCTTTCACTTAGGATCCCCCTATTTCTTTCTCTTTGCCTATATTCTGCCTTCCCTGTCAAGGAGTGATGTCAACCTTTAGCCTGCAGTACAAATAAATTATTGGCCTATTCCTATTCTATTACCTTTCCCCTCTCTAATTATTTGCTCCCAATACCTTTGTTCTTTTCCAGTTTTCACCAATAGATTCCAGTCCCTTCTTACGTATTTTCTGTGTCTCTAATTGCAGTCATCCCTATTGGCAGAATCTCCTTTCTCCATTCCAGTATTGGCATACTTAGAATACCCTCTGCTACTTTATGAGTGCAATATTCTGTATGGTTGTTTTTATTTTCTTTAAGTATCTGTATCCAAAATCTCAGTCTCTCCTCAAAATCAACAGTTATTAAAAAAAAAATCAAAGGTGTTGGAAATCCTCCCCATGTCAAGGGCTAAGTACATCTAGTCCCCCAATTCTAAAAGAGCTTCTGCAGCTAGGAGTAGTAAAATCAGTTGTAAAGTAGGATCGGAACAGTGGGGTTCTGTTCAAGTTTGTTCCTAGTAAATAAAAAGCAAAGGGCTTGAAACTGCATTCTAGACCTTTCACGACTGAACACCTACTTCAGGATTTCAGAACTCAGGATGTTGACAGTACAGTCCCTCTTACTGTTCCCGTTCCTTGTAGTTCTTGTTGTTATTCTGTACCTCAGGGATGCCTACCTACATGTTCCTTTTTTCAGAGACTAAAGATTCTTTTTTAGTTTTAAGGCAGGGGTTCCCACTGTTAGCTTTGCTTCCTTGTTATTTGGATTGACTACTGCTCCTGGGATTTTACATATTCCCTGGCTCCAGCAATTTCTTACTCTAGAGTCGGTCATTCATATTTACTTCTGTCTGGGTGACTGACTCAGAGGCACTCTCCCAGGGAGAGATGGATATTGCTCTGCAGTTTACCATGGAGTGTTTTCAGAATCTATGGATGTTATGTTGTCCCTCTCGCCTTCTTTCTTACTGGATGTGTTCGGAGCTCATACTTGGCTCCAAGTAGGACAGTACACTAGCTGGAAGTCTCTGACTTGGCTCGTGGCTGAATACCTATCCCACAATGCATTGGAGTAACCACCAGATCTCATTTGCCACTCGAGTTCGGATGTTCTCTTCTTGGCCATGGCTGTGTTTTTTGATTACATTACCAAAAGCTGTTTTTTGACAAATTTCTTGTGATTAGAGTTATTGTAGTTCTTAGTTTAGGTAGTTTGCCCTTTCTATAGGTTTTTGGCATAATTTGTTTGTCGCCTGTTGTGTTGTTGCTTAATGGCTGTTGTTTTTTTATTAGGCCTATCCCATCCCTATCAGTCTTGTGGTAATTGTGTGTTTCCCTTTTAACTCATTTAAGTTAGAGAGCTAAAGGTAACCCATTTTTTATTAGAGGGTTTGTGGTGCCTGTTCCCCATCAGCTTGGCTAGGTCAGTTTAAGTTAGAGGGCCTAGCACCCGTTTAACTTAGGGGGTAGAACTTTAGTTCCTTGTACTGTTTTGTTGCTGTGCGTTTAGCTTAGTTTATTTTTGGTATAATTTTATTGCAGTTTCAGCATGTCTAAAGAGTCCAGAGATAAAGAACCCAAAGTCTCTGGGTTCAAGAAATGCCAACAATGCTTTCAAAAATGTCTATAACTGATGGACACAGTGTGTGTACTGCTTAGGTTCTATTCACTTGTAGGAATCCTGCAGTTTTTGTCACTCCTTCAGCTCTTGAGTGTTACATGAGAGGAAAAACAAACTGATTTTGAGGTTTAATAAAGCCTTCTTTTGATGAAGCTTTACAATCTTCTCCAACTACTAGTGACAAGTCCAAGAGACCTTCCTCTTCATCCTCTTCCTCGGCTCATTCAGAGCCTCCTAAAAAGTTGCCTAAATTGACTGAAATCCATCTCCTCGGCTCCACTGCCTTTGGAACCGAGCAAGACAGTGCAGACAAATCTAGCTCTTCAGTTCCAAAGATTTTAGAACGATAAAACTATTTCTCGGAGCTGGTCCATTGAATTAGAACTGGTATCTCCGACTTTGAGATCCCCTATTTTTCAAAGGTCTTGATCCCCCACTCTTTCATTCAGGTCCTCTAGAAGCTTATCAGATGATGATGTGGACAGGGTGGTGCACAGGCTTTTGAAGTCGCAGACACTAGCAAAATAGTTTTCTGCTCCGACCCAACCTGTCTCGGAGCCACCCAAGATGACTACATCCACTATTCCTCTTAGGAGCCAGGCTGGATTTTTGGAGCCAGATACCTTCTGTGGTAAACCCTTCAGTTCCGAGACCCCTTTGGGATTCTTCTGAACTATTGCCTGCTCCGACACGTTTGATGCCGTCTGGAATGTCTAGGAGCCGTAGTTCTTCAGTTGGCTCTGGGGGGATTCTCGGACCAGAGTGTCTTCATTTCGAGTCTGCCGCTGGGCGCATCAGCGCGGGTGAGCTCTGCTCCTACATCAGCCTCAGAGCTGATCTCTTTGGTGCCGAGGATTTCCTCTGCTTCCTCTGAACCGGGGGTATCCTTGGAGCCAGGGGAATTGGCCTTCGAGGTGATGAGGAGTGTGCTGTCCCCTCTTGCAGCTATGCTCAGGGATACTGGCATTCTTCCCCCTCAGGCACCAGCGTCTGGTTCTGCATTAACCTATCCACAGGACAGCAGAGATTCAGGGCTTCAGAAAGCCCCATCGGGCGAGCCCCACTCTTCCGAGACCTCACCAAACTACCCGTCTGAGGAGCCACTTTAGAAGAGTACATGCAAGAGGAAGCATGTAGACTCCCCTGATGAGTCCATCACTTCTGACACTGACCTCGAGGAAGCAAAAGGGTCCCCATGGTTGTCCTCTGAAGATATCTTTTTCTCAGATATCCTAGAGATCCTAAAACAGAGAGGCAGCTGGAAACCCATCAACCCTTCTGATGAGGAGTCTGTTTACCTGAAGGTCTTCGCATCTCAACCTTCAGCCTCCTGGGTTTCTCCGCCTTTTGATGAGCTTATGGATTTGGTTAGTTGAAGGGCATGAGAGTCACCATACACTATGGAGCCAGTCCCTAGGAGGCCAAATAAGTTACTGTCAGCTTCTTTGGATAAGGAATTTCTCTCAAAAGGTGTACTCGTAGATGCTATGCTGGTGATGGCAGCCACCAAAAAGGAATTGTCTGAGACATCCTCATCTGTCCACCTGCTGAATAAGGACTCTCAAACGATGGACAGATACGGGAAGCATGTTTTCTCATCAGCGACTTTCACCCTCAGATTGCTGAACTACCTCACACACTTTACAAGGCTTCAAAGAGATCTACTGAAGGAGTTAGGAGATGCTCTACAAGGTTCATTAACTGCGGAGGGGGTCTCAGAAAAAGTGACCACCCAGCTGTCCACCTTAAATTCCATAGTCATCTCCTCCATGAGGCTGATATCCTGTGCTGCAGATGGAGCAAACAGAGCAGCGGGTTCCGGAGTTTCCCTGAGGAGGCACTCCTGGATGCGCTTGTGCAACTTTGAGGAGCCCTTCAAGTCTACCTTTACCAATGCCCCATTTGATGATGCTTGTCTTTTTGGACCAAAAGTCAAGGACACACTCACCAGATGTGAGGAGGAAGGGAAAACTCTCTCTGCCATTGGAGTAGGCTTTTCTGTACCTTCAAGACCTTTTTCTAAAGGCCAGAAGAGTGGAAAGATGTGGTTCAAAAGATCCCAGGGAGTTATTCAAGACGCACAAGGTGAACCCTTCCCCAGGACCAGAGGGGGAGGCAATAATGGTAGACGTCACCCATGTGGCAGGGGGGGCCCACAAAACCAGGGCGACGAAGATTCCTTTTGTGGCCGACACCATCACCGCTCCTGAAAGGAGGTCCGCCTGCTCTTTTCTGGAGGCAGTCGGGAGACTATTAACTTTGTACTCAGAAGCCTGGCGAAATATCACAAGAGACAAGTGGGTACAAAGTATAATATCCAGAGGATATTCCATTCCATTTTGCCAGCCCATTCCACAGATTAGAAAAATCCCAGGTGTTCCATCCAGTCAGAGGGAACAAGCAACCATAGCAATCCAAGAGTTGCTAAACAAAAGAGTCATCCAAGAAATGTCTGCAGACCACATAGGATTCGGAACTTACTCGAGATTCTTTTTAGTATCAAAAAGAACAGGGGACTGGAGACCCATTTTGGATCTCAGCAAGTTGAACGAATCTGTAAAGAAGTCCAAGTTCCGAATGGTGACACTGCAGTCTATTCTTCTGGATGTGCTCAATAGACCTCCCAGATGCGTAGTACCACATAAAAATGGACAGAGCATCAAGGAGTCATCTATGCTTCTGGCTGGGAGGCAGTCATTATCAGTTTCAAGCTCTGCCCTTTGGTCTCACTACAGCTCGCAGTGTGTTCACCAAATGCATGGCAGTAGTAACTGCTCACCTGAGACGCCTGGGATTCCAAGTGTTTCCATACTTGGACGACTGGCTCCTGGGATTCCAAATGTTTCCATACTTGGACGATTGGCTCCTAACTGCCACCACCAAGCATCTACTTCTACAGGCCAGGGGCACTACACTGGAACTTTGTACACTGTTAGGCATAACCGTGAATTTTTCAAAAATCTGCCTTGTTGCCTTGTCAATGTTTTATATTTATTGGCGCAGATCTAGACACTATTTCTCTGATGGCTCGTTTTCCGCCCAACAGAGCCTCTCTGTCCTTAGACAGCAAATAGTCGGCATTCTTCCCAGGAGCAAAGTAAAAGCAAATGTAGTCCTAACACTTCCTGGAACCATAGCATCAACCACAACTCTTGTACCTCTAGCCAGCATGCACATGACCATCTTTCAGTGGCTTCTGTTTGCTCAGTGGTCTCTACAAAAACTTCCTATTTCCCCATCAAATAATGATAACGGATTCATGCAAGAGAGATCTCTGATGGTGGCTTCAGTCCGATCATGTGACCATCGAAAGATCCTTTATTCCCCAACAACCTGTTGCTACGATAACCACAGACGCTTCCCAAATAGGGTGGTGGGGCATTATCTGGGAAGAACAGTCCATGGCACATGGCAAGAACATGAGGCTCCGTTGCACATCAGTGTTCTAGAGATGAGAGCAGTGCTTCTGGCCTTTCAAACACTTCAGGACTCTCTCCCATTCGGAACGATTGCAATCCAGTTAGACATGTCTGTAGTCTGGTCATAAACAATTAAGGAGGAACCAAATCATACCCCCTTTATTAAGAGGTGCTAAGAGTATGACAGTGTGCAATCTCTTCCTAACATTTTCTGGTAGCAACACATGTCCCAGGGAAATCCAGCGTGATAGCCGACCAGCTCAGCAGGGTGATTTTTAATGCCTCATGAGTGGTCTCTGAAACAGAGCATAGCAGACAAGATTTTATGAACTTGGGGCCAGCCGTGCGACCTATTTGCAACCCCCCCGAATACCAGATGCAGCAGCTACTTTGTCGGGGAGACGCTGATTGGCCCTTGGGACTACTGTATGCCTTCCTTCCCTTTCCGCTAATTCCCAAAGTCATTCAGAAAGTCAAGGTCTTGGGAAGCAGTCCAATTCTCATTTCTCCATATTGGCCTCGTCAGGATTGGTTACCCTTCCTCTGGCCTCATCTTCAGGAGAAACCATGGGCTCTGGACCTAGTCCCAGACCTTCTGACTCATATGTCAGGTGTGCTTCATTCTTCTCTCCAGACCCTCAATTTGACAGCTTTGGCTGCTCCACTTCCAGACATAGTCCGGCTTCAAAATTTTATTCCAGCAGTCAAACGTTTTGGTCTCTTCTCATAAGGCTTACACCAGGACATTGTATTCCAGCAAATGGAAGAGATTCTCCTATTGGGCACCAGCAAGAGACATAGATCCCTTCTATGCCTCTGTTAGTTCAATTTTAGAATTCCTAGCGGTACCTTTTCAGCAAGGCTCTGCTGCAGCTACAGTTAAAGTCCAATTAGCTACAATTTCCAATGATCACATCAGTGAATACACTCCTAATCTCATGTCACACAGGCTGTGTAAAGCATTTTTAAAAGGAACTTGTTTGTAGAGACCTCCCATTAAAGAACCTCTATCACCTTGGGACCTAAATTTCGTTCTTACTTATCTAACTTTACCCCCTTTTGAACAAAAGAACAATGCACCAAGGTAGCACACAATGGTGTCTTTAATAAAATAAACAAAAGAAAATAGTGGTAAGCGCTTTCTCAACACTCAGTTGCTTCTTCAGACAAAATGTTAAAACAGCTCATTTCTTAAATACTCTTGAAACCAATTAGCATAATTAGTGATGTCATACCTGAAGGAGCATTTAAAGGCAGAGACAAAAACTAAACATAAATCAGATAAAATACATAACATAAGCTTCTACTAAGCATAAAAAATCTTTTTAAAAAATCAATTATGTAAAATTTATTCATAAGTAAGAGGCAATAAATAGTATGCTTAAAATTATTTGTGTTTAAGGCGTCTGGCTTTCAAAAAAGGGACCAGAGATGTGGTACCATTAAGACCTGGATATTTGTCTGCATTAAGTTTCATTATCCATTTTTGTTCACAACCTTCAGTAATATTTTCTATATCCCCTCCTCTCAAATTTTTATGCATCTGTTGTAAGACAAAAAACTGGAAGGAATGTGAGGGATCAGTGTTCATGACATGATTAGCTAATGTATTTGTATGTCTTCTATTCCTGATATCACGAAGATGTTCCAAAATTCTATCTTTAAAAGATCTATTAGTCTTGCCAACATAGAACTGTTTGAGCCTGCTTCTTCATGTGATCTAAACTTTTTCTCCTGAAAGACCATCTTGTTTGTGGCCATTACATCTGCACGTAGAGTCTTGGAGTGGCAAGCTCTATCAATTAAGCCACCATACCTAATCTTTCATAAGGAAAGAGTATCCTTAAGGACTAATCCATCTTTCATGCCAAAAGTCTGCTCTCAATCGAATCTGAACCAGTCTATTGAACTTCAGTTTTCTTTCCTAATCATTCCATCAAGGCAGAATACAAACTACAGCAGTTGGATGTAGAACTAAAGCTAGTGTTGGCTGAATTTTGTTATTTGCTAGTAATTACAGGTGTGGGGGTAGCCACATTCTTTGATTTCCTGTCCTTGCATATTTAAACTGGTGCATGTGAAATAATTCCTGCTTTAAAACTTCAGCTTGGCCAGCTAAAAACTTGGTTATATTCAACTGGACGTATAAGAGAATTTAAGTACCTTTTTCTGCACTTTTTTTTTAAAAAATACAGTATTTAAATTGATTTAAACTGTGTATGAAGGAGTGTTGAAGGAATTTTTATCTGAAGTTATTCTGCTCTTCAGTAACTTGAACTAAAGCTAGTGTTGGCTGAATTTTGTTATTTGCTAGTAATTACAGGTGTGGGGGTAGCCACATTCTTTGATTTCCTGTCCTTGCATATTTAAACTGGTGCATGTGAAATAATTCCTGCTTTAAAACTTCAGCTTGGCCAGCTAAAAACTTGGTTATATTCAACTGGACGTATAAGAGAATTTAAGTACCTTTTTCTGCACTTTTTTTAAAAATACAGTATTTAAATTGATTTAAACTGTGTATGAAGGAGTGTTGAAGGAATTTTTATCTGAAGTTATTCTGCTCTTCAGTAACTTGAACTAAAGCTAGTGTTGGCTGAATTTTGTTATTTGCTAGTAATTACAGGTGTGGGGGTAGCCACATTCTTTGATTTCCTGTCCTTGCATATTTAAACTGGTGCATGTGAAATAATTCCTGCTTTAAAACTTCAGCTTGGCCAGCTAAAAACTTGGTTATATTCAACTGGACGTATAAGAGAATTTAAGTACCTTTTTCTGCACTTTTTTTTAAAAATACAGTATTTAAATTGATTTAAACTGTGTATGAAGGAGTGTTGAAGGAATTTTTATCTGAAGTTATTCTGCTCTTCAGTAACTTGAACTAAAGCTAGTGTTGGCTGAATTTTGTTATTTGCTAGTAATTACAGGTGTGGGGGTAGCCACATTCTTTGATTTCCTGTCCTTGCATATTTAAACTGGTGCATGTGAAATAATTCCTGCTTTAAAACTTCAGCTTGGCCAGCTAAAAACTTGGTTATATTCAACTGGACGTATAAGAGAATTTAAGTACCTTTTTCTGCACTTTTTTTTAAAAATACAGTATTTAAATTGATTTAAACTGTGTATGAAGGAGTGTTGAAGGAATTTTTATCTGAAGTTATTCTGCTCTTCAGTAACTTGAACTAAAGCTAGTGTTGGCTGAATTTTGTTATTTGCTAGTAATTACAGGTGTGGGGTAGCCACATTCTTTGATTTCCTGTCCTTGCATATTTAAACTGGTGCATGTGAAATAATTCCTGCTTTAAAACTTCAGCTTGGCCAGCTAAAAACTTGGTTATATTCAACTGGACGTATAAGAGAATTTAAGTACCTTTTTCTGCACTTTTTTTCTAAAAAATACAGTATTTAAATTGATTTAAACTGTGTATGAAGGAGTGTTGAAGGAATTTTTATCTGAAGTTATTCTGCTCTTCAGTAACTTGAACTAAAGCTAGTGTTGGCTGAATTTTGTTATTTGCTAGTAATTACAGGTGTGGGGGTAGCCACATTCTTTGATTTCCTGTCCTTGCATATTTAAACTGGTGCATGTGAAATAATTCCTGCTTTAAAACTTCAGCTTGGCCAGCTAAAAACCTGGTTATATTCAACTGGACGTATAAGAGAATTTAAGTACCTTTTTCTGCACTTTTTTTTAAAAATACAGTATTTAAATTGATTTAAACTGTGTATGAAGGAGTGTTGAAGGAATTTTTATCTGAAGTTATTCTGCTCTTCAGTAACTTGAACTAAAGCTAGTGTTGGCTGAATTTTGTTATTTGCTAGTAATTACAGGTGTGGGGTAGCCACATTCTTTGATTTCCTGTCCTTGCATATTTAAACTGGTGCATGTGAAACAATTCCTGCTTTAAAACTTCAGCTTGGCCAGCTAAAAACTTGGTTATATTCAACTGGACGTATAAGAGAATTTAAGTACCTTTTTCTGCACTTTTTTTAAAAAATACAGTATTTAAATTGATTTAAACTGTGTATGAAGGAGTGTTGAAGGAATTTTTATCTGAAGTTATTCTGCTCTTCAGTAACTTGAACTAAAGCTAGTGTTGGCTGAATTTTGTTATTTGCTAGTAATTACAGGTGTGGGGGTAGCCACATTCTTTGATTTCCTGTCCTTGCATATTTAAACTGGTGCATGTGAAACAATTCCTGCTTTAAAACTTCAGCTTGGCCAGCTAAAAACTTGGTTATATTCAACTGGACGTATAAGAGAATTTAAGTACCTTTTTCTGCACTTTTTTTAAAAAATACAGTATTTAAATTGATTTAAACTGTGTATGAAGGAGTGTTGAAGGAATTTTTATCTGAAGTTATTCTGCTCTTCAGTAACTTGAACTAAAGCTAGTGTTGGCTGAATTTTGTTATTTGCTAGTAATTACAGGTGTGGGGGTAGCCACATTCTTTGATTTCCTGTCCTTGCATATTTAAACTGGTGCATGTGAAATAATTCCTGCTTTAAAACTTCAGCTTGGCCAGCTAAAAACTTGGTTATATTCAACTGGACGTATAATAAGAGAATTTAAGTACCTTTTTCTGCACTTTTTTTTAAAAATACAGTATTTAAATTGATTTAAACTGTGTATGAAGGAGTGTTGAAGGAATTTTTATCTGAAGTTATTCTGCTCTTCAGTAACTTGAACTAAAGCTAGTGTTGGCTGAATTTTGTTATTTGCTAGTAATTACAGGTGTGGGGGTAGCCACATTCTTTGATTTCCTGTCCTTGCATATTTAAACTGGTGCATGTGAAACAATTCCTGCTTTAAAACTTCAGCTTGGCCAGCTAAAAACTTGGTTATATTCAACTGGACGTATAAGAGAATTTAAGTACCTTTTTCTGCACTTTTTTTAAAAAAAATACAGTATTTAAATTGATTTAAACTGTGTATGAAGGAGTGTTGAAGGAATTTTTATCTGAAGTTATTCTGCTCTTCAGTAACTTGAACTAAAGCTAGTGTTGGCTGAATTTTGTTATTTGCTAGTAATTACAGGTGTGGGGGTAGCCACATTCTTTGATTTCCTGTCCTTGCATATTTAAACTGGTGCATGTGAAATAATTCCTGCTTTAAAACTTCAGCTTGGCCAGCTAAAAACTTGGTTATATTCAACTGGACGTATAAGAGAATTTAAGTACCTTTTTCTGCACTTTTTTTTAAAAATACAGTATTTAAATTGATTTAAACTGTGTATGAAGGAGTGTTGAAGGAATTTTTATCTGAAGTTATTCTGCTCTTCAGTAACTTGAACTAAAGCTAGTGTTGGCTGAATTTTGTTATTTGCTAGTAATTACAGGTGTGGGGGTAGCCACATTCTTTGATTTCCTGTCCTTGCATATTTAAACTGGTGCATGTGAAATAATTCCTGCTTTAAAACTTCAGCTTGGCCAGCTAAAAACTTGGTTATATTCAACTGGACGTATAAGAGAATTTAAGTACCTTTTTCTGCACTTTTTTTAAAAATACAGTATTTAAATTGATTTAAACTGTGTATGAAGGAGTGTTGAAGGAATTTTTATCTGAAGTTATTCTGCTCTTCAGTAACTTGAACTAAAGCTAGTGTTGGCTGAATTTTGTTATTTGCTAGTAATTACAGGTGTGGGGGTAGCCACATTCTTTGATTTCCTGTCCTTGCATATTTAAACTGGTGCATGTGAAACAATTCCTGCTTTAAAACTTCAGCTTGGCCAGCTAAAAACTTGGTTATATTCAACTGGACGTATAAGAGAATTTAAGTACCTTTTTCTGCACTTTTTTTAAAAATACAGTATTTAAATTGATTTAAACTGTGTATGAAGGAGTGTTGAAGGAATTTTTATCTGAAGTTATTCTGCTCTTCAGTAACTTGAACTAAAGCTAGTGTTGGCTGAATTTTGTTATTTGCTAGTAATTACAGGTGTGGGGGTAGCCACATTCTTTGATTTCCTGTCCTTGCATATTTAAACTGGTGCATGTGAAATAATTCCTGCTTTAAAACTTCAGCTTGGCCAGCTAAAAACTTGGTTATATTCAACTGGACGTATAAGAGAATTTAAGTACCTTTTTCTGCACTTTTTTTTAAAAATACAGTATTTAAATTGATTTAAACTGTGTATGAAGGAGTGTTGAAGGAATTTTTATCTGAAGTTATTCTGCTCTTCAGTAACTTGAACTAAAGCTAGTGTTGGCTGAATTTTGTTATTTGCTAGTAATTACAGGTGTGGGGGTAGCCACATTCTTTGATTTCCTGTCCTTGCATATTTAAACTGGTGCATGTGAAATAATTCCTGCTTTAAAACTTCAGCTTGGCCAGCTAAAAACTTGGTTATATTCAACTGGACGTATAAGAGAATTTAAGTACCTTTTTCTGCACTTTTTTTTAAAAATACAGTATTTAAATTGATTTAAACTGTGTATGAAGGAGTGTTGAAGGAATTTTTATCTGAAGTTATTCTGCTCTTCAGTAACTTGAACTAAAGCTAGTGTTGGCTGAATTTTGTTATTTGCTAGTAATTACAGGTGTGGGGTAGCCACATTCTTTGATTTCCTGTCCTTGCATATTTAAACTGGTGCATGTGAAATAATTCCTGCTTTAAAACTTCAGCTTGGCCAGCTAAAAACTTGGTTATATTCAACTGGACGTATAAGAGAATTTAAGTACCTTTTTCTGCACTTTTTTTTTAAAATACAGTATTTAAATTGATTTAAACTGTGTATGAAGGAGTGTTGAAGGAATTTTTATCTGAAGTTATTCTGCTCTTCAGTAACTTGAACTAAAGCTAGTGTTGGCTGAATTTTGTTATTTGCTAGTAATTACAGGTGTGGGGGTAGCCACATTCTTTGATTTCCTGTCCTTGCATATTTAAACTGGTGCATGTGAAATAATTCCTGCTTTAAAACTTCAGCTTGGCCAGCTAAAAACTTGGTTATATTCAACTGGACGTATAAGAGAATTTAAGTACCTTTTTCTGCACTTTTTTTTTAAAAATACAGTATTTAAATTGATTTAAACTGTGTATGAAGGAGTGTTGAAGGAATTTTTATCTGAAGTTATTCTGCTCTTCAGTAACTTGAACTAAAGCTAGTGTTGGCTGAATTTTGTTATTTGCTAGTAATTACAGGTGTGGGGTAGCCACATTCTTTGATTTCCTGTCCTTGCATATTTAAACTGGTGCATGTGAAATAATTCCTGCTTTAAAACTTCAGCTTGGCCAGCTAAAAACTTGGTTATATTCAACTGGACGTATAAGAGAATTTAAGTACCTTTTTCTGCACTTTTTTTTTAAAAATACAGTATTTAAATTGATTTAAACTGTGTATGAAGGAGTGTTGAAGGAATTTTTATCTGAAGTTATTCTGCTCTTCAGTAACTTGAACTAAAGCTAGTGTTGGCTGAATTTTGTTATTTGCTAGTAATTACAGGTGTGGGGTAGCCACATTCTTTGATTTCCTGTCCTTGCATATTTAAACTGGTGCATGTGAAATAATTCCTGCTTTAAAACTTCAGCTTGGCCAGCTAAAAACTTGGTTATATTCAACTGGACGTATAAGAGAATTTAAGTACCTTTTTCTGCACTTTTTTTTAAAAATACAGTATTTAAATTGATTTAAACTGTGTATGAAGGAGTGTTGAAGGAATTTTTATCTGAAGTTATTCTGCTCTTCAGTAACTTGAACTAAAGCTAGTGTTGGCTGAATTTTGTTATTTGCTAGTAATTACAGGTGTGGGGGTAGCCACATTCTTTGATTTCCTGTCCTTGCATATTTAAACTGGTGCATGTGAAATAATTCCTGCTTTAAAACTTCAGCTTGGCCAGCTAAAAACTTGGTTATATTCAACTGGACGTATAAGAGAATTTAAGTACCTTTTTCTGCACTTTTTTTTTAAAAATACAGTATTTAAATTGATTTAAACTGTGTATGAAGGAGTGTTGAAGGAATTTTTATCTGAAGTTATTCTGCTCTTCAGTAACTTGAACTAAAGCTAGTGTTGGCTGAATTTTGTTATTTGCTAGTAATTACAGGTGTGGGGTAGCCACATTCTTTGATTTCCTGTCCTTGCATATTTAAACTGGTGCATGTGAAATAATTCCTGCTTTAAAACTTCAGCTTGGCCAGCTAAAAACTTGGTTATATTCAACTGGACGTATAAGAGAATTTAAGTACCTTTTTCTGCACTTTTTTTAAAAATACAGTATTTAAATTGATTTAAACTGTGTATGAAGGAGTGTTGAAGGAATTTTTATCTGAAGTTATTCTGCTCTTCAGTAACTTGAACTAAAGCTAGTGTTGGCTGAATTTTGTTATTTGCTAGTAATTACAGGTGTGGGGGTAGCCACATTCTTTGATTTCCTGTCCTTGCATATTTAAACTGGTGCATGTGAAATAATTCCTGCTTTAAAACTTCAGCTTGGCCAGCTAAAAACTTGGTTATATTCAACTGGACGTATAAGAGAATTTAAGTACCTTTTTCTGCACTTTTTTTTTAAAAATACAGTATTTAAATTGATTTAAACTGTGTATGAAGGAGTGTTGAAGGAATTTTTATCTGAAGTTATTCTGCTCTTCAGTAACTTGAACTAAAGCTAGTGTTGGCTGAATTTTGTTATTTGCTAGTAATTACAGGTGTGGGGGTAGCCACATTCTTTGATTTCCTGTCCTTGCATATTTAAACTGGTGCATGTGAAATAATTCCTGCTTTAAAACTTCAGCTTGGCCAGCTAAAAACTTGGTTATATTCAACTGGACGTATAAGAGAATTTAAGT
The DNA here is from genome assembly GCF_019279795.1 of Protopterus annectens. Taxonomy (NCBI): domain Eukaryota; kingdom Metazoa; phylum Chordata; order Ceratodontiformes; family Protopteridae; genus Protopterus; species Protopterus annectens. The sequence continues at coordinate 571,889,396 of NC_056727.1, read as the reverse complement.
ACCTTTTTCTGCACTTTTTTTTTTAAAAATACAGTATTTAAATTGATTTAAACTGTGTATGAAGGAGTGTTGAAGGAATTTTTATCTGAAGTTATTCTGCTCTTCAGTAACTTGAACTAAAGCTAGTGTTGGCTGAATTTTGTTATTTGCTAGTAATTACAGGTGTGGGGTAGCCACATTCTTTGATTTCCTGTCCTTGCATATTTAAACTGGTGCATGTGAAATAATTCCTGCTTTAAAACTTCAGCTTGGCCAGCTAAAAACTTGGTTATATTCAACTGGACGTATAAGAGAATTTAAGTACCTTTTTCTGCACTTTTTTTTTTAAAAATACAGTATTTAAATTGATTTAAACTGTGTATGAAGGAGTGTTGAAGGAATTTTTATCTGAAGTTATTCTGCTCTTCAGTAACTTGAACTAAAGCTAGTGTTGGCTGAATTTTGTTATTTGCTAGTAATTACAGGTGTGGGGTAGCCACATTCTTTGATTTCCTGTCCTTGCATATTTAAACTGGTGCATGTGAAATAATTCCTGCTTTAAAACTTCAGCTTGGCCAGCTAAAAACTTGGTTATATTCAACTGGACGTATAAGAGAATTTAAGTACCTTTTTCTGCACTTTTTTTTAAAAATACAGTATTTAAATTGATTTAAACTGTGTATGAAGGAGTGTTGAAGGAATTTTTATCTGAAGTTATTCTGCTCTTCAGTAACTTGAACTAAAGCTAGTGTTGGCTGAATTTTGTTATTTGCTAGTAATTACAGGTGTGGGGGTAGCCACATTCTTTGATTTCCTGTCCTTGCATATTTAAACTGGTGCATGTGAAATAATTCCTGCTTTAAAACTTCAGCTTGGCCAGCTAAAAACTTGGTTATATTCAACTGGACGTATAAGAGAATTTAAGTACCTTTTTCTGCACTTTTTTTTTAAAAATACAGTATTTAAATTGATTTAAACTGTGTATGAAGGAGTGTTGAAGGAATTTTTATCTGAAGTTATTCTGCTCTTCAGTAACTTGAACTAAAGCTAGTGTTGGCTGAATTTTGTTATTTGCTAGTAATTACAGGTGTGGGGTAGCCACATTCTTTGATTTCCTGTCCTTGCATATTTAAACTGGTGCATGTGAAATAATTCCTGCTTTAAAACTTCAGCTTGGCCAGCTAAAAACTTGGTTATATTCAACTGGACGTATAAGAGAATTTAAGTACCTTTTTCTGCACTTTTTTTTTTAAAAATACAGTATTTAAATTGATTTAAACTGTGTATGAAGGAGTGTTGAAGGAATTTTTATCTGAAGTTATTCTGCTCTTCAGTAACTTGAACTAAAGCTAGTGTTGGCTGAATTTTGTTATTTGCTAGTAATTACAGGTGTGGGGGTAGCCACATTCTTTGATTTCCTGTCCTTGCATATTTAAACTGGTGCATGTGAAATAATTCCTGCTTTAAAACTTCAGCTTGGCCAGCTAAAAACTTGGTTATATTCAACTGGACGTATAAGAGAATTTAAGTACCTTTTTCTGCACTTTTTTTTAAAAATACAGTATTTAAATTGATTTAAACTGTGTATGAAGGAGTGTTGAAGGAATTTTTATCTGAAGTTATTCTGCTCTTCAGTAACTTGAACTAAAGCTAGTGTTGGCTGAATTTTGTTATTTGCTAGTAATTACAGGTGTGGGGTAGCCACATTCTTTGATTTCCTGTCCTTGCATATTTAAACTGGTGCATGTGAAATAATTCCTGCTTTAAAACTTCAGCTTGGCCAGCTAAAAACTTGGTTATATTCAACTGGACGTATAAGAGAATTTAAGTACCTTTTTCTGCACTTTTTTTTAAAAATACAGTATTTAAATTGATTTAAACTGTGTATGAAGGAGTGTTGAAGGAATTTTTATCTGAAGTTATTCTGCTCTTCAGTAACTTGAACTAAAGCTAGTGTTGGCTGAATTTTGTTATTTGCTAGTAATTACAGGTGTGGGGTAGCCACATTCTTTGATTTCCTGTCCTTGCATATTTAAACTGGTGCATGTGAAACAATTCCTGCTTTAAAACTTCAGCTTGGCCAGCTAAAAACTTGGTTATATTCAACTGGACGTATAAGAGAATTTAAGTACCTTTTTCTGCACTTTTTTTTTAAAAAATACAGTATTTAAATTGATTTAAACTGTGTATGAAGGAGTGTTGAAGGAATTTTTATCTGAAGTTATTCTGCTCTTCAGTAACTTGAACTAAAGCTAGTGTTGGCTGAATTTTGTTATTTGCTAGTAATTACAGGTGTGGGGGTAGCCACATTCTTTGATTTCCTGTCCTTGCATATTTAAACTGGTGCATGTGAAATAATTCCTGCTTTAAAACTTCAGCTTGGCCAGCTAAAAACTTGGTTATATTCAACTGGACGTATAAGAGAATTTAAGTACCTTTTTCTGCACTTTTTTTTAAAAATACAGTATTTAAATTGATTTAAACTGTGTATGAAGGAGTGTTGAAGGAATTTTTATCTGAAGTTATTCTGCTCTTCAGTAACTTGAACTAAAGCTAGTGTTGGCTGAATTTTGTTATTTGCTAGTAATTACAGGTGTGGGGGTAGCCACATTCTTTGATTTCCTGTCCTTGCATATTTAAACTGGTGCATGTGAAACAATTCCTGCTTTAAAACTTCAGCTTGGCCAGCTAAAAACTTGGTTATATTCAACTGGACGTATAAGAGAATTTAAGTACCTTTTTCTGCACTTTTTTTTTTTAAAAATACAGTATTTAAATTGATTTAAACTGTGTATGAAGGAGTGTTGAAGGAATTTTTATCTGAAGTTATTCTGCTCTTCAGTAACTTGAACTAAAGCTAGTGTTGGCTGAATTTTGTTATTTGCTAGTAATTACAGGTGTGGGGGTAGCCACATTCTTTGATTTCCTGTCCTTGCATATTTAAACTGGTGCATGTGAAATAATTCCTGCTTTAAAACTTCAGCTTGGCCAGCTAAAAACTTGGTTATATTCAACTGGACGTATAAGAGAATTTAAGTACCTTTTTCTGCACTTTTTTTAAAAATACAGTATTTAAATTGATTTAAACTGTGTATGAAGGAGTGTTGAAGGAATTTTTATCTGAAGTTATTCTGCTCTTCAGTAACTTGAACTAAAGCTAGTGTTGGCTGAATTTTGTTATTTGCTAGTAATTACAGGTGTGGGGGTAGCCACATTCTTTGATTTCCTGTCCTTGCATATTTAAACTGGTGCATGTGAAATAATTCCTGCTTTAAAACTTCAGCTTGGCCAGCTAAAAACTTAGTTATATTCAACTGGACGTATAAGAGAATTTAAGTACCTTTTTCTGCACTTTTTTTTAAAAATACAGTATTTAAATTGATTTAAACTGTGTATGAAGGAGTGTTGAAGGAATTTTTATCTGAAGTTATTCTGCTCTTCAGTAACTTGAACTAAAGCTAGTGTTGGCTGAATTTTGTTATTTGCTAGTAATTACAGGTGTGGGGGTAGCCACATTCTTTGATTTCCTGTCCTTGCATATTTAAACTGGTGCATGTGAAACAATTCCTGCTTTAAAACTTCAGCTTGGCCAGCTAAAAACTTGGTTATATTCAACTGGACGTATAAGAGAATTTAAGTACCTTTTTCTGCACTTTTTTTTAAAAATACAGTATTTAAATTGATTTAAACTGTGTATGAAGGAGTGTTGAAGGAATTTTTATCTGAAGTTATTCTGCTCTTCAGTAACTTGAACTAAAGCTAGTGTTGGCTGAATTTTGTTATTTGCTAGTAATTACAGGTGTGGGGGTAGCCACATTCTTTGATTTCCTGTCCTTGCATATTTAAACTGGTGCATGTGAAATAATTCCTGCTTTAAAACTTCAGCTTGGCCAGCTAAAAACTTGGTTATATTCAACTGGACGTATAAGAGAATTTAAGTACCTTTTTCTGCACTTTTTTTTTAAAATACAGTATTTAAATTGATTTAAACTGTGTATGAAGGAGTGTTGAAGGAATTTTTATCTGAAGTTATTCTGCTCTTCAGTAACTTGAACTAAAGCTAGTGTTGGCTGAATTTTGTTATTTGCTAGTAATTACAGGTGTGGGGGTAGCCACATTCTTTGATTTCCTGTCCTTGCATATTTAAACTGGTGCATGTGAAACAATTCCTGCTTTAAAACTTCAGCTTGGCCAGCTAAAAACTTGGTTATATTCAACTGGACGTATAAGAGAATTTAAGTACCTTTTTCTGCTTTTTTTTTTAAAAATACAGTATTTAAATTGATTTAAACTGTGTATGAAGGAGTGTTGAAGGAATTTTTATCTGAAGTTATTCTGCTCTTCAGTAACTTGAACTAAAGCTAGTGTTGGCTGAATTTTGTTATTTGCTAGTAATTACAGGTGTGGGGGTAGCCACATTCTTTGATTTCCTGTCCTTGCATATTTAAACTGGTGCATGTGAAATAATTCCTGCTTTAAAACTTCAGCTTGGCCAGCTAAAAACTTGGTTATATTCAACTGGACGTATAAGAGAATTTAAGTACCTTTTTCTGCACTTTTTTTTTTAAAAAATACAGTATTTAAATTGATTTAAACTGTGTATGAAGGAGTGTTGAAGGAATTTTTATCTGAAGTTATTCTGCTCTTCAGTAACTTGAACTAAAGCTAGTGTTGGCTGAATTTTGTTATTTGCTAGTAATTACAGGTGTGGGGGTAGCCACATTCTTTGATTTCCTGTCCTTGCATATTTAAACTGGTGCATGTGAAACAATTCCTGCTTTAAAACTTCAGCTTGGCCAGCTAAAAACTTGGTTATATTCAACTGGACGTATAAGAGAATTTAAGTACCTTTTTCTGCACTTTTTTTTTAAAAATACAGTATTTAAATTGATTTAAACTGTGTATGAAGGAGTGTTGAAGGAATTTTTATCTGAAGTTATTCTGCTCTTCAGTAACTTGAACTAAAGCTAGTGTTGGCTGAATTTTGTTATTTGCTAGTAATTACAGGTGTGGGGGTAGCCACATTCTTTGATTTCCTGTCCTTGCATATTTAAACTGGTGCATGTGAAACAATTCCTGCTTTAAAACTTCAGCTTGGCCAGCTAAAAACTTGGTTATATTCAACTGGACGTATAAGAGAATTTAAGTACCTTTTTCTGCACTTTTTTTTTAAAAATACAGTATTTAAATTGATTTAAACTGTGTATGAAGGAGTGTTGAAGGAATTTTTATCTGAAGTTATTCTGCTCTTCAGTAACTTGAACTAAAGCTAGTGTTGGCTGAATTTTGTTATTTGCTAGTAATTACAGGTGTGGGGTAGCCACATTCTTTGATTTCCTGTCCTTGCATATTTAAACTGGTGCATGTGAAATAATTCCTGCTTTAAAACTTCAGCTTGGCCAGCTAAAAACTTGGTTATATTCAACTGGACGTATAAGAGAATTTAAGTACCTTTTTCTGCACTTTTTTTAAAAAATACAGTATTTAAATTGATTTAAACTGTGTATGAAGGAGTGTTGAAGGAATTTTTATCTGAAGTTATTCTGCTCTTCAGTAACTTGAACTAAAGCTAGTGTTGGCTGAATTTTGTTATTTGCTAGTAATTACAGGTGTGGGGGCAGCCACATTCTTTGATTTCCTGTCCTTGCATATTTAAACTGGTGCATGTGAAATAATTCCTGCTTTAAAACTTCAGCTTGGCCAGCTAAAAGCTTGGTTATATTCAACTGGACGTATAAGAGAATTTAAGTACCTTTTTCTGCACTTTTTAAAAAAATACAGTATTTAAATTGATTTAAACTGTGTATGAAGGAGTGTTGAAGGAATTTTTATCTGAAGTTATTCTGCTCTTCAGTAACTTGAACTAAAGCTAGTGTTGGCTGAATTTTGTTATTTGCTAGTAATTACAGGTGTGGGGGTAGCCACATTCTTTGATTTCCTGTCCTTGCATATTTAAACTGGTGCATGTGAAACAATTCCTGCTTTTAAACTTCAGCTTGGCCAGCTAAAAACTTGGTTATATTCAACTGGACGTATAAGAGAATTTAAGTACCTTTTTCTGCACTTTTTTTTAAACAATACAGTATTTAAATTGATTTAAACTGTGTATGAAGGAGTGTTGAAGGAATTTTTATCTGAAGTTATTCTGCTCTTCAGTAACTTGAACTAAAGCTAGTGTTGGCTGAATTTTGTTATTTGCTAGTAATTACAGGTGTGGGGTAGCCACATTCTTTGATTTCCTGTCCTTGCATATTTAAACTGGTGCATGTGAAATAATTCCTTCTTTAAAACTTCAGCTTGGCCAGCTAAAAACTTGGTTATATTCAACTGGACGTATAAGAGAATTTAAGTACCTTTTTCTGCACTTTTTTTTAAAATACAGTATTTAAATTGATTTAAACTGTGTATGAAGGAGTGTTGAAGGAATTTTTATCTGAAGTTATTCTGCTCTTCAGTAACTTGAACTAAAGCTAGTGTTGGCTGAATTTTGTTATTTGCTAGTAATTACAGGTGTGGGGGTAGCCACATTCTTTGATTTCCTGTCCTTGCATATTTAAACTGGTGCATGTGAAACAATTCCTGCTTTAAAACTTCAGCTTGGCCAGCTAAAAACTTGGTTATATTCAACTGGACGTATAAGAGAATTTAAGTACCTTTTTCTGCTTTTTTTTTTTAAAATACAGTATTTAAATTGATTTAAACTGTGTATGAAGGAGTGTTGAAGGAATTTTTATCTGAAGTTATTCTGCTCTTCAGTAACTTGAACTAAAGCTAGTGTTGGCTGAATTTTGTTATTTGCTAGTAATTACAGGTGTGGGGGTAGCCACATTCTTTGATTTCCTGTCCTTGCATATTTAAACTGGTGCATGTGAAATAATTCCTGCTTTAAAACTTCAGCTTGGCCAGCTAAAAACTTGGTTATATTCAACTGGACGTATAAGAGAATTTAAGTACCTTTTTCTGCACTTTTTTTTAAAAATACAGTATTTAAATTGATTTAAACTGTGTATGAAGGAGTGTTGAAGGAATTTTTATCTGAAGTTATTCTGCTCTTCAGTAACTTGAACTAAAGCTAGTGTTGGCTGAATTTTGTTATTTGCTAGTAATTACAGGTGTGGGGTAGCCACATTCTTTGATTTCCTGTCCTTGCATATTTAAACTGGTGCATGTGAAACAATTCCTGCTTTAAAACTTCAGCTTGGCCAGCTAAAAACTTGGTTATATTCAACTGGACGTATAAGAGAATTTAAGTACCTTTTTCTGCACTTTTTTTTTTAAAAATACAGTATTTAAATTGATTTAAACTGTGTATGAAGGAGTGTTGAAGGAATTTTTATCTGAAGTTATTCTGCTCTTCAGTTATTCCCACCCACCCACCCTGTTTTTGTTTTGGTGTTAATCTTAGTGGCATTGAAACTGCCCGCCCCTCAGCCTGCCTCTGGGCCCATCTCATTTGCTCACTCAACTGAGTGCAGTGAGATCATATTCTGATTTCAGGCACTCCTACTGTGTACAAAGAGAGCATCTGGGAAATAGAAAAAAATTAAGCTTATTTCCTGCCTTTCTTGTTAAGTGGTACAGACTATTTGTAGGCTTCTGAGCCCCCAAGCCCTTCTGTGTTTGGGGAAGCCTTCTAGCTTGTTTATTTCTTATAACTAGCCAGTTTTCTAGTTTCAGCACTCAAATCTGTTTCTTTGATCTCAGCACTTGTTCAGAAAAAAAAAAAAAAAAATTTCATCTGCTTTTACTGTACTTGTGTTTTACCTACTTCTTTTTACTTTTGCATCATCTTAAAATACTCAATTGTATTTATTACTGCTTGGTGTAACTCATTCTAAGCCTTTTGGTTTAAACACTTGGGCTTCGGACCAGTTAGTTGTTTTGCACTGAGAGGGTTTGTGGTCTGCACTGTTGTGGCAGAACAGGTAGCTTACATCCTTCTAGGTTGAGAACTGCTGATTGAGGGCTCAGTGTCTGTTATTCTAAAAGTGTATTAATTCTGGTTTAAGCACTTGGGCTTTCAAGCCAGTTATTTTACATTAAGAGGGTTCGTGGTCTGCACTCTTGTGGGAGGAGAGGCTGGACTCTGCCCTTCTGAGCTGGGAATTTCTGGTTAAAGGCTTATAGTGCATGCATATCTGAACTGTTCCTTACTGAAGTTGGTGCCTTGTTTGCTGTGGCATAGACTGGATTCAGGCCTGCTGGATCTAGCTTTGTTTGTGTAACTTGAGCACTAATCCAGACATTCTCTAAAGTATTCAATGGTATTTATTACTGCTTGGTTGTAACTTGATTAAAGTGTAGCTATCATTCAAGTCTTTTGGATTAAGCACTTGGGCTTCAGAACAGTTGTTTTACATTAGGAAGGTTTGTGGCAAGCACTGTGGTGGCAGGACAGGTAGCTTTCATCCTTCTAAGTTGGGAACTGCTGATTGAGAGCCCAGTGTCCAAGTGTATTAGTTCTGGTTTAGGCACTTGGGCTTCAGGCCAGTTATTTTACATTAAGAAGGTTCGTGGTCTGCACTCTTGTGGGAGAAGAGGCTGGACTCTGCCCTTCTGAGCTGGGAATTTTCTGGTTAAAGGTTTATAGTGCCTGAATATTTGAACTGTATCTTACTGTAATTGGTTCACCTTGTTTGCTCTAGCATAGACTAGATCCAGGCCTACTGAATCTAGCTTTGTTTATATGCTTGTTGTTTGTTTGCTTGTTATTTCCCTGGAAGCTAATTCCACCTAATACGCAACTTCTCAGCGCTTCTGTGGATCACTAGTGATATCTGCATTGCTTACTGTACTTATTTCCTTGTTTCACTTGAAATAAAGTTACTGTTTGTCGTTTTTGCATTTAGTTACTTGTAACACATTGCACTCAAGTTACCTGGCACTTGCTCACTAAAGCAATTATATAAGTCAGCACTAAAAATTAAAAGCACTACACCCTCACTCCCCACTGGCCCTTGTTTTTAATTAAGGATTTCCCAATATTATTCTAGCATGTCCAAAGGTCAGTTGTCAATCTCCTCTCCGGTCCAGCTGGTGAATCTGGGAATCTTGAGGCAATGTTATAACTGCCTCATGTACACAGACAACCCTCTCCTCCTCCCACATAACACAAATACTTGCAGGAGATGCAGCTATTTAGCCAAACTGGAGGCTGAGCTCTCTCAACTCAGGACTGGCAAGACCAGACAGGAGGAGAAGGCAACTACACACACCACAAAACCAGCCTCACATAATGCTACCACTCCACTGAATCAAACACATAAACACACAAAGACATACTCGGAGGCTCTGAGTAAAAATTTACCTAAACAGCAGAGGCCTCCAAAGCAGACACCCAAACAACTGCTACCTTAAGACACCCCACAAGCAACACATAAACCACAAAAGCAGTGTGCAAAGCAGTCACAGCCCTTAAGGCCAAATACAACACCAAACATACTTGTCATAGGTGACTCCATAGTCAGACACACTGACGTCCCACTCACCAGGCTGAACAAGGAGAGGGTCACAGTAAGCTGCCTATCAGGCGCTAGAATCCGCCACATAACACAAGCACTCGGGTCACTCCATGGCAAGTACAAATATGACACAGTCATTGTCCATGCTGGTGTGAACGACCTGAGACGTACCTCCCTGGACTACATGAAAAGAGACATAGAGGAGCTCTCTGATTATGTAGCCCAGGCAGGTATGACCCTAACCCTGAGTAGTATCCTTCCTTCACCAAGAATGATGCCACAATATAGAGACAAGATGATCAGCTTTAACAATTGGCTTAATGTCTGGTGTCATTCAAAGGGGATCCAGTGTCTGTCTGCCTGGGATGACATGCTTGACAAGCCACGCTGCTTCGCAAGGGACGGCTTGCACCTGTCACCCTGGGCTTCCGGATATTGGCTAAGGCTCTTGCCACCCCCATAGTGCCTTTTTAGGCAAGGCTCAAATCCTAGACCTACCACCCTAGCAAACAAAATGGGAAGAAACTGAGGGTAATGCTGCTCAATGCCAGAAGTCTAAATCTCAAAATGCACGCACTCGAGGCCCTTCTCAGTATGGAGAACATCGATGTCTGTGCTGTAACTGAAACCTGGTCCAAGGCTCCTGAGAGCACCCCGGCACTATTAGGTTTTACCTCATATCATGCGTTCCGTCCCCAAACCCGGACCACACCACAAAAGGAGGGGTGTGTCAATATTCATAAAGGGTACTCACACCTCCAGGTCGTTGGCAACGCACGAACCTGCGGAAACCATCCAGGTGCAACTAACCATAGGCAAAACTGCTCTACAAATTGTAGCATGCTACAGGCCACCCTCTCAAACTCAGGAACCCCACACAGCCTTCCTGAAGACACTGGAGGGTATAAATGTATCTCCAAACACCATCATATTGGGTGACTTCAACTACCCGAATATAGACTGGGAACATTACTCAAGCCCTAACTTTCTAGCCCAACGGTTCCTGGAGTTCATAAATTCAAATGCCATGGAACAGCTAGTCACTGTTCCCACGAGAGGAGAAAATATACTAGATCTCATTGTCACAAACATGGGGACAAAATGCTCCACACCGGAAGTATATCCCTCATTGGTGAGATCTGATCATAAACTAATCTCACTGGAAATCCACATCCCGCCCCACCCCAAGCAAAAGACCATAGTGAAGAACTTCTCTAAAGCAAACTTCACACTACTCAAGACTGGTGTGGTATCCTTCAAGGCCCCTGAGCCAGAGGAAACCACAACCCAAGCTGCGGAAGCCCTTACAAATGCCTTCTATGAACACCTCCAGGACTGCATGGATCAGGCAATCCCAAATAAAACCAAGACTCTTTCCACAAAGGGCAAACGTCCAGTCTGGTGGACCCCAGCCATTAACAAACTTTACAATAAGAGGAGAAAGCTATTACATGATAGAACAAAATCCATAAAAGGGAAGTCACCCCTGATCATTATTAGTAAAAAATACGAGCACTCATAAAATCAACTAAGGCCAATTTTGAGAGAAAAATTGCCATGGATTCAAAGGACAATCATAAGGCCTTTTTCAGCTATGTTAGGAACCTGGGTGGAAACTCCCAGATATGCTCAGAATTAGTCCAAAATGATACAAAAATCACTGAACCCACAGACATTGCCAACATACTGGCAGACAGGTTCAGTGCAAACTTCACCCTCTCCCCTAAAGGAGAGATAACTAACCCAGCCGAGTGTAGCCTCCCGGACATCTCAAATGCGCAGGTGAAAGCTGCTCTCTCTAAAGCTAAAAACACAGCATCAATGGGACCGGATGGTGTCCCCGGCTGTGTGCTACACGAGCTAAATGAGGAATTAAACCCGCACATAAGGCAGCTGTTTAATCTCAGCCTTACCACAGGATACGTGCCCAAGGAGTGGCGTACGGCAACTGTGGTCCCACTCCACAAAGGCGGTGCCTCTACGGACCCTGGTAATTACTGCCCCATAAGCTTAACAAGTTTAGTCTGCAAAGCTATGGAGAGGATCATAATGGAGCTCATAAACAAAGATATAGGGGACTTGCAGACATTGGACCCGACCCAGTTTGGCTTTGTCAAGGGAAGATCATGCCTTTTGAACTTGGTTGACTTCTTCGAAACAGTCACCAAGGCCATTGATGAGGGAAAGGCAGTCCATACAGCCTACCTTGACCTTGCAAAGGCTTTCGACACAATACCCCACTCGGGTATTGTAGAAAAACTTACCAGCTTAAATGTAAACACATATGTCACAAGATGGGTTGCAAACTGGCTTAAGGACAGAACCCACGGGGTTAGAGTTGCTGGCGCTGTGTCAGACTCCAAGCCAGTCACAAGTGGTGTCCCACAGGGCTCGGTCCTTGGCCCCCTATTGTTTGGCATCTACTTCTCAGAAGTACAGGCCAACATGGGAGGACTTTGGCTGACAAAGTTTGCAGACGACTGCAAACTGGGCGCCATAGTGGAAAGTGCATCGGACACGGATATCCTTCAGAAGGGACTCACGGAAACAGATAGCTGGTGCCAGAGCCATGGCCTGAAGTTAAACGCCAAAAAATGTATAGTCATACCCTTCGGGAAAAACAAGGTAACCCCAAGCTACCATATAGGTGGCAATCCACTAAGCACAGAAGAGGTTATCAGGGACCTGGGGACCCAGGTTGACAGTGGCCTTTCTTTTGACACTCACATTGCTAAAGTGGTTAGAAAGACCTTCTACATTGCCCACCTGATCATGAAGGGATTCACATCCAGATCTAGTGAGGTCATTGTTCCCCTGTACTCTTCACTTATCAGACCAATGATCGAGTACAATGCCCCATTCGGGATGTATCTCACCCGACATCTGCAGCAATTGGAGAGACCCCAAAAGTTCCTCACCAAAAGGATAAAGGGACTCCAAAATCTGTCATATGCTGCCAGATTGAAGAAACTCCAGCTCTATTCAGTCGCATACCGTCTGCTCAGAGGTGACATGTGCCTGACATACAAGGCCATGTCCAACCCGGAATTAATGGACATGCTCCACCTCAAAAATCCAAATCCACCAAAACCACTAGAGCAAGCGACTTAAACCTTAGCACGGATATAAATAGGACGTGCTGGAGGGATAGATTTATCACTCAGACTCCCTATGCTGTGGAATAAAATCCCGGTCCATGTGAGGCAGAGCACCTCGCTGACTCTGTTCAAGAGAAATCTAGACCTGTGGATGGGAGATCGTAGGTTTACCCCAGGAATCATCTCTGTGTCACTGCTGGACAGAGGCACAACAAACTAATGGGCACAGTATTTTTTCATATAAGGGGTGGCGTAAGCCACAATAATTTGGGCTAGGCTTATAAATGCCTTAGGGCAGATAGCCTAGTATAAACCTATGAACCTATGGGCAACTGAGATTTTATTTACGTAGAACCAAAGATTTCAGGAAAACAGACCTGCTATGTTTCCTTTTCTTGTCCAAAGCGAGGAAAACCAGTCTCAAAAGTTACACTCTCTAATTAGCTTACCAGTTGTATTACCTTTGTATACACTTCAAACAATAAAAGTCTACCTTTCGAAATCAAAGGCCATTCATCTAGAGCTGTAGCAATATCCTCTGGATGTTCTTCGTGTTTCACTGTTGCAGTCATTACATTTGGTAATCTGCTGGCAGGTTGCCCTCAGTCAGCCTGATTAACAAAGTCTTGGGTCCTGCGTCAGTTGCTGTCTCTTCTTCCATGATGTCAGGTCATCAGGGGTATAAAACATGCAGCCGACGCCATTACATCAGTCTTTCTTGCTGCGCGGTGCCCGGTGCAGAAGCAGTTGGCAAGTGCCGGTCGGCCGACTCCTGAAATTTTCGTTTTTGAGTTTCAGAACCGAAGTCTTCAACTAAAAGCTAAGTACCCCATTGGGGAAACTTTTTCTTGCTCCTTACCGATGTCAGTAAAAGTTAATAATTGCATTACTTGTGGGAAGCAAATACTTCATAAGGATTTTCATTTATTACTATATTCCTTGCCTAGGCCATGATCACAACATACTTGCTGTCGGTTTTGTGCTAAATTTTAACAACGCGCTATTAAACGTCGGTATATTTTTGCTTCTAAATATTTTGGCTCACGATTTAATTATCCAGAAATGTCGTCAGTTAGCAATCCGACTACTGGAATACTTAAAAAAAAACACAAAGAACAAGACAGAGACAGACCGTTGCAGTCGAAAACTGACGACAACGCTTCTCCTAAACCAGTGAGGTGCTTTTGCAGCCCCTGGTACCCACCACTTCTGATTCGTAGGCCTCTACTGAGACCCATTCGGTGTCCAGTATGCCGCAAGATACTTCAGTTATGGACCCCGCAGATGTCTCTACCTTAGATGGGTCCGGAGCCGCTGTGCAGGCACCGGCTTCTGATGGTGTTTTCAGGCCTACAGATTTGTATATTAGACCGACGCCATCTTCAAAACTATGGCTACAATCTAAATCTATGTCTAAAAAAACGACTTTTGGGCCACATGTGCAGGCCCCTATGCCTAAAAAACAAATGATCAAAATAGCTGAAGATTTAATTACTCTCATCAGGGGTAGCCAACCCCCTCCTTCTAAGAGGCCTAGGCAAGACATTGATTTTGAATCTTTTGAACAGGATTCTATTTCTTCTGACTCTTCTAATGAACAGGATTTGTCTATACCTACTTATGAGGACTCTGATGCAGAAGATTCCATTCCTTCTGCTTCTCCACCTGAGGATTTTTCTTTTGGGGAAACTTTACATACCTTAAGGGAACATTTCCACTGGGAAAGTCAGGATTTCTCTGAATCTAAAAAGAGACTAAGGGATTTTCTTCTTTTTCCTCAGCATAGGCCTTTGGCTATACCTCCTGTTCTAGACATTGTCGGTTATGTTTTTTCAGAATCTAGCATGGCTCCTGATTCTCTGCCCTCCGGCTCCTTGTAAGCCATACTAAAGGGTTCCTGACTCCCACAAATTCCTTTTCAATATGCATATATATATATATATATATATATATATATATATATATATATATATATATATATATATATATGCATAAATCACTGTATTTATATACAGAAGAACTAGATAAATTAAAGCAAAGACTTCTGACTGTAGAGTAAAACAATACTAAAAACCCTCAGAGTTGATTAAGCTTTCATCCTTTAATGTATAGGAACTTCTTCAGAATGATCAAAAAATGCACTCCACTTGCTATTTAAACAACAATGATAACCAATATGCCGTCAAGAACAGTAAATAACTGTAATGTGTCAGTGACCAATGCTTGACTTGTAACTAATTACAAGAATGAATAAAACGTGAGAAGTCACACAAGTATGAATACTGCACGAGTGAATTCTGCACATAAGTTATGAAATAAGACTGAAGTGCTTCACATTACTGCTTCCATTTTAACACACATTTCAAATTTAAAGCCTCATTTAGGCCGGGGTAATAATCAGCCTCCAAATGTAGTTGCCACTTCAATTCCAAGACCTGCAATAACCCACCTGCATTGCCAAAAAAATCATTTACTTGCTCAAGTATTAGAAATTTAAATTTGGTAAAATTAGCACATGACGAGCTGTGTTTGCCTAATGCATTAGAGCAATCTGCTGATCTAATAGCAGCATTGTGTTCTTTGATTATCACTAAACTTTCTGGAGGTTTTGCCTATGTAAAAACAAGAACATGAGGTACATATAGCTGCATACACAACTAAAGTGCTATTACAATTGTAACGTTTCCGAAACAGTACTGGAACATTACAGTGTGAGAAAGAAAAAGTATCTCCTGTGTAAATAAATTCACACGCCACACATTTACCACAGGGAAACATTCCTTTAGAAACATTAATTTTGCTATGTTGAGTGAGCAAGTATGTTGTGTCATTTCTTTCAAAAATGGACTTGACGGTTTTAGTTTTCTTGAAAGAAAATTTAGGGGTGGGACCCATAATATCTCTGATGGAATGATCACTGACTAGAATTCTCCAATTCTGTGAAAAAATGTTCCTAATGTCTTGCATGTCAGTACTAATGGGTAAAGCAAAGCTGGAAGACCAACCGTCATCGTCAGTGGAAGAAGAAACCTTGTTATGGTGAAATCCAAATTTTAAAATAGGTTGGAATCTGGTAAATCTATTAATAGTGACTTCCTTTCTAATATCGTACACCATATGGGAAGGATAATTTTGTGCACAAACAGGGCGGACAAAAAATCACATTCTTTCTCAAAAGAATCATCACTGCTTACTAGCCTGTACAGTCTAACATACTGGCCCTTTACAACATTTCTCTTCATAAACAATGGACAGCGTATTGGTTATCATTGTTGTTTAAATAGCAAGTGGAGTGCATTTTTTGATCATTCTGAAGAAGTTCCTATACATTAAAGGACGAAAACTTAATCAACTCTGAGGGTTTTTAGTATTTTTTTACTCTACAGTCAGAAGTATTTGCTTTAATATATATATATATATATATATATATATATATATATATATATATGTATGTATGTATATATACGTGTATATATGTATATGTGTATATATATGTATATGTGTATATATATGTATATTTATATGTATATATATATATATATATATATATATATATATATATATATATATGAATATGTGTGTGTATATATATATATATATATATATATATATATATATATATGTGTACATACATACATATATATATATATATATATATATATATTTATATATATATATATAAATTCAGATTTTTTTAGGCGTAGTAATTAATACTGGGCTAGTAGAAAGGAAATAAAAACTCAGACACTGAAGAGATAATTAAGCTTTCGCTCTTATTCAGGTGGAAGAGCTTCATCAGAATAACCTATAGTCAACAATACTTACATTATATGTAACTAGAGTCACATGTAAACAAAAAAACAATGAACTACTTATAATTTATTAGTACAGTAACCAGTAGTACAACCAGACAATATTTAAACTGTGCCAATCATCTAAACAAAATAACCATGAACATACATATGAATGACAGGGGCATGAATATTAAATAAACACTCCCTTGTGTTAGCTAATCATTGAATAAATGTACAGTGTGCGCACTAAATATGCATGTAGGAGACATGAATATTCATATAACTGTACAAATGGTGACTAACAAGTGTGTCAAAGGTCATGGATGGTTGCAAACGCATTTTGTAGAAAGAAAGGAACTGTCAAAATAGAATTAAATCTTCCATTTTAAAGCGCATTTAATATTAACACTTTCATTCAGACCAGGGTATGTTTCAGAATTAAGCAGTAATTGCCATTTAAGTTCTCTTAGTTCTAAATATAATTCCCATTCTCCAAAAAAACAGTTAACTTGTTTTAATACAATGAAGTAAAATTTACTAAAAGAAGTACAAAAAATGCTATGTTTAGCAAGGGCATTATTTAAGTTCTTTGCCCTGATGGCTCCCAGATGCTCCTTAATTCTGTCTGAAAGTTTTCTTGTAGTTTTACCTACATAAAATGCTTTACAAGATGCACAAATACCTGCATGTACTACTGCTGTAGAATGGCAGAAGAAATATTTTTAAAACTTAATAGTATAATTACAATGTGTGAACGTGTATTGAGATCCTGTGAAAATGTTAGGGCATACTTTGAATACCTTGAAGAACTTTAATCTTGTACACATTTATAAAAGATTTATTGACTGTTTTTTTTGCGTTGAAGGGTGACCAATCTTCTTTAGACATTTTTATTTCTGATTTGAGAGAGAGTTTAGGTTTTTTGAACTTGGATTTTGTCTGGAATAGGGTCTTCTATTTCCTTTTTAGATACACAGATATACTTACTACCTCCTAATACAGTATGTTCCACTATATATAGAAAAGAGACCTATAAAAATAATCTGCTTGATTTTACTAGCTCCCATCCATTTTTTATGAAAAGGAGCCTTGTCAGAAGTCAATTTATTCGCATCTCTAGAATTATCAGTTAAGATTATGACTTTCAAAAGAATGCTGTTTTGTTAAAACACGTTTCTTCGAAGGAATTACCCTCCATCTCTTATTAACAATATATGTAACGAGATCTCTAATGACAGACACACTAAATATTTACCAATTTTACTACATGGTTTTACACCTAATACTTCAAAACCAAGAAACATTAACAGAACCCTTAGTTTCCCATTACCCATCTCTAGGGACATGTCACAAATTAGAAATGGCGTCACGAATAACTGGGATTTATTAACTGAATCACAATTTATGTCAGCTGCTATTGGCACTGCACCTACCTTTTCATTTAAAAGAACCAAAACCATAAGAATGAGTTTAGAAAACAGAGATTTACCTTTTCTTATTAATTCTACTTCTACTTCCAGCTCTCGAAATGGGATGCATTCATGTGATAAATGTGTGGTATGCCCTAACATTTTCACAGGATCTCAATACATGTTCACACATTGTAATTATACTATTAAGTTTTCAAAATATTTCTTCTGCCATTCTACAGCAGTAGTATATATGGTATAGTATATATGGTCAGCCATTACCTGAGTTTTCAATTCCGAATTGAAGCTGAAGTCTTCTAAAGCTAAGTACCCCATTGGGTATCCTTTTTTCTTGCTCTAACTGATGTCAGAAAAAGATAACAATGGTCACGCCTGTGGAAAGCAAGTACCACACTGAGACTTCCATTCTTACTGCGTCACCTGTTTAGGCCCAGACCACGACGTCACCCACTGTCGCTTTTGTGCTTTGTTCAATGCCAGAACAATACATTGTCGGGCCCTTATTCTAGCTAGATATTTTTGATCTCAGTCTTCTAATTTCAGTATGGCTTGGGTAAGCCATCCAACTACCGATCTTCCAAAAAAAGTAAGGATAAAGACAGAGACAGACCGCACAGGTCCAAAACTGTTGATGACTCTTCCATTAAGCTAGTCATCAGTTTTCCGGTCCTCAGTGAGGTGCTTTTGCAGCCCCTGGTGCCGGCTTGTGTGGATTTGCAGGCCGCTACCCTGACCCTTTCAGAGTCTGGTATGCCGCAAGACTCTTCTTCGACTAAGGATCCTGCGGATGTCTCTGTCTTGGATGGGTCCTGAGCTGCTGAGCAGGCAATACTTCCGATGAAGTATTTCAAAAACAACCGAGTTTCTAAGGCCCAGGGTACAAACCACACACAAAAAACTGATGACCCAAGCTCTCAGGCACCTGCTTCCTTGTCTCATTCTCAAATGCTTAACATGGTGCAAGACCTTATTATGCTTGTTAGGGGAAGCCAGGCTACCCCTTCCAAAAGAAAGAGAGACTTGTCTCCAGTAGTTTTATCTGAACAGGAGTCCGATGACTGATGCATCTGAATATGAAGATATGCAACCCCTCTCTGCTTATGAGGATTCTGATGCAGAGGAATCCATCCCTTCAGCCTCTCCACCCAAGGATTTTTCCTTTGGGGAAACCCTACATACTTTAAGGGAGCATTTCCAATGGAATTGTCAAGACTATCCTGAGTCAAAAAAGAGACTCATGGAATTCTTATATCTACCACAACTCATTTGGCCAGTCCTCCTGTCCTGGATGTTGTGGATGATGTTTTTATGGAATCCAGTCTGACTCCTGCCACCCTCCCTCTTGCTCCCAGGAAATCTTTCTGGTATTATAGAGTCCCTTACTCTGTCAGATTTCTTTTCAAAAATCCTACTGCTGACCCCGAGGTCATCTCTCAAGGACCTAAAGGAATCAAAGCAACTTCAGCTAAGAATCCCATCCCCTCAGATAGGGGATTCCTGAACATTTGACAGATGGGGTAAAAAAGTATATACCTCTACTACTCTTGCTATTAGAGCATTAAATTTTCAGTTCCACATGCTGAAATATTAGCAACATACCATGGTACTCCTCAAACAAAAAAATAGCTTCTCTTCCTGCTTGTGCAGAAAATAGAGTTACAAGAGTTAATGCAGTCTGCAAGTCAAGTAACTAACACACATTACAATGTGGTTTTGATGCCCTAGAAGCATCTTGCAGGGCAGCAGTCACTGGTTTTGTCCATAGAAGGCATGCTTGACTTAAGGAACAAACTTTCCAGACCATGTCAAATCCAAGTTATTGGATGCACCCTTGAACAAAGACAACTTATTTGGCACCAAGGCAGAAGAGGTCTTAAAGATGAAAGAAAACGCTAAATCTATGCAGACAGACTTCTTTCAGGTCCAGCCACAGAGGTGTAGTAGGCATTGCCCCTCCAGGCACTAGTCCTTTCCTGCCCCCTCCAGGCCAGCTCAGCCCAGACCCAGGGGAAGCAGGACCCCCAAGACAACATCCCCAGTGAATGCAGAGATCTAAGCAATGGAGTTCCTCCTCTTCAAAAACAGGGAGTGCAAAGCCCCACCCCCTTATGGTAAGAACTCGCAATGACTTTACACTTCCACCCCGTCCCTCTGCCCACCTGCTCATGCCCCTAGGAGGAAAACTCTCCTTCCACACAAGCAACTGGGCCACCATTAACGACCACTGGGTCCTCAACATAGTGTCCCAGGGATACAAATTTTATTTCCACATTCCACCAACCCCAAAGGGGTTCCCAGATCTTCCTCCAAACCAGTGGGCAGAGGCCAAAAAAAAATTATTTTCCTGCTCTCCATGAAGGCAATACAGCATGTTCCTGCAGAACAGATAGGCCAAGGTTTCTACTCCAGACTCTTCCTGGTACCCAGAAAAGAGGGCAGATGGCGCCCCATCCTTGAGCTATCCATTTTAAACACCACCTTTCTGGTGATACCAAAATTCAAAATGCTCACCCTCCAGCAGCTTCTACCTATGCTTTCCAAGAATGCTTGGTTAGCCACCCTAGACCTAAAAGAGGCCTACCTACACATTCCATTCAGGGAATCATGTAGGAAATACCTACATTTCAGGGCAGGATCTACGCACCTTCATTTCTCTGTGCTTCCCTTTGGCTTATTCACTGCTCCCAGATTTTTCAGAAAACGTCTGGCTCCTGCCATTGCTTTTTGCAGACAAAGAAATATTCAGATTTACCCATACTTAGACGACTGCCTGATTCAGGCAGTCAGGAAAAGCTGCTATAGCACCTGACTTTTTTAAAGGATGTACTGAACTCTCTGGGTTATAATATCAATAAAAAGAAATCAAAACTAGTCCCCACACAAAAAATTGTATTCCTGGGAGCAAGCCTGGACACAGAATCCCAGATGGCATTCCTTACTCCAAAAAAACAAGTCTACCGGACAGGCTGCTTCTCTCAACTAGCCACCAGAACCCAGTTATCCACAAGGAAAATCCTGTTAACTCTAGGGTTCATGGCTTCTTGCATTCTACTCATTCCATATGCCAGACTACATATGAGGAAACTACAATGGTATCTAAAAATCCTTTGGTGTCAGCACTCTCAAGACTCTCAAGACCTGGAAACTCTCATACCAATGATACCTTGTCTAAAGAAAGATTTTCTTTGCTGGGCAGCAGCATGCAACCACAACAAACGACTTCCCTTCTCACAACCCCACGCTGCCCAGACTATGTCTGGGATGCACACCTGGACGGCAGGCGCATTCAGGACCAATGGAGCCCAAATCAAATACATCTGCACATCAGCCAAAAAGAGATGCTAGCTGTTCAGCATGCCCTGACAGCTTTCAGACCCTTACTCTCCCTGGGGCCTCTACTGATCAAAACAGACAGCACCACAGTGATGTGGTATATCAACAAGCAGGGAGGGACTCACTCTTATCCTCTCTGCAGGTTCACCATGACCCTTTGGCACACGGCCTCAGCCATGCAACTGCACCTGCTAGCACAATTCCTGCCAGGCTCTCTAAACACTCTGACAGACAAATTAAGCAGGAACCTGCTAGACCCACCCGAGTGGCAGCTAGACCACAGAGCCCTCACCCTTGTAACCCAGAAATGAGGCACCCCGAAGGTTTGACCTCTTTGCCTCCCACTCCATTCATCAGCTCAGCAAATTCTGCACCAGGGAACCTCACAGCATGCCTGGAAAGTGGATGTTCTATCCTTTCAGTGGTTAAACCTCTCAGTCTCTGCATTTCCCCCTGTACCACTCCTTTCAAGGGTACTGCTTAACGTAAGGGAGGAAAAACCTGGCCACGCCAGCACTGGTACCCACTGCTGCGCAGCCTGTTACCCCTGTCACCATGGCACATGCTTCAGATCTCAGCACTCCTGACCCAGAGAAATGGAGAATTCATGCATCCCTAATTGCAGACCCTCAACCTGGCAGCCTGGCATATTCCCTAACCTCTCCTCAAGCTGCTAGCCTAAGCAAACAAGTTCTAGATGTTATATGTGAGGCCAGACACCCCAGCACTAGAAAATCCTATGCTGACAAGTGGAAAAGATTTTGCACTTGGATCCAGGCTAAGGGAGCCGGAATGGCACAGCCCTTCCTACCTCTCATCCTGGATTACCTGGCAGACCTACTACACAGGGGGTCTATCCTTCTCTTCTATTAAAATTCATGCCTCTGCCATCTCTGCTAATTACAACACATAGCCACCTCTCTTCTCACACCCTGTCATCAAACAATTCCTAAGAGGGGCTAACAACTTAAGGCCACCCAGAAGAGCTCCTACCCCAGCTTGGGACCTTAAACGTTGTGTTGGAAAAGCTCACCCTACTCCCCTTTGAACCTGTAGCTTCAGCAGAGTTAAAATTTCTCTCTTGGAAGACAGCCTTGCTTCTGGCCATCACTTCAGCTAGAAGAGAATCAGAGCTACAAGCACTTATGGCTGTAGAGCCCTTCATCATTTTCCATGCTGACAGGGTCTCCCTCAGGACTAACCCATCCTTCATGCCTAAAGTGGTGTCCAGTGTGGCTCTCAACCAATCCATTCATTTGCCCACCTTTTTCCCTAACCCACAAAACAAGGGGGAAAGGATTCTGCACTCTCTAGATGTGCACAAACAGCTTAGATTCTACCTGGACAGGACTAAATCTTTTAGAAAAACTGATCAATTGCTTGTCAGCTTCGCTGCAGGAGCAGAGGGCAAGGCCATATCCAAACAATCTCCAAATGTATAGCATACTGCATCCATTTCTGCTACAAACAGCATGGGAAACCACCCCCAAAGGGGTCAGGACACATTCTACCAGAGCAACCTCCACCTCTGCTTTTCTCAGAGGGGTCCCCACCAGGGACATCCTGGAGGCTGCAACATAATCATCTGTTCATACCTTCACCAAGCATTACCACCTGCCTATTTTCTCCAAATCCAGGGCAGGCTTTGCCACTGAAGTCTTGCAGGGCATCCTAGCCAGCCCCCAGTCGTCTTTACTGTCTGCACCCTTTTCTTCAGCTTTGGGAATCAACCCAAATGTGATGACTGCAACAGTGAAACACGGAAAAACATAGTATAGTTGTGTACACTTACCATAACTGTAGATGTTCAAGTGTATTCATTGTTGCAGTCCAGGTTTCCCTCCCTCTATCCCCCTTGTCTCTCTCTCTCATTACAAGGAAATTTTGGTATTTACTTTCTACTGGTGGTGTTCTTCCACCATAACCTAGCTTCCTATTGGGAGCTCCTGACAGGGCAAGAAAAACTGATGTAATGGCGTCAGCTGTCTGATTTTATACCACTGACGACATGATGTCAGTCCTGGAGTGACAACAACCGACACAGAAATACTAAGCCTCTTGTATTCAGGCCAACTGAGGGCTACCCCTGGCAGGATAACCCAAATGTGATGACTGCAACAAGTGAATACAGTCGAACATCTACATTTATGGTAAGGGTACACAACTGTACTTTACTTTGGTCCTGTAGTACCTGAATGGACTCCCTCTATAAAAGCACACCTGCTTCAGCCATTTCAGCCTGTATGCTTATGGATCTCTGTTGCGTCCCTGTAGGGCGTCATTGCAGTAAGTCACATGCCACTAATTTTTTTCGTAAGAGTAATCACCCCATGCTAGACAACATTTTATTGCAGTGTTACGTTTGTGTTATTGCACTGCATTACAAGCATTGTACACAATACTAGGCATTTTATTCTATTCCGTTCGTCTTTTGCTGCTGTTTGACTATAAATGTATTTATTTATTAATTTATTGTCCAATTGCCTACCAGGTTGCTGATTGTGTTGTAGTCTGTGTCACATTATTGTTGAGATTTACTGCAGACTACAGAAAACCTGCTTGTATACTGCAATGTGTTTGTCCTCTTATTGAATCATCAAAATGTAGGACCCCTTGACTCAGAATCGAGGAAGTACCTAGCTACAATACAAATACAAGTTCATTAAGTGTAAATGCAGTTCCATTGAAGAAATTAAAGTAAAAGTATGTATTTTACACTTAGAAAGCCCACTTTACGTGACAAGTACATCCTTACTGAAAAAAGAAATGGTGTAAAAATCTTTTGCACATGAGCTTTAAGGTGGACTGTATATTACTGCTGCTTAGCAGCCAGCTGTGAATGTCATGTGATGCCGCTGTTGACTGGGCTGCATGTGTATTTGCTGCTGTCTCTCTTTTGTAGGTCTCTGGTTGAACCATAATGCCAGAGGTGACACAGCACAACCTCAGACAACTGCGGGCTATGTTGGCATCACCCAAGACCCATGCCAGCCCTTTGCAGTGTGTACATATTTCCATTTAAGTATGGCAACTAGTAGTAGCACAGGCATCAAACTGTCAAGTCCAGTTCTTTTCTATACTCAAATGAGTGATCATTATCTGTCACAAGCATGAATACTGTTACCTGTTTCATGGAGTAGCATAAATGAGGGCATACGTGTCGACACTCAGGGCATCTGCCAGCTGGATAAGGGGAACAGGGACAATGCACATTTGTGTGATTATTTCTCTTTATACAGGGTGATGGCTTAGTGCAGTATTGCTTTACTTATCCTGATGAAGGTAGTGGTGGCAGACAGACATATGATATTAGATGATGCCACTAGAATACATACCTTTATTTACTGTTAATGCCTTACAATGACATCCATGTTGGTGCCACTGATGCTGTTTGTGGACAGTACTGTAGGCAAGTAGACATTCACACACAAGAATGAAGCAAGGTATTGCAGCCAAGACATCCTCTGCCACTTCCTCTGTCATTGCTCAAACCTGTGTGCAGCAGAATCCTTTGGCAGGCAGCATTGTGCCTCTTCCCCCTGCCACTGCATGTGGCTGAATGATGTTTCATGATGTGAAGGTGGGTAATGCTGTTGGACCTCTGCCAGTAGGTGATACCCTGACCTTAGCATGTGGCTGTACTTTGGGTGAAAGACATATGCAAAACTGCCACTGGCTTGCATTGAGTTTGCCTCTGACAAGTACATGTTGAAGACTGCAGGCATGATTACTTGTGAAGTAGCACAGTGCTTATATATGGAGCTGGATCTTCTTCTAAATTTCAAAGTTTCAAAATTTCAAATGTCTTATGGTTGAGATCATAAGACTGAAGTTTTGAAACTTCAAAATTTAAATAAAAAGAACAAAAAAAATTTTTTTTTTTTTTTTTTTTTTTTTTTTTTTTTTTTTTTTTACATTTTTGCAGGGGGTCAAGCCCCTCCTTTCCCCCACACCCCCTGCTAATTAACTGTACCAACTCCATGATTACACTACAGCAAAGAAAATGGTAAATATACCATTCTACGCTGTACGCCGATTTCCATTTAAATGGTTCGAAGTTTCAAAACTGATCTTATGATCTCAACCATAAGAAGTTTGAAGTTTTGAAACTTCAAAATGTAGAAGTAGACACATGGAGCTACATGGTCTGCCTAACACAGTCAGTCCATTCAGCTGCAGCAGTGTGTGATCCAGTTGTAGAACTACCTGTATTGTTTACTGCCACATAAGATGTCTGGCTTCTGTGTTTTGCAGGCTCTTTGGTGGACTGGACACAAGCACCACTCTCCTTGCATTCTCTCACACCTGTAGGAGTGCACTTTCTGGTGATGACTGCCCAGTCATCCGGACCCTGTAGTCAATCATCACAGACAGCTGACTTTCCAGGACCCCAGCCCCATAGTGGGGGAGATCACTTCCACTGTACAGACTTCACTTTAGTAGGCCAGTACTTCCACATGTAGTCGCAGATCCAGTAAATGGGGGTTCCATGCATCGCCCACACATAGCAAGAACTGTGTCCACACATCCATGGAAGGCATTTTCGAACAGTGAACATTTTATGCACCTGCCAACATTTGTGTCGCTTGTTGCCCCTTTGGATCCATGCTGTGGGTTTGGTATTACTTTACATGATCTGAACTATAGCATAGCGGTAAACTATGATTTCTTTGGATTTTTTTTTTGCTTACTAGTTGCAGTGTTACATGCATAACTAACCACCACCATGGCTGTAAAAACGTGCATTTTGTACAGATATGCAACTTATGTTTGGATGTTAGGTGCATCTGCAGCTTTTCTGTTGACATGGGTATAAGCCAATGTGACAGTTTGCCGTTTCCTTGCTAATGGAGTGGCAGCATCATAGTCTTGGGAATTTCTACTTCTATGAGATGTTCCAGGGCCAATAGTTATGCTGACTCGACTACAGTGTTGGATTTTATATGGATGTTGCATTGTGCCTTGACTATGTCGCACACTTCAGCTGTTGTATGTTGCCGAACGCTACAAAAGGTGTTCAGGCAGTAAAAATGCATCCCGAGGTGGTTGTATATAGACACAGTGATATCCCTCATCTAGTGTTGTGACATGTTCTGTATCTGCTTTGCCTGTTTGCATCTTCAGACTGATTTAGAGCAGCCAGGGCTGTAAAGGGTGTGCTTTATTACCCATAAATGTGTCCATGTGGTATGGTAACTGTTTAGAAAGCATGTGTGCAGGCATCATGAGTACTGTCCAGGTGTTGGGTAAATACATTTTGCCCACACTTTTCACATGCTACCGGCATGTTTGTAGGCTGGATGAGTAAGAGTTTGAAATGTGTAGCAATATTCTTGCTACTAGAAATGCAAGCTCTGCATAGTCAGTTTAACTGCTGACTCTGGAGACACCTATAACTTGGTAGACTTCACACATCAGAGAGGCTCTCTCAGCCTGATTATGAAACATACTTATGTGTTTCTTTGCAAGAGGAGATCATGCATTCCAGCAATGCATGAGCCCTGCTCGCTGAGGCTGACAAAATACCTTTTGTAACACTGGTGAGCCTCTGGAAATATCAGGCTGCTGATATGTTGACTGCTGTCATGGTATTTATTTTCATGTATTGGACATCCACAGGTATTATGGACTTCCATATCAATACACAAGGGTGCACAAAATAGTCAGTACTCTTGTTCATGTGATACTAGTCCAGTTGCTTACAGGTTGTGAGCAAAGCATACTGCAACTAGCAGTGGTATGTATGCTGCCTGACTTAGTGGGATGTGTTGTGGCTTGCATAGCTGCTACTGTCTTTAACACAGTGAAAAATGGTGTCTGGATTATTTACAGAATGTTAACAGGCCCTTTGTTGCAGCAATTTGTTTTGCACAACTACTTCATATTTTATTGAGTTTGAATTGTGTCCTGCCTTATCCATATGCTTGCAGATGGTCGGTGTGCCCATTTTGCTTATGTGTGGTGGAGCATGGCCTACCATCCTTCTGTGCTCCATTTTGCTTGAATTGTGCACTCCTTTATGCATGAATTTGCTTGTGCATACTGACCATAGACAGTGAGTACCATGTTTTTGAATTCCACCCAAAGATGGCAGTCATCCCCTCCACCCCTTTTTCTGATTGTTGTGTATGTATAAAGTTTAGAGTTGTTATAACATTTCAGTCAGTTGTCACTACTTCTGTGGTTAGTTGTGTTAGGATTATTATCACCTATTCTTAATTTCTGCATGATGTCTGTAATCATACTTTGTTTTTGTACCTTTCACTTTAAACAGTTATTGTTATTGATTCTGTGTCTCTAAACCATCATAGACATTTGGTTAATCATGGTTTATCATAGCGGAACTGTGTAGTTTTTACCATTATTAGGAAGCAGTTCATTGTTATTTTCGTAGCAACACTGCCTTCCACAATGTCTTTTGTATCATATTTATCCTGTGGAAGAGTTTGGAAAGTATTAGCTAAAGAGTTTGTCGTAGCAACCTTGGCAAACAGCACCTTTTGTGGTATATTTATCCTGTGTTATGAGTTTGGACAGTATTAGCTATAACATCAGTGTACAGCTTCTGAGGAAGACTATTTACACATAGCCCACAGAACCCAGCTAACTGCAGAGTGCAGGAATTTCAGTGAGAATTGTCAAAAGCTATGAGTGAGAGATTGGTGGCATTTGATATTGAGGCAATCCCCACATCACACATTTGCTTGTAACAAATGTGATATTTTATTTGATTGGGATCTCTGTGCATGAGAGCACACTGCCAGCATTTGAGTACATACCTGGCAGTATTAGGAGTACATTCATTTATAATGAAATGTTACTTGCAAGCATTTTATTCATTGTCCTCTGCTGGCAGAAGCCATACACAGCAGTTCAGACTGGCAGTGACATAACTTTGTTGTGAAATGGTCAGTCACTGTTTATGGCTACCCCTAGTGGTTGAGATAATGAAGTGTTAACCACTGTTACTGTTTTTTTCTCTGTTATTTTTCTTCCTGTTGCCTGGTGGGTCATCCGATCTCATACCTATGATTGACCTTGTCATGTACTCCATGCTAGACCATAAGGGATTTGCTACATTGTGCCTACTAGTGCTTTTGTACATATATTACCCTGACTATAAGGCTAAGGAAAGTATGTATGTATGTACGTATGTATTTATCTATTTGTTGACCCTTTTCAGCCACAAACTGGGCTCAGAGTGATTGAACATAACATAATACAGTTGAACAGAAAGCGAAACAATAGTCTTGCATTGTATAAGAAACAGTAGAAAATACAGTGTAAGTAAGAAAGGTTAGAAGATTAAAGCATCTGAAATACACATTAGTATCATTGCTCATTGCTGATTGGTGTAAATCAATGTGCTTTGTTGTAAGGTCATATGTTAACGCGAGTATGATTTAGGTAAAATGTGAAGATCTGTAGTCAATCATTCCCCCTAAAGCACTGGCAGATGTTTCGTTGCTAAGGTGCTTTCTTGCTGATTTTGTTAAGTCTTTCAATGTCAACAGCTTCTTAATTTCTTTGGGAAGTCAGTTCCAAGTGGCAGGTCTAAGCCACAAGAAAGCTTTTTCTCCCTGTTGTACTTTTGAAGCAAAGACAGATAAGTGTGATATGCAATCTTTGGTATTCCTCAAGGAGTGAGCTTCTTCACTGAATGGAAGCTGAACTCTTCAAGATAATTTATCCACCTTTAATACTTTGAACAGTTAAAAAGAAAAGAAGCACTATCAGTAACAGGTAGCCAGTGGAGTCCTTTTATGAGGTTTGCTATTAAAGCACATCTGACAGTCATTTTCAATAATATGAATTTTGTATTGTAAGATGAACATAATTCGTAAAAGTAAACAATTTTCAAGTTTAGGAAGAATATTTTTACCTGTAGCAGACTTTGATGCTCAAAACAAGGAGATAAGATGTCTTGAAACAGTCCGAGTTGAAAGTGAACCTTTCTGGTAATACTGTCAGTATAAGTTGTGAATGAAAGTGATGGATCAAGTATAATGCCCAAGTATTTGTATTTGGGGACATAAGGGATAATATTGCCTAGCATGTCCTTCATATGTTTGGCAAGCATGATATATTTTGTTGTACCTCTCAACTGTCCAGATTTTCGCAGAATGCCCAGAACTTTTGCCTCATAATATTGGAGTGTGCCTCATAAAATTTGTGTTTTTTGGCAAATCCTTAAAATGACATACATTTGAATTTCACACTTCATGTCCTTCAGAAATTGCATGCTAACACAAATCATGTTATTCTAACAGCTTTCCAAGTTTATACGAGTAATTTTTAAAATCTGTCCCTATTTTGGGTCTCTGCCCCCCCCCCCCCCCATTATTTTAGGCTTTGTCTAGATTTTTTATGCAAAGAGGCTGAGAGGAGGAATGCTTTTTGCATAGAACAAACTAGCATTAGTATTACATTAGTTTTCTTGTATTGATCTAAAGTTTGTTAGAAGACCAGTGACCTAGTCTGGAGAAAATGGTTTGTAGCTGATCTTGTAAGTCAGTATGTGATTTACTAACTTCAAGGCATAAGATACCATCTGTGTATAATGTGAGATGGAGTAGTGATAGGTATTCAGTGAAATCATTAATGAATAGGGAAAAGAGAAGAGGGACTAAAGTGGAGCCTTGGGGCACATCAGTGCCGAGCTACCATTTTCAGAGTACTGGTTGCTGGAGTAGACTTGAAATGATCTATCTGAAAGTTAATACTTAAACCAAGTGATAGTGTTGTCTGCAAGGTTATGCCTTTCAAGTCTATGTAATAATGTTTTATGACTGGCTGTCTGAATTGCATGAATTATGTCAAATACTCCTCCTGCAGTAAGTCCCTGATTTATCTTGCAGTAAATGCTTTTAGTGGTAGGTGGCAACCTTTGTGTGCAGTTTGACGTGAAGTGCTCTGGTGCAGTCTCATGATGTGCAGTAGGTGTGCAAGTGCCATCAGGATGTGCGACCTCCACCCCAGATGGATTAGCCTGCATTAGCCAGTCATTTTCACCCTCCCCTATTATCTCCTGTAGTGCCTGAGCAGCTGATTAATGCAGGTCTCAGTCGGGACTCAGATCCCTCTGTGACACGGTGGTCACTTCTCTAGTGACCTCTCCCCCAACAATTGTCCATTAGTTGTCATCCCCTCCTCTCCTCGTTCACTGTCTCTACTGGACCTGCCTTAGCCCCTCCCCCTCGACTCAACTTAATCCACACCCAAGGCTGGTGTAGCATCATACTGCTGCCTAGGAGTATGCACTAACTTCTAACCCCTTGTAGCAGCCTTGCCATTTCCATGATTGCTGACCTCTAGGAGGTGTGTTTGCTTCTACAAATATGCCACTTTATGACTAATTGACTCAAAGCTTATACAGCGCAGAGCTTTCCAGGCTCATAAACTGCTTATTGCAGTAAACCTTGGCTACCTCCTTACCCCCTACCAGGAGAGTTGAGTCAGTATTGTTTGCCCTTCCATCCTCCCCCTTTGGCCCCTCCAATATCCATGCTGATAATTGAACACTAGTGTGAAGTAAGGGCTTTATCTTTTTGCACTGTGGGTTCGTTCCAACTGTTTTAGTATCACTGTTAGCATCTACTGTCTTCCACATAGCAATCAGCAATGGTTGTCATATATTGGTGGGCAGCTGAAGGATTTCAGCCATTGTCGTCCCACAGCTGCTACAAAGCAAGAGAAATGCATAGAGCTTGCATTCCTTTAGACCAAAACAGCACAAGTCCCACAGTTTGCCTTGGTTATAAAACACATTTGCGAGCATCAGTATGCAAGGTCCAGACTGAAGTATTCATATGTACATTCCTCTGTGCTTAGTTGTTGCATCTTATTTACATCTAGAAGCTTATCAGGAGTTAAGGGAAGAATCCAGAAAAGCGTAATTCCTAATAGTGCCATAGCAGGATTTATTTCTTGCACAACTCGAGGGTGATGGGTAGGTTGAACAGGAAGATGGAAGTAAAGTCATTTTGATTAATGAAATCTGAGATATCTTATTTATGAGAGATATACTTTCAGTTTACTGAAATTGATATTGGATGCAAATAGCTATAGTTATAGGTGGCTGCTGTGTTTGCAGACTGTTATTTTCATATGTCCTTTCTCTTTTTTTAGGGCTGCCATCAGTAGGGATCCTTTTTACGAGATGCTAGCAACACGAAAGAAGAGGATTTCCTCCACTAAGAGGCATTAACTGGACAGATGACAGTCCCCAAGTCAGCTGGGGATGCAGTCTTAACATCTGAATGAATGCCTGCCAGGCTGGTAAAGACAGTCCAGTTAACTGGTTGCATAGCAAACCCCTCTGAACTTCCTGGAAACTACTTTTTTACTTTTAAATGGACAGATACATATCTGAAAACAAATCAGGGTTTTTGTTCTGTGGCCTTCTGCCTGACTTTTTCCTTGAGACTCAAGGAAACTGATACTTAAGCAGTTAACTTAAATTGACTCTCTTTGTCTCTCTCTCTCTCTTCCTCTCACTTCAGCAGGTCTGATTGTGAAGCTCAAGTTTTCATTTTCTGTAATAAACATGTTATATATATACGTGCACACACAAATATCTGTATATATTTTTTCCTGTCACAGAATGCTCTCTGATCCTTATGGAGGAGATACCTCTATTTTGAGTTTGGCTTAAGAGAGATTTTTTTAAACAATTTAAATAAGGATTTTGTATTACAACTTAAGGGTAGCCCACATTCATCTTTTCCTGCACTGTGGTAAGAAAGCTGAGGCATGCGGTGTTAAGACAAAGTGAATAGTTTTTAGGTGATGGAACAAATTGTCTTGTTGCTTGTTACACTCATATTCAGTTTCTTGGAGAAGTGTTGCAAGAGATAGCTGTGTTCAGAAGGTTTTTCAGGTGGTGCCATTACCTCTCAAAAGATGAGTGCAGCTAAGTTGACTAGAAACTTTGAAAGCTTTCATAAACCTAAAGCTGTTGGATTAAAGTTCAGCAGACTGCACAATAGAAGAAAAAGTGTATTTTTTTGTTGCTGTAGAACAGAATTATTGTGTTAAGTTGTATGTGATGAGAAGTGCACTTTCCCTAGCAGTCTGACTTTAGTGTTGCAGGTTCCCAAGTGCTCTGACAAAGAGCTATAGTCCTCAGTGATAGTATCTTGATTTCCCATTGCTGTTCTGTCATGGTACTTTGTGTTTTATAATTCCCTTCTAGTGATTAGCAGAGGTAATGCAGTGCAGATTCTGGGAGGTCCTGACGTAAGATGTATTAGAGGGTGTGTACTCCCCATTGGACATTCCTGAATGCCCCAGTGTTTTGTAGGATGTGGTAAGAGTTTTGTTCTGCTGCTTTCTAAGATTAGGAGTACTCGACTGTAATAGGTTAGTAGTGACTTAGATGTGAATGTTCAGAAATGTGTCTCTCTAATGCACAGCACTGGCAGAGCAACTGTACTGCTACTTATTGCAAGTCTCTGAATGCTTAATGTGTGTTCGCACAGTAAGCTACAGCAGTCATGCCCAACAGTAGGTGGAACATTCCTCTACTCTGCTTTAGCAGAGAGAGATGGGACAGTGATGGTGATACAGGCTTGCAGGTGTCCAAGCATCTGGCATTGTTAAGACAGAGCAAGAACTACAATGGATCTTCCAGGGACTGTGCTGTGATGAAGTGAAAAGTACATCATGCTGGCTGTACTTCAGGTTATTGGTTGTGCTGTTCAAATCTGCAGGGGCTAGTGTGATCCTGTATCCATGTTGTAAGTTCATGGATATCCTGACATACTACATTATGGTAGTTGTTGCAGTCCTCTTTATTTAAAGCTGTTGCTCATTCTGTTTCAAAAGCCAGAAATATTTCTGGTTTTGGAGATGTGTTTTATGTCCAAAAAGTTCAGCACTTGTGCCTTGGTCACTAGTTCCTGTGTAGGTCATTCAGACTTTGAAGATGGAGCCCCCCTCTGATTAAATAGCTGTATTACAGTTAAAGGTGGAGACGTGGCTATAAAGGAAGGATAGCAATCCATAGCCTGTGCCTTTAGATCACAGGTTCCATATGAAAAAAAAAAATACAGTTTTATGTGCACTTTTTTTAAAACGTTGAGTCTATTTAGGAATGTCTCCAAATGCTATAATTATTGGTGTAAGTGGAGCCAGAAGAATGGTTTTGCATAGTATGTATTAACAGAAAAATGCCGAAGTATTAAGATAACAAACTGCTTATATACTGGAATATGACATGTAGTATATGAGTATAATCGACTTGTTTTAAAGGCTGCATATTGTGAATATTCTTATTATGAAGGCTGCAGAGCAGCTACAGGTATTTCCTTGGGCAGACAGTTCAGCAGCTGCAACCTGCACTCCCTCCCCAAAAATGTTTTACCAAAATCCATAGATGCAATACAAAGTCCTGTTTAAAATAAGTAATTAGTTGAGAAATGATGACAAAGCATTTCCTGCTTTATTGTCTAGTATTTTGATTCATTTGGTAAGTTCAGGGCATTTTGGGTTGGAGTCAGCGTTTACTCCCCCCATCCCCATGATTTTAGACTCTTTTATAGTGTAATGCAGACCATAGTACATTATGGTCCTTATTTCACATCAGTTTTGCTGTACTCGGTTCCAGCACACTGTTGCCATTTTAGTTAATGCAATGAACAAAACATGTCTTGTTATTGTCATTTATATCTTCTGCTTCCGAGGCAGAGTTCCCAAGGTTTAACATACTAAAGGAGAGAAGAACAAAAATGAAAATGGGTCATTGTCGTTTGTTATAATTTTAAATGGTCTTTGTCATGTTTCGTCTGTTTTTATTTTCTGTTTCAGTGCACTGGGTTTTGAATGGAGAATGCAGAAACAAGACCCTGCTGACTCAGCAGTATTAGTATATTTATCTGAGATGTATATACTCAATGTGAAATAATTATTTTTTTTGTTTTCTTTTAGGTTCTTTTGTATTTGTTTAAAGCATTTATGCATTTATGTAATAGTAAAGAAAAATTCATTGTGTCCGCATTTGTTTTTGTGTTATTTCATTAAATTTGCAAAAATGGTTCAGAACTTAAGTACTAGTACATCTTTCTTTGTTTTTTTTCCCCTCAGACAATTGCATTTCAGATTCCAACTCTTTGAAAATGTTTATCTTTTATGTCCATGTTCTCTTACTATTCTGCCATGTTTTTTTTTTTTTTGTATAACACGATCCTTTCATTTTGTGGTAAGTGATCTAACAAAGCATTGCAGTAGCTTGTCGTTCTCAGTAGTTGTGGAAGTTGGGAACTGGCTGTGAGCCACATAGCTTACAAATGAGACTAATGGCCATTGCAATGCTCAGTGTGAATTGCAGTGGTCAGTGATGTGAATGTTTAGTTAAGATGGCCATTCCATTGCCCACTGTGCATTCCAGTGGTCAATGATATATTTAGTTGAGCCCTGTAATTGCTCTGCTATGACACTGCATTTGTCAATAAGTAGCTGACAGATTTTTAAAAGCCATTTCCATTTTTGTATCTTAAGCAGAATAACTGCTTCACTGTATAGATCTGTTGTTTTGTAACATTTTTGTAAATGGCAGTGTACTATCCTGCCTTTTATCAAGTTAAGGGGCCAAGATTTTATTTATTTATTTTTTTATCAGCCTTGATTTACCGTTTGACCCTCCCACCACCAACTGGACCTGTTAGTCCCTGTTTCACGTCTGCTGTTATGTCTGTCCAGTAAGACAGCTCAGATCAGTTGCTGGCAGGCCGTCAAATATATGTGATCCTATTGTGGCATTTCCTTAATGCTGACTGCTGTTGAGGCAGGCTAGCCTCCTGATCATCAGCAGGAATTCTCCTGTAACTGAAAAACCTTCTGTGTGCCCCCAAGGTAGATAATCCAAGTATTGGTCACTCAGTCCCACTGTACCCTACCTTTTGTAAGTTATTAACCAAGCAAAAATTGCACAAATTCCACACTCAGGGCAGACTAAAAAAATAGACATTTATTGAAGATGAACAAAAACAATTCCATAGTGCTGAAAGTTTCAAGTTAAGCGCTTTTGTCCATTTACCAGGACTGCTTCAGAACTGAAGCGGCTTCAAACAAGCCCATCTTTTTAAAAACATTAATCAACAGTAATTAACCATAATAAGCCATCAATTTAGCATGCCCCAATCTCTTTTAAAGAAACATTTCAAAGACTATTGTTCTTTTTACAAAGCAGCACAGTTAACTTCATATCAAATAATTTCCATACCTCTCAAGTAAAATTGTGTAAGTAAAACCATATAAGTAAAAATATGTAACTAGAAACTTAGCTATAATTTAGCTGATCTCATTGTAAGCACTGGATTAATGGGAACGTCATTGAGTCCTGGTTTTGTTGTAGCATCCAGTCTCAGTTGCCAAAGAAGCTCCCTAAACTCTAATCTGTTCTCCCATGCTCCCCCTGTTGTCTAGGGGGACAACTTCTAATATACCAAAATTAAATTTTTTAAAACCCTCACATACAATTCAGTGTCTGTATAAAGCAATGTTGCAGTTAGCCTTTTTTTAAATCATATAAATGCTCGTATATCATCTTAGAAAGTTTTCTTTCGTTCTTTCCAACATAGAAAGAATGACATTTATCACAAAATGCCATGTACACTAATTCCTCTGAATTACAGTCCCCTTTTTTAAAAACAATATTTGTCTGGGTTATATTGTTCAAGGTCACTGCTTCTTTGTCGATAACATTTCTACAGAAGTTACACCTCCCGCATTTCTTGGTTTCTTTCTTAGATGATACCTTACCATATTCTAACTTTTCCTTTATGTTCCTGTGAACGTATCGATGTTAATCTGGGTCTGTTTTCAAAATTGCCCAATTCTGGGAAATAATATTTTTAACTCTTTGGCTTACCCAATCATATTTTACTGCCATCGCTTGATG
Source organism: Protopterus annectens (assembly GCF_019279795.1). NCBI lineage: Eukaryota > Metazoa > Chordata > Ceratodontiformes > Protopteridae > Protopterus > Protopterus annectens. Next base: position 571,853,402 of record NC_056727.1, on the reverse strand, counting down.
GAAATTCTCCATTTGCTTATAAGTATTTTGGCCTATTCCTTTTAATAATTCAGGTTTACTCAAGCTGCACTCAAACTTCACCCCCCTATTCTTAATCACTTTGTTCTTAATTATGTCAAGTCTAATGGATATCCCCTGTCAAGGAACATATAAGTTATTGTCATTTCTTTCTCCAGTAGTCTATCATCAAAGGTCACCCTCACTGCTGTAATATAACTGACCTTTTACTAGATTTTTCTTACAATACATAGGGTGACAACTGTCAACGTTAAGGTAACTATTCGAGAACCGTATCTTTTCTATATATACTTGACTTTAAGCTGCCCCCCTCCCATTCAAGTTGGACATCCAAATAGTGGGCGACTGTCCTATGAGAACTGTAAGTGAACCTTAAAAACTCTGTTGTGTTGGCCAAATAAACCAAGATACTATTTCAGATGGATCTCCCTTCCACACAACAAATATGTAATCCAAAAATCTAGCATAGTTGAGACCAACGCAAACTATATTCTGAGTTGATCGCAAATCTGTTTTCCCAATACAACATAACTGAGTTGGCGTAAATGGGGGTGCAAGCCTCCCCCATAGCAACTCCACTGACTTGTTTGTAGTATTCTCCTTCAAAATAAAGGGAGTTGTTCTTCAATACTAACTCCATTAAATCAATGAGGAACCGAATTTCGGTCCCCTCAAACTGATGACTTTATAAAAGTAGATCTTCCAAAAATTCCAACCCTGTTTCATGAGGTATACATGAAAAAAGATCAACTACGTCAACTTTCAAGAAACATGTTTGTTCTTTAAGAACATCTGTATTCATGTTTGCGAAAAAGTCCCAAGAATCCTGTGAAATGTGTGGGTTCTGATTCAGAAGGGATTCAATTTCCTGTCTAAGTACTCAGCAAGAAGGTAGGTTTTAAAACCCTGGGCTGCAACAATTAGCCTATACGGGGGATCTAACACATCTGTGTACCTTGGGGATACCAAATGCTGAAGGAACTAATGGGTTTTTTGCTAAGCAAAAATTCATAAATATCCAAGATAATCCTTTTCTGGAACAAGACGTCTTCTAAAAACAAATCAGTTTTCCTATGGGCAGTGTTAATTTAGTTTTTGATACTACTAAGTACCTACTGCTGTCAAGCAGCACGTCAAAGATTTTTCTCACATAATCCATCTGTGGGGTCAACATTAACCCCCTGCCCTTATCCGGTTTCATCACTCTAATGGTTCTGTCCCTCGAGGGCTCTTCCAAAAATAATTTTTCCTGTCTTGTCAAATTGTGTCAAAACATGTTTTCATTGTATAAGAAGTAAAGATCCTTTTCACAGGTCTTTTCAAAAACCTGTAGTACTTTGTGAAGGGGGGATTGAAAGTACTTTTTTTTCTTAAAGGTGTAACTTTTTAGGTTGTTCATTTTATCCTTGTATAAATAAGATAATTTTAATTTCCTTGTAAAAAGTTTTAATCCAAAATAGTTTCATTTACTGTACTTTTCTGTTTGCGAACAAACTTGAAACCTTTCTCAAACAATTTAAAATAAGATACATTAATCTCTCTACCTGTATAGTTAAAAATATTAAAACCATTGTATGTGAGCATTCTTCCATCAAACTTAACTTCAATTAAATCCTTAAAAGAAGACACTGTGGATGTATTTGCGGTAACCTCTACCTGTAAGTTACCCTTCTGGGTGTCCAATTCCCCCCGGGGTAGTTCCTGCCTCCCTAAGTTCCTATCTGTCCTTGGTTGGTTACTTGACCCCTTCTCCTTTGTTTTTTTATCCTTTCTGATCTCCTGGGGTAATTGCCCCCCCCCCCCCAGAGGTGTTCCTCCATTCCTGTGTGTTCACCATTTTGTACTGTGTCAACCTGCTCATTAATTGTGGGTGAACAGTAGTAGTGGTTTGTAGTCTTCCTGTCCTCCCTCTAAGGGGTATGCCTTCCTTTCTTTGTATTCCATGTTATCCCTTAGCAACTTTTTCTCCTTTTTTACAACAGCAGCAGCATGTTTAACATATGAAAAATTTTTTTTCAAAATTATTTTTAAACTCGGGAAACAGTAAATCTTGAGTAATAACTTGCTCTAAAAATGTCACTTCTTTGAATAAAATCTCAATACGTTCATTATTAAACTTGATAATAAATTCTAGTAGTTCCATTCCATGCCTGTTCATTTCAGTTAAACTAATATATTCTTTAGAGCCAGATGTAACTCCAAAGGGAGATTTGAACAGTCTTAAACCCTTCGGAATGTGCACAAAGTTCAAGCACTCTTTAAGCTATGCAGGGGCTATACCAGTATGAACAAAATGGCATTATGTGTAATTCAAAATATGTAATGATTTTTGCCATATGACTGGAATGCTTTAAATCAGCATTGATAAAATTTGACTGCAGTTAAGAATACAAGCAATCTTAGCTCATTTGGAGATAACTGTCCTAATTTTACCGATATTGTTGGCTCGGTAAAACAGTACATCATACAATGTAATAGATATAGCATTAAAACATTCACCATTGGGAAGCTTTTGTTATACTGTTTTTGTATACCTTCTCCGCTATGCCTGAAACAAAACTGCTTTACATAAGTACAGTGTCTGGTAGAGAGTTCAAGAGAACCTTTCAGACCTGGTAAAGTCTAATAGGCAGAGTCATGAGGGCAAACGTCTGTCTTTGTTCAATCCATTATTAAATGTTGAGTGATTTTTTTCTCATTTTTGTAATGTAGTTTCATCAACAGACCAGTCCAGTGCAAGTGGCATTAAGCAGATCATGTCGACTGTTAAAGGATCTGTTTTGTTACACAAGGACTATCTAGACTTTTAAATAAGTTGCCAGTAAAAGCCAAAAGTTGAAAAACACTGAATCCTTTATAATGCATCTAGGCTTGCAGTTTGATCCACTGCAGTATAGCAAGTGTCATCAGGTATCCCAACTCCTTAGGTGGCTTTGTCCCCCAACCATTCCTAATCTATAAGCATCAAATCTGCTTTGGTGTTCATTGCATGCATTTCATTAGCTGAGTATTTTGCCTTTGTATCCTAATCATAGGGCAAGGGAGGGCTTAGCCCCCACTACCCCCCCCAGAGTAGAATTGTTGATTCTGCCCTTCACAAGCATAACTTCTTTTCTAACCCATAAACAAGGCATGTTACGTAACCCCTGTACACAAGTGTGAAGAATATTGGTTTTGGTGATAGTTATTTTACATGTTTGGATTGTTATGTAGGGGGGCTGTGTTTGGGGTCTAGTTTGGGAGGAAAATGGCAAACTTCCGCTGATTGTATTTATTTTTGTTTTTAATTGTTTCTTTCTATGGATGCGACCTTGGAGGTACCACAGCCATTGCTTATTCTTGTCAGTTGACTTAAGAGTAGTTGGACAGTAAGCCATTCAATACTGTGGTTATTTAGAAATTGCAGTGATTGTCTGACTTTTTGTAAGTTCCGCCCATTTAGGTAGTGTAGGTGTAGCCATCGGTGCCATTTCAGTAGTAGTATGTTTAGTTTGCATTCTACTTACAGCTGTAGCAGAGATTAAGCAGCCTACAGGCTTTGTCAAGTTAGAAACAGACTTGCTTTCTCAGTAAACCCACCTTCCAGTTCCAATGCTAACTCTATTAAGCTCTCACGGTGCCCCATTATGTAAGTATTAAACATGACTACAAGTTAAAAACTACTTCTCTGGAGGATTGTTAAACAGTTTCAAGTTGTTAAGCAAAAATATTCTCTTGCATTGTCAGCAGCTGCCATCCCCTGCCTGTTAAAAAAAAAAAAAAAAATGGATGAATGTTTGTGTGACTACCATCTCCTACATCCTAGCATATACTCCAGGGAAGTAAATAGTGGGGGAAGAAATAGCCAGGGAATTGTTATGGCTAGGCTTGTATAGGCCCAAGGGCTGATAGCCTAGTACCAACCTATGAAATATTGGTACAGTACCAAGAAGAAGCCCAGATGTGTTTATATATATATATATATATATATATATATATATATATATAAAAACAAGGGCACAGTTGGAAAGTACATGTCACATCTCTCAGTTGTCCATTTTTTGCCAGAAAATATCAAATTCTGTGTTAAAATAAGTCGATGGCACAAAATTCTGAGTGGCCCTTTTAAATCACTGTTTATTTACCCTCACCAGCAATTCCATCATCAGATTGCACCAGTCCATGACCATGGCTGGTTTTATGCAGTTGCAAGATGGCTAAGGAAGTTGAGAGATATGTCTTTTAACACAAAAATATCTACTACACACATTTAGAGATTCAGACATATGTTTAGATAATGTCAGCCAGTTTGTGATTCTGGTTTCACAGCAGGTAATGAAGCTATGAATTCTTGCTTTATGGCTCGATGGCTACTTTCAAACACACATTTGGAATGGGTTTTGCAGTGTAGTGTATGTTGGTGCAGTGAAGGCAGGACAGAACTTATTTGCCAAGCCTTCCAGAGCTTAGGTTCATAGATTAGTACTAGACTAATTGCCTTTGAGAGTCATTTTAAGCTTAGCCAATTACCCCTTGTGAGTCTCGAACCCTGCACCTTCTGTTTGTAAGGCAAACATCTTAACCATTAGGCCACCCTCCCAACCCCTTAGGTCACCCTACCAAATAAGCAAAAGAGGTGTTCCATTATTCTGCAGGATGAAGTTGTGTACTTGTTTAGGTTGTGTTGTTTTCTCATTTCTGATTGCCAAATCTCAAAACCAAAATTATATTTATTTGTATATGGTAACTCAGGAAGTACACAACTGATGCAGAATGTTTAGAGGATGGGACATGTTTCCTTTAAAGCCTTGGGATATTTTAAGTGGCTTTATGTGCATAAATGGACAATTACGTCATGGGGAAAGTGGTTTTTGCTGTTGCATTTAAAAACTTATTTGTGGGAACAAACCTAGTCTTCTGTCAACATTTATTTCACATATTTTATAAATGTTTTTTTTTTTTTCCTTTTGTGTAAATAACTGTGTGAAACAGGTGGCTGCTTGCTTCCCTTTTTTTTTGTTACGTTCATGGCATGAAGTCCCTTAATTTAAGGACACTAGATTACATTTTTAAGTTCTCGTTGCATGTTATAAACATTTGTGTAGGAGTAACTTATAAGTACCAGATATATTAGTTCCACATTGCATAACAAAACCCTGCCTAGATGTTTAATATGTTGGTAATGAGCACTAACTTAAAATATTGCACATTACTATGTGTTATAAACAAATTTGTATAGAGTTACTAGCCAAAATAAAATTAAAATACAAAAAACACAGCTTTGTTATAACTAGTAAATTTAATGGATCAGGTGCAGAGCTGTAGTAACTACAAATGGATTAAACTGATCAGTCACAGCATGAAGTTTTGGGAAAGAGTAGTAGAAGCTAGGTTAAGAAGGGAGGTGATTAGTGATCAGCAGTATGGTTTCACGCCAGGAAAGAGCACTACAGATGCGATGTTTGCTCTGAGAGTGTTGATGGAGAAGTACAGAGAAGGTCAGAAGGAGTTGCATTGTGTCTTTGTGGATTTAGAGAAAGCATATGACAGGGTGCCTAGAGAGGAGTTGTGGCATTGTATGAGAAAGTCAGGAGTGTCAGAGAAGTATGTAAGAGTAGTACAGGATATGTACAAGGGTAGTGTGACAGCGGTGAGGTCTGCGGTGGGAGTGACGGATGCGTTTAAGGTGGAGGTGGCATTACATCAAGGATCAGCTCTGAGCCCTTTATTTGCAAATGGTGATGGACAGGTTGATGGACGAGATCAGACAGGAATCCCCATGGACTATGATGTTTGCAGATCACATTGTGATCTGTAGTGAGAGTAGGGAACAGGTGGAGGAGACTCTGGAGAGGTGGAGATATGCTCTAGAGAGAAGAGGAATGAAGGTCAGCAGGACTAATACAGAATATATGTGTGTGAATGAGAGGGAGGACAGAGGAATGGTGAGGATGCAGGGAGTAGTGGTGGTGAAGGTGAATGAGTTTAAGTACTTGGGATCAACAGTTCAGAGTAATGGTGAATGTGGAAGAGAGGTGAAGAAGAGAGTACAGGTAGGATGAGTGGGTGGAGAAGAGTGTCAGGAGTGATTTGTGACAGACGAGTACCAGTAAGAGTGAAAGGGAAGGTCTACAAGCGGGTAGTGAGACCAGCTATGTTATACGGGTTGGAGACAATGGCATTGACAAAAAGGCAGGCGTCCGAGATTGACGTGGCAGAGTTGAAGATGTTAAGATTTGCACTGGGTGTGATGAGGATGGACAGGAATAAGAATAAGTATATTAGATGGTCAGCCCAGGTTGGAAGGTTTGGAGACAAAGCCAGTGAGGCAAGATTAAGTTGGTTTGGACATGTGCTGAGGAGGGATGCAGAGTATATTGGGAAAAAGATGCTAAGGATGAAGCTGCCAGGTAACAGGAAAAGAGGAAGGCCTAAGATAAGGTTTATGGATGTGGTGAGAGAGGACATGCAGGCGGTTGGTGTGACAGAGCAAGATGCAGAGGACAGGAAGAAATGGAAACAGTTGATCTACTGTGGCGACCCCTAACGGGAGTAGCCGAAAGAAGAAGAAATTTCATGGATCAGGGGTCCAATGGGATTAATCTTTTTATTGTTCTTTCCCTGTGACTGAGCCTGAAAAAATGGTCTTTGAGATGACTGTCCTACCCCATTTGACAAATTAAAAAGGAATAATTTAGATCTTTCAGCAAAGAAAGAAGGTAGAGTTTAAATCTGCATAATGAAAACAAGTTTTAATGACTTACCTTGACAGATATAAATTGTGGTTATGGTAACCTGATGAAAATAGAACAGTAGGTTTTGGGGGTGGCATGTGCAATCGACATAATACTAAAAATGGTTTTATATGCAGACAACACAACAGGCAAGTATTTCTGCTATTCTGCTAAAACCATGGAATACCAGCATTGCTTGGATTGTTGCAAGAGCTGAAGAGTTTAAAGAGGCTGTTTATTTTATTGCATTAAATAAAATTGCATTTGATTCTGAAGTAATGGTGTGTAAGATTTTTTATACAGTGCACCCTGGACTTTTTGTTTTCAGAATGTTTATTTTTAGAACATGTTATCATGCGGTGGATCTGATTTCAGTATTGACTTTATTGTATAAATTTGTTATTTTGTGATGATTTGATTGATTAAGCTGTCTGTATTTCAGGGTTGTTATACTGCTTTTAAGTGTGTAATTTGTTTATCTTGTTAGACTGGGTTTTTATTTTATTGTGTGTGTGTGTGTGTATGTATATATATATATATATATATATATATGTGTGTGTGTGATGATTTCATCAACACTCGGCAGCAGTGAGTATTACATTAAAAGCAGAAGGCGGCTTTTGCAAAGTTCATAATCTATTGATATCACAATAATTAACAGTCATGTTTTGTTAAAAGCAGTATTCTCCACATCATAGCTGTACTTGCCTGTATATAAATGGCTGTACATCACTCTCACTAAAATATGTTTACAGTAAAGAGATAAACTTTTAAAAACAGTTATAGACACACATGTCTTTTTTTAATTTGCATAATAGTTTTATGACATTTTTATAGAGATATATTTTTGGAGTGCACTTTCGAATGTTATTGGTGTAATTTATCATGTGACTTTATGAATTGTTTTTTAAAAGTTGCAGTGTGGATGTGTCAAAGTTTTCTGATTAAGTTCTTGATAATAAATTGAATGAAAGTGCTCAAAAACTGGTGTCCGTGTTTGCTGATACCTCCCTGGCATTCTTTTCTTGTGGTTAATCTCTGAGACACATATCTGTCTTTCCAGCATGTTTTGTTTGAGTCACTGTGTTTAGATCCCTAGATCAAGTGATCCTTGTGTTGTTTGACTTGTGGATGTGTAACAGTTCCATCGGGGCTGGGTTTGTGAGTGCCTTATTGGTCAGGCATAGGTCGCACCTTAATATAGTCGGTAGGAGACAGAGTAAAGGGATAGTGCTTTTAGCCTATCTGCGAAGGACATGTTTACACCCTGTATTTCTTTGTGAGGAACCTCTTAAGTTCCTCCAGCTGCTGTAAGTCATAGTCAAGTACATGCCAAATGACTAATTTTACTTGAATATTGGTCTAATGATTTCCTTGAATCTGGATGCCGTACGTTTGCTTGTAATTGTGCCACAAAGAAGGACTTCCTCACCACTGTGGGTACATAGTGGAAAAAATGTTCAGTCTACTTACTGTCTACCTAGCTCTCTCACCTCTGAGTCTACTCTTATGGGTGTACTGTTGATGTAATATGCAGGGGTATTTGACTTCCCAAAGGGTATGTATGATGATGCATTTTTTCGAATTTAGTTTTGGGCAATGGTTCTTGCACCAATCATTTGTCTGATCTACACCCTCCTGAAGGATATCTGCATAGTTTGGGTTTCAGTGATTGTCCTCAGCTCATAATCATCATCAAACTTCATCATCCAGAGGCCTTCCAAATTAGGCTTGACTTCAGAGAAGTATATTCTGAACAGAAGTGGTGCCAGCACTGAGCCCTGTGAAACATGGTGATGTAGGGATTTATGCCCAGTTTTGTGAGTTAATTTATACCTGAGTGGAGAATTGTGCCATATGCCTTGGTCAGGTTGAGGCAGGCCTCATCCATGGCCTTTAGAGACTTTCTCAAAGAAATTCACCAGATTCTGTAGGCATGACCTGCCCATGACAAAGCCAAATTGGGTTGCATCCAGTGTCTGGAGGTGTATCAGGCCCATGATTATTCTTTCCATGGTGTTGCATATAAGACTAGTCAAACTTATGGGTCTGTAACTTCCCAGATCAGTAGATGGTCCCCCTTTATGCAGAGGGATGATGGTTGCTGCCCTCCACTCTATTGGGACAATGCCAGTCTAAAAGCTGTAATTAAACAGAGATCCTAATGAGACTGATAAGTCCTGATTTAAGTTGTTTAAGAAGCAGCCTGGTTTATCGTCAGGCACCATTGAAGCTATGTTTTTAGCTTTAGAGAGTGCAGTGGCAACCTTCTTTGGTGGTGATTGGCGGTGGAGTGATAGATGGTATTTCTTGGGTGAGAACGGGGGGGTGATAGATGAAATTTGAACTGAATTTGTTGGCCAGCAGATGTGCTATATCTTTTGGTTTAGTATAGGTGATGGCATCAACAGCTAATTTCTCACATTGTTGGGTGTTGCCCTTAAGATTGTGGATGTAACTGAAAATACCTTATGGTTATCCTTAGCTTTGGAGGCTATTTTGACCTCAAAGTCTGTTTTCAGAGACTTGACTAGTTCCCTGATTCACTTGTTTAGACTAATGAGGGACTTTTTTTCTCTGTAGTGCACATTCTGTCTTCTCAACAGGATTTTCTTTCTTTTGTTTACAACCTGTTAATATCAGGGGTCCACTAGGGTGGCTTGTTTTTGTGGTTTGACCTGGGTTTATTTTGGTTTGGGACTGTCGTTTCTGTGCAGTTGTTTATATGGTTATACAGGGCTTTTGTGTCTGTCTCTACATAGATTTCTGTGTTCTGTGTTTTCTGGATTTGGGGGAGCTTGGAAACTACCTATGCTGTCCCTTAATTTGGGGTATTTTACCTTAGAAAACTTCTTAAAGTTGTTGGGGGGACTAGTTTTACCTTTTTTAGTGGAGATTCCCAATTAATGGAGGGGTAGTTAAAATCACCCACCACTGATGTATTGGGTTGGATGATGAGTGATTCTGGTAACTTCAGGTATGATGTATGGGTTTCCTGGTTCATGGTGGAGTACCCGTTCCTAGCAAGAATATGGTAATTGATTTTCCCATTGTTAGTTGAACATGGTGTAGCTGAAGTATGTCATATTGTTTGACCAGCCTTGATATGTGCTTATCTTTTATGTAGCTAGATATACATCCACCTTTTGCTTTTTCATGTTTATTGGATGGTCTGAATATATGAAAGGTGTTATAGCCATGCACTCCTGGAGTGCTTTCTGTGGCTTTGAACTATGTTTCAGTAACTGTACAGACATCAGCATTCTCCAGGGTAAGAAAAGCTCCCAGGGAGTGCAGCTTTTGTTATGTTGGAAAGTTTCTCTGTTTGGCAATACCTAAAAAAAGGCATTATAGGTATAGATAATGTTTTGGCCAATTTCTGAAATCAGACAGAGGACAGGTGAAGACAATCCCTGGCAAAGCAGCATGGCCTGTCAACCATGTCCTCCAGGCTAAGTATTGGATCCCTTTGGAATGACACCGATAGCTAAACCAATTGTTAAAGTCAGTCATTTTCTGTTGGTATTGTGGCATCATCCTTAGAGACAGTAGAATGCTGCTCAATGCTAGGCTCATACCTGCCTGTGACACACATTTTGAGGGCTCAATCATGTTTCTCTTCATGTAGTCCAAGGAGGTACATTTCATGTTATTCATGCCCACATGGACTATTACTGAGTCATACTGGTACTTAACGCAAGCCCTCAGGTAATTTGCTCTTATCTGGCGGATCCTGGCCCCTGATAGGCAACTAACTCTTACCTTCTCCTTATCCAGCCTGGTAAGAGGCACATCAGTGTCTCTCACAATGAAGTCGCCTATGACCAGAATATTGGATTGTGGACTGTTTTGCCTTGTGAGCTTGGCAGTTGAGACTTAATGAGATGTGACTTTGTGTCGTGATGGGAATTATCTTTTGTGTGCATGCAAAGTTTCTGAAGAGTGCGTCTGATTGGCCTTTGAGGTTTGGGTAAGTCACATATGAGCACTTTTGCATATGTGGGTCTATGTGTGTGGTCCTTTGTGGGTGTGAGGAGTGATGTGTGTGAGTAACTGACATCCTGTTTTTTCCTTTTTGTGTCTATGTATGAGACTCTGGCTTCTCTTTGTTAGTATGTAACTACATCTCTCACATACTGTATTTGTCTTTTCGAGAATTAAGTGGCTCTCGGTCTGCATAAGGCAATTGTTACATTGCCTCTGGATGCCCAAGTACACCAAGCTGGATGCAGAGATATCAGGAAAGTGCTCCTATGTGGTTGCAGGTCCTAATGTGTACTTGCAAGGGATAGGAGAAGAGGATGTTTGGGACCAGATGAGGGAAGGGTGCTTACTTGATGTAATCTGAAGCTTATGTATCCAATGATGCGGCCCAATGCTGAAAACGAATGCTGGCTGAGCAGCAATACTCCTAGGTGCTATAGTAAGGTAAGGTAAACCTAAGTATTCATACACTAAATGTGTAAATACTGCTCACCACAGTCTAGTTGCCCCATGAGTAACACAGGATTGAGGTAAAGTTCTGAGGTGTTTTATTAAGATAAATTTCAACTTCTGGTGATTCTGTGTATGCAAGGCACCAGTAACCACCACTGTGCTAAAAGCAGCTTTGTGCAAATGCTAGGTTTTGTATATGATGAGGAAAAAAGCAAGTTTTACACCAAGGCCAATCGGGTAAGCAGACCAAGAGCTTTCCCACAGCAAATCCCAACTCAAATAGGTGAGATTAGCCATCTCTGGTAATGGGAGTGCAGATGTACCCTACTACTGCTAAAACTATAATTTCTCCTCCTTTTGGACATAGTACATTTAGTGTTAAGCAATTTGTGTTGATGGGACTGATCTGTTGAAATTGTATTTTATTACAATGACCTGAGAGCAGAATTAGAAACTGGAAGGGAAAAAAAAACAGTAGCCCAAAGCCTCAAGGGCCTATCTTTTGCACATGCTCATCCCATCCCCAGAGATTGCATGTATAAGAGCATTTTATCCATGCCTGTTTGTGCAACTCAGCAGGAGCCCTCCAAAAAGAGATAACTTCCCTTGTGCATCCCCAGCCTCCAGCAGGGATCAGTCGCAGAGGTGCATCTGATCATGCACTCTTCCTCTCAGAATGGGCATACCCATTCGTCCTGCTTGCAGTGTCATGCACCTGAGTGGCTAATTGACTTGGGTTGCCCACGGTTGTAATCAGGGATTTATCCCTCTATACGACCGTATCAGGCTAGACTCAACCTTATAAAGGCAGAAAAACTTGGACAAGCTGCTGGATGGCCAACTAGTTGACTGACAAATTGTTTTGCAGCAGAATTGAAGTAGTTTAGAACAAACTGGATCAGTGAAAAGCACTGTCTCACCATGGAGAGCAGTAGGGAGGTAATACCAACTACATGCATACATGTATGATTACATTAAATGAATGCAATTATAATGAAGTGATTTTTAGTATTTCATCAATGAAACAGCAATCTAGGACTTCCAAGATGACTGTACAGTGATCAACATCTTAACTTCAGCTGTCCCAGTGTAAAACAGAAACTGAGAAAAGGCAGCAAGACGTGTTGTCAGACTGAGTAAGATTCAGTTACTGGCTAGTAAGTACAATGCCTGGATGTCTGCAAAGAAGAAACAGAGCCTGAAAGAAAGCCAACTAGAAAAGGTGAAGAGAAAACACTAACCGGAAAGAATACTGTAGTTGTTGAACAAAAAACATTTTAAGCTCCAGCTTTGGTGCAAGATATGGCTTCCAGTAAACTAGAAGAAAAAAATAAGTAAAATGTTCTCAGTGCTGATTAAAATAAATGAAACATTGAAGGAGTATATCAACTCAAATATCAAAAGGCTGAAAATCTGGATGATGCTATAAACACATTAGTCCAGATAAAATCAGTTTAGCTTGCAGATTTATGAGAATCTCTCTCTCTCTGATACCCTCCCTGTGGGAGGAGTAAAGGTACCTTGTTGAAGTTTCCAGTAGTTTATTTAGTTAAGCAGGTAGATGGATGAGTGCTCTTGTTCTAATACATTATATTCAACAGGTCAGTTGTTTAAAGGCAGTTAGAGAATGGTGGAAGGTTCAGTGGGAGCTGATTGGAGGAAAATGTGGGATTGAAATGCAAGGAGCCAATCCCAAAGCTTAGAGGTTAGTCCCTTATTTGAATATTCCTGAAAGACCAGTGAGGTTTTACCAGCTAAGCAGCCTGTGGATACTCCTTAGTTAATTTTTTTAACCATTGACAAAAAAAAAAACATGACAATACACTATGAGCTACAGCTAGAGAATTATAAGAAAACACCTTCACCTGAGATTCATCAGGTGGATCTAATAGAGTGGTTTCATAGGTTCATACTAGGCTATCTGCCCAAGGGCATTTATAAGCCTAGCCCATAGTTATGTGGCTTTCGCCACCCCTTTAGTTTGAAGAAAACTATGCCTATTATTTTGCTGTGCCTCTGTCAAGCAGTGACACTGAAGTAATCCCTGGGGTATATCTGCGATCTCCCATCCATTGGTCAAGATTACTCTTGAACAAGGCCAGCGAGGTGCTCTGCCTCACATGTACCGGGATTTTGTTCCACAGCATAGGGAGTCTCTGGGTGATGAATCTGTCCCTCCAGCATGTTCTATTAATAACCGTGTCAAGGTTTAAGTCTCCCGCCCTTGTGGTTCTGAGGGATGTAGATTTTTTGAGGTGAAGCATATTCATCAAATCTGGGTTTGACATGGCCTTATATGTCAGGCACAGGTCACCTCTGAGCAAGCGGTATGCGACTGAATAGAGCTGGAGTTCTTTCAGTCGGGCAGCATAAGACATATTTTTGAGACCCTTTATCCTTTTGGTGAGGAACTTTTGGGGCCTTTCCAGCTGCTGCAGGTGTCGGGTCAGATACATTCCGAATGGGGCATTGTACTCAATCATAGGTCTAATGAGTGATGAGTACAGGGGGACGATGACCTCCCTAGATCCACTTTGATAATTGAAAATGCCTGCTTTTACAAGGATATCACCAGACTTTTATTAGTTCATTTTGTAACGCATGTAAAATGAGAGGCTGTGTCTTCATCAATGGGGCTCGTATTCCTTGGAGCCAAGTGTGACATCCCTTCTCTGGGCCAGGGATCAAGGAGTCGCAATTCTCACCATGGACACCAGTGAAGCATGTTCACTTGGAACAAAAATAGATATAGTATTTCTAGATGCAGCTTTCTGCACCAAGCATAATTTCCCTTAAGAGCACACAGGGAGCACACTTCTGTCCTGGGGCTGGGTTTCCCTCTCTCTCACCAGGCCCCAAATAAGACCCCACACTGACTACAGCTGTAGAGCTGAGTCTTCAGCTGAGTGTTCCAAGCCAAGTCCTCCACCACCTTCTCTGTGAAACCAGTGCTGTGTGTCCCTGCTCCAAGTAGCTGACAACACACACTCTGAGATTTGGTTTTTCACACACACACACACACACACACACACACGCACGCACACCTACCTGGGAAAGGCTGGTACAGATTCACCAGCTATGCCCCTTTGCCCAGATTATAAGGTAGATACTGCCACCAGAGTACTCCAAAGCCAGCTCCTCTAAGGCTCTTATAAGGGTACCTAAGTATACAGCCAAGAAGCAAGAAAAAAGGTTAAAAAGCTGCAGACAACAGGACAGTTCTTCCAGAATCATAAAGTTATGTAAGACTGTATATGCATTTTTAGTTAACAGCTCATAACAGTTTAAATTAATCAGTAAAAGTCATTTGTATACCTGTTGTATAAACATGTCAAATAATACTGCTACAGTTAGCACATCAGTAAATGTTTGGTTTAAATTTAAAAAGTGGATGAAGCAGTCTAAAACCTGTTATAGAAATGTTATTTTAAAGTTAAAGGTTATTAGTTTAGGAAAGTCAAATATTTCTAAATGCAAAAGGGTTAAATTACAGAAGCGGGGTACAGCAAAGCATTCACATAAATGAGTCAGCTTCTATCAGTACAGTTTCAGACTTAAATAACACAAATTTCTGTGTAAATGCTAGAACACATAGTTCAACATACAGAGTTAAGTTGCAGTACAATTTCAAATACAAATGTTCAGAATGCAATAAATTCTTGTTTACATGTAATTCAAAATATAGAATTAAGTTGCGGTATTAAACCTACAGATGTCAACACAGTCAACATACATAACATGCAGGCAGTGTCTAGTTCACATTACTTCACCTAGTTTCTTATTTTCAGAAGCAAGTGCAAATATTGCACTGGGGGGGGGGGGTAAGGATAAGAGGGATCAGAGTGCAGATTTTGGTAAAGTAAATTCCAGCATAAATGAAAAAAAAAGACTTGAACACAATGTAAAATTGCTACTAATTCCGAGAGAAATAAAGAAAAAACCTATTCTATAGCTATCTGTGAAGGGTGTGGCAGTCCAGCACCAAATCAGAACATTTATCTGTCATTGTTTAAGGTTAAAAGAAATTATAATATTTTAGTGTTTACAGGAAAATTAGGGAATAATGTACTGATTAATACAGACAAGTCAACTTCAGTTATGAATAGACCTTTATTAGAGAACACAAATGCAGTCTTGATGGGATTTAAAGGGTCGAAGATTACAGCAGCTAGCAGTTTAATGTGCAACAGCTCTATTCTAGGTTTGAACATGTCATCAGAGTTGTATGTTGTTTTAGACTTCAGTAACAAGATTTTATGGAAAAATAAAAATGCTACAGAATGCATAGTAGTACACACAGATGACACTTGTAAGAATTTGCACGCAGTAGTTAGTGCAAATGTACAGATTTTAAAGAATTGGTTATGACAAATGTGCAGATTTATGGGTTAAAGATAAAAGAAATCTCAGTTCAGCTGACACAGCTAAAGTGCCCAGAAAGACGTATTGGGTGTGGCCGGTTACAAAAAAGGGTAATCGTATACATCTATGTCTTGTAGGGTATACTAGAAATGACAGTCAAGTTAATTTGCAGAATAAAGGGTTTACAGTTCCAGATTTGGCAAATTAATTTTTTTGCGTTATTGTCTTGTTTAGCAGTCATTAGTTAAGAGCTTTGTAGTAAAGTTTTTCAATGCATAAACAATATCTTAATATAGACAGAGACAAAAAAGCATTTGCAAATATTAAATAATGTTTTGTTAGTTTGCAGAATGTAAAAGTCAGTGCTACATTGTAAAAGTGACAGTAGTCAAGAGTTCAAATCGTATGAACAAAAACAGTGCATCATAAATATTGTGGGTCAATAAAGCCACAGGTTCAACTCTTGTTAGGAAGAGTAGACAAACTTCCAGGATCAGATCAGTTTAAATCTGGTAATAAATGTATTTATTTAATCAGTTTAAGATTGTATATATTTCATACAGAAGTTGCAGTTTACCAAGCAGTGCTATCAGTTTAAGCTGCAAATGGTTATTTCATGCAGAAAAGTGTAAACAAAGTCAGGGCAACAAGTAATGCTATCAGTTTATAATTGTTAAAGATGCAAATGTTATTTTAAGGCCTGATAATAAATAACAATCAAGAACTTTAGCCACCCAGCCTTGCACAATTGATAAGAAGAGGTTTAAAAGGCCTAACTATAAAAAGGACACCTTGACATTAAAGCAGGCCTTCTTTTACCTCATCAATGACTAGGACAAAGCAGAGTAGAATTTGGCAAGAGCTGTGGTACAGACGTTGACTGTCTATGTGTTTCAGTTATTTCTTAAATGTTTGTTTAAAGTTAAAATGTGTGAGTTAAAGCAAGTATATATGTTTTCAGTTATGTAACAGTACTATTTTCAGAGTGTTTTTATCTATGTTCAGGCAACACTGACAAAAAAGACATTAATAGTTTAGTCTTTAGAATATAACAATGACAGATTTCAGTTTATCTATGTTCAGGTAACACTGGCAAAATGTTCTCAGGTTTTCAGACAGTTGTACAACAGTACTAGTTTTCAGTTTATCTATATTCAGACAATACTGACAGGAAAACATATTTCAATTTATTTTTTTATCTGTTTTCAGGTAACACTGTCAAAATGTTCTCAGGTTTTCAGTCAATTGTACAGCAGTACTAGTTTTCAGTTTGTCTCTGTTCAGACTATACTGACAGGAAAAGGTACTAATAGTTTGTTTTTCAGAATATAAGATGTACCAGTTTTCAGTTATGTTTTTATCTTTGTTCAGTTAATACTGGCAAAAGATATATTTTAAATGTTTAGTATAAATATGTACCATGCTAATGTAGATTTCAGTCAGGATTCAGAAAGACATTCATACTCAGTTATGCATATTCAGTACAGTACATTTCAGTCAGTGTTCAGACTATAAGAATAATATTCACTTACTTTACATGATTCATTAGTGTTAAGGGTAAAGTAACAGAATTACATTCTTCAGTCATTAGTTGAGGGTAAAGTGACACAATTATTTGTAACAAGCTTATTACTTCATTACATTGTACTTCACATTATTCAAGTAGCATTATTTATTACAGGCTTATTAAGATAAGTTATCTAAAAATAGGTAGTATTAGTTATTCAATATACTCAATGCATAACAGGGCAGGCTTAATTTATTAATTAATTCACAGATTACAGTGCACTTTACATAATTATTGTACATTAGTTAGAAAATTAAAAAGACACTAACAGAAAATACAAAGGTATAGACCTAAAATACAGAAAGCATAAGTTTTAGTAAACTATTATTGCTTATAAATATTCATATAATATTTCAGAGACAAATGTAGGAGGCAGACATCTATTACAGCACATAAGTTAAAAAGTAAGTAGCATTATTAGCAAATCTAGATAAAAAATTATAGACACAAGTTAGTACAATATATGGTAATTATGTTTCAAGACTAATTATAAAGTTGCTGATTTCAATTATTCTTCAGAAAATAACCAACATGCTTGATAGGTTATACAATAAAAAAGAAAATGGATTAAACAGTACAATGTTTAAAGATTTAAATATATGAACAATAAGAGAAAGGCATCATGGTACACTAAGGCACCAGTTCATAAGGTTAAAAAAAAATAAGACAATAGACAGTGCAATTTTACAATTACAGCACACAGAGGTATGGAAGAAAAATAGGCAGGGTTAACAGTTCATACTCAACCTGTCTTTGTGAATCTTTATTTAAGTTAAAGAATGTGTATTACATTTTCTAATCAGCTTTAAAAGCCACCGAATTAATACACCCATTTTCAGAATAATATACAGACTTTGGATATATTACTCATACATCAGAACTTAGACTTAAAGACTCTAAATACTATAAATCTAGGTAATATAAAAATTAAATCATAAAGTTAACAGACTTCAAGCCTAGTGGTCAAAATTAAAATTGTAAGTTTATTCACCAGATAAAAAAACATTGCCTAGTTATAATTAAATCATAAAGTTACGAGACTTCAATACAAGCAGGCCATAAATGTTCATGTGACACCTAGTGGTCAAAATTAAAACTGCAAGTTTATTTACCAAATAAAAAATATTTTCAGATTATTGAGTCAGGTAGCACAATCTGAAAATATTTTTTATTTGGTAAATAAACTTGCAGTTTTAATTTTGACCACTAGGTGTCACATATTGAGTCAGGTAGCATGCGGTGGGGGTGCTGCGGTAGTGTTGTCACCTCACATTGCACGTTCGATTCTTAGTTAAAACGTGTTCTGTGTGTCGACATGCATGAATGAACGTTCCTTCATTAAAGGTTGTGCGTTAGGCCCGGCAAGCCAGCACGTAAAAATCTACTGCCAATCATTAGCGGACTGGAGTTCCGCTGTGGCGACCCCTAACTGGGAAAAGCCGAAAGACAGTTTTTGAGACAGGTAGCATAAAGCTGTACACAGTAATTAACAATACAGATGTAAAGTAACTACAAACTAGGTCCCTGTAGACTTTTCGTGAGGGACCTCATTGGCAATGGTTAGATTAGAGACTTCCATTTTAAAGTAATTATTAGGCATTAGATAGACTAAAAAAAGGTAAAATAGGCCTAGAAATATAGTGGCAGAACTGTGTTTCATTTATGCATACATTTTAGAAAAAAACAGTTAGGCAGAAAGGAAGAATAACCTTGCAGTTCCCAAGGGAACGCTACAGACTGTTCTCTTTCTCAAGGGAAGAATCAAAATAATGTTAAATAACAGGACAGCTAGGCACCTGCAGTGCTACAAAATAAGACAAGGCCTGAGAACAAAGGTTGGGGGAGTGGATGCAGTTTACAGAAAAAAAATCACTGGGCTGAAGTAATATGTTGTGTTCAGAATAGCAGTTCAGTTAAAGTCTGATGCAAGACTTGTTCAGATGATGTTATTATATTCATGCTTTTGGTTATGTTGATCTAAATATATTTGTGTTTCCAGTTATACTAATTTAAATATGCTGTTATGACATTCATACTTGCTGTTATTACTATATGTTACTCACCACAATAAAATATTTTGAAGCAAACGAGAACTCTGATTTTTACACTCAGCACCAAGGCCTCCTTATCATGGTAAGTCTTATGTTAACATGGTACAATTTATGCCCCTGCCTCCTGCCTAGCAGCTCCACTCTGTAGTTAACATCTCTGACTTTCCTGACCACTTTGAAGGGTCCTTCCCAAGCTGCCTGCAGCTTATTGTGTCTGACAGGAATGAGCACCATAGCCTGGTGTCCCACAGCATACCCTCAAGCTTGAGTATTCCTATCAAACCAAACCTTTTTTCTGCTGTTGGGATCCTTCAAGGTTTTCCTGGGCCAGCCCATGAGCTCCCTAAACCTTATCCTGAGGTTTAGGACATGTGCCATAACAGACTCCTTGTGGGATTCACACTCATCCTCCCACTCATCACAAATCAAATCTAAAGGCCCCCACACCCTATGCCCATGCAGCAACTCAAAGGGTGAAAAACCCATGGATTCCCAGGGTACCTGTTTGTATGCAAACCACAGATGGGGCAAATATTTGTCCCACTCTCTCTTAAACTAGACTGCAAATGCCCGTAACATAGTCTTTAGTGCAGAATTTAACCTCTCCATAAGACCAGTAGTCTGGGGGTGGTCTTTAGTTGCTTCACTCCACAGTGCTCTCACAGACAAGCCAGCAGGTCTGACAAGAAGTTGACACCTCTGTCAATATCTCTCTCTGGAAACCTACTCTGCTGAAAATCTGTAACAACGCATTGGCCACCTTCTCTGCCTTGATGGAGGACAGAGCCACTCCCTCAGTGTATCTAGTAGCATAATCTACTACCACCAAGATAAACTTCTTCCCTATGGAACTTGGGGTACTCAGAGGCCCCACAGTATCCATAGCTACCCTCTGAAATGGCTCCTCAATCACAGGCAGAGGCAACAAAGGAGCTTTGACCTTGTCTCCTGCCTTGCCTAACCTTTGGCACTGCTCACAGGGCCTGCAGTACCCTGTTACATCCCTTGCAATCCCAGGCCAGTAAAAGATCTGCATAATATGTCTCTTGGTATGCTTTATGCCCATATGACCTGCAATAGGAATGTCATGGTCTATGGCTAGAATTGCCAGATGATGGGCTGTGGAAACTACCAACTGCTATATTACTTTGCCCTCTAGCCATCACTTAGGGATCCACTCTCTATACAGTAACCCTTTGTTCCAGTATACAGAATGTCCTTTTCCTTAAAGATCAGGTGCCTCCCTAGCTACCTCCCTCAAGCCTCTTAGTGTAGGGGCCGAGAGCTGAACCTGTCTCAACTCTATCTTTGTGAACTCCTTCACAGCATCCCATCTGCACTGTCATCCTGGGTACTACCACTCACCTCTGCTATTGCAGTCACTCTCTCTAAGGGAACATCAGTACTTACCAGCTGCTGTGACTCACCTTCAGGCTGACTGCTACATTGTAGCTCCTTCCCTGAAATAACCACCTCACCAGCCCTGGCTTCAGGTGTGGGGTCTATCTGGGTCTCCCTCAGGCTACCAGCCCCCATGCCTATCTCCAAGCCTGACTGCATGTAACTGCATGCACGCAAAGTACTGCATTATCAAAACCATTCCCTATCAGGACATCTGCAGGGATATCCTCAAATATACCTACTTGCTTGTTTCCTTTTCTGCCCTCCCAGTCAAGGTGAACCCTGGCCAAAGGCATTTGAAATGGGGTCCCTCCTAAAGGTATGACTGGAGTGGACTGCCCAAGGAAGTACTGCTAGTCTTTAAACACTACAGGCTTCACAATGTTTGTCAGAGGCTGTCTCTGTTTTAGTAGCGGCCTGTTTTCCATTCACTAAGATAGGATATAAACTCCAATGATAGTCTGGCACCCCTATTGTCTCCAGACAACTTACTACTGGCATACTGTTATTCCCACTTACTGGCTTCCCCACTTTGCTTCCGTGGACATCTGTATGCTACATGGCCCCAGTGGTTACATTTAAACCTTGATCCTGGCCATGTACCTGAACTAGTGGCTTTCTCAGTTACTGATGGACTCTGTTGGGGTGGTTTGGGCTGCCCACTATGGGTTCCCCTATAACCATGTGCAGTGTTGTGTATTCCATTCTTGTGCAGCGATGCTCTGCTTGCTAAATAGAGATCCCATTTTCTCCCCAGCTCATCTGTAGAGTTACACTCCCGGTCTGCCAACCAGATTCTTTTGTCCTCAGGCAAAGTGCTAAGGGCTTGTTCCCTCACCAAAAGGTCTGCCAAAATTGGTGACATGACACCCACACACACTGCTATGAAAATAAGTGCTTAACTCAGCAATGTAATCACATATACTTTCATCTGCCTTGTGTCTATTCTCACTAAACTTTTTTCTCTAAGCTTCAGGTGTTAACTAAAAACATTCCAGTACATGTTGTTTAACTTTATCATAGTTACAACAATCAGTATCAGACAATTTAGAAATGGCAGTTACAGCTTTACCATGGAGTAAGGGGGTCAGGAACCGTACCCAGGGCCCTTTGTTAGCATTATATTGTTTACATACTCTCAAATATAGGAATAAAACTATCAAAATTATCACCCTTTGTAAACTGTGAAAGAAATTTACAGACTTTTATTGCTTCTGGGGTTCAGTTATTCCCTTCCCCACTACCTTCATGTCCCTGTTGAAGAGTCAGCATGTCCCTCTCATGTTGGTGCTGTTTTTCATTTTCTTTGGCCCTCCAAACACTGCAGTGTCTCTGTTGATTGTAATTCCAAATGTTTGGCCTCCAGTTCAAGTCTCTCTAACTCCAGGCAGATTTTTAAATCCTCTGAGGAAAAGGTGAATTGTCCTGTTTCTGAAGGCTGCACCAGATTGGTTGTCTTCCTGGTTGCTGCTCTGTGTTGCAGCTGTGATTAAGGCTGAAATAATTTCCTCTTTAGTCAGGTTGGCATGCACAAGTCCTTGGACTTCGCACACCATGGCCAACTAGTTCTTTGTCAGCTTGCCATAATCCTCTGCTGACATCTTTGCCTGCTTTCCCCTCACTACACTAAACTAACAAAAAATAAACAATACTGTTGTGAAAATGAAACTCTGTTTACCTTGTGGCTGCTGAGAGCATACAGACCTTCAGTGACAACTGCCCACATGCTACAGAAGTTCAATTAATATCCACACCACTGCTGACCAGTATGTGACGTCCCTTCTCTAGGCCAGGATCAAGTTGTCTTAGTCCTCACCATGGACAGTGTTGAGGGACGTTCACTTGCAACAAAAATAGATACAGTACTTCCAGATGCAGTTCTCTGCACCAAGCACAGTTTCCCTTAAGAGCACATAGGGAGCACAATCCCATCCTGGGGCTGGGTTTATGTCTCTCTCACCAGGCCCAAGTCTTCCACCACTCTTTCTGTTAAACCAGTGCTCTGTGTCCCTGCTGCAAGTAGTGGACACACACACACTCTTTGAGATTTGATTTTCCCACACACACGCACACACCCGGGAAAGGATTGGACAGATTCATCAGCTGTTCCCCCTCTACCCAGATAATAAGGTAGATATTGCCAACAGAACACTCCAAAGCTAGCTACTCTAAGGCTTTTACAAGGGTACCCAATTATACTAAGTAAAATTAATAGTAATACAAATGGTAGTGTTTGAGCAATGCAGCAAGGCTTTCAGGAGTAGCGATGGTGTCACCAAATATACTTTAAAAGGTTAAAATATTCTCTGAAAGACCAGCCACAATGAAAAGTTTAAATCTATTTAATAATAAATAATAACAGAACATGAAAATACTAAATATCTATTTGCAATAAACACCAGAGTTTCATTCACAGGAAATATTGAAAATAACAGGTGGATAGATTCACACAGATACAGAAAAAAACAATACTTAACTAATCTCACTATATTTTCCTGACTGATCTGAAGAATTACTATCCCCTGGTTATTTAACTAAAGCAAGGCATGATTAAGTGGGTGAGGGGTCCTTCTTTGTCATGTTTCATAAACAGACTGCTTTGAGACTTCTGTCTCATCTAGTATTAAAACATCATTTCAGTGCTGGATTACAGAATGCCATCACATACCTCTGTCCATCTGACTTCTGGTTCCCGCACTACCCCCTTTTTTTAGAAACTGATCCAAAATCATGCACATATGTGTTACCATACACACAAACAGAACTTAAGATGTGTTATAGCATCTGACTCTATAAAACTGTTTCAAAAATGTCCACCCTTCCAGGGTACCAATTCGTTTACCCCTAAGGACAGTACAGTAGGATTCCTAGTCCTGGTTTTCACAGACATTTTGTCTCTGGCTGCAATCAGAACTGCAAGATACAATCTTTATGGCCTAAACCAGGGAGTTTAATTTCAGATTGTTTTTCAAAGTTTGCTGGACTAAGATTAACCTCTTCTCTTTTAGTATACTCTGATGCATTACATTCATTCATTTTAACACTTGCAATATAGCTTGTCATATGAATGCATTTCTTTTCTGTCCAGCAGGACCCAGTGTTGGTACATTTTTAACACAAGCAGCTTTACAAATACATTTTTCAATACAAGCATTTGTAAAAATCAGCTTGATATACAAATGAGACACAATTCTTTGCAAAACTCCACTAGCTATGCTGGCATATGTTAAACATCCACTGCCCTACTGTTCCTAGCATAGCTGGCAATACCTCACATCAGCACACCAAATATGAGAACTTTATTACAGAACTTTTTCCAGTCTAGAACATGTAAAATGAGAGGCTATGCTCACATTTATGGGGCTCATTATCTCCTGACATAGTATGAATGGCTAATGCTCTCTTGTATAACAAAAACGTTTACAATGACTGCTTATAAACGACTGCTATATATGATTAATGTGACCAGTCCCCATTCTTCTTCCTCTTGATAAAGACAGCCCTTTTTATATGCAGGAGAGGTAGTCACTTAAAGCTACACTAAATTATTCCATTTTTGAACAGTACATGCATCCAGAGAAATAGCATACAGTGGAAAACAAGTCACAGTGTTCATTTTTTTCATAGAGCTGATGGATGGGCACAAGTAGGAGGAAAAAAAGTTGAAAGTGAGTAAAGTTTGAGACCTCAGAAGTGTTGTGTGGGCTTCCTGTGCCCATGGTATAAACCACAGAGTGGTGAACTGCAGAGTGTACAAACACTTTTAGTAAAAGTAAGAATCTCAGATCTTTTTGAGCATAGGTTAATTGTGCCTATGGTAAAATGAAAATAGCAGTGTGGAGTGCCTCACAGGTCTTTCAGGAATATTCAAATAAGGGACTACTAACCTCTATGATTCGGGATTAGCTCCTTATTTTTCCATCTTCCAGAGTTTCCTCCAATCTGCTCCTGCGGAACCTCTTAATATTGTCTGTAACTTCCTTTACATAACTGACCCGCTCACCAATCTACCTGCTTAACTGAATAAACTACTGGAAACTTCCACAAGGTGTCTTTATTCCCTTCCCCAGGGAGGGTATGAGAGAGAGTGAGAGTCTCCTAGATCTGCTAGCTAAAGTGATTTTATCTGTACTAATCATTTTTATTGTCTTTCTCATTAGCCCTGTCACCCTCTGGGTCACAGGTGGGATACCAAACTTCATTCAACCCCTTGGATTACCTCAGTTTTCTTTAAACAGGTATTCAGATGGGCTGATAAAACTGCAAAAATCAGGGGTTGAAATGAAGAAAAGGGTGGTAGAGTATGAGACTTCTCAAGAAGAGATGTTTCAAAAGGCAGAATTAGAGGACAGAGCACATAGTAAAAATCTGAAATTTTCTGCTGTGCAAAATAAATTATATTAATTTTTTGAAGGCATAAATAATCAATTGGACTGACATTCCACAGCAGGAACTGTTAGTTGAAAGGGCACACAGTATGTATGCCACAAATGTAGCCATAAGAAAACAACTAAGACCTTTATTAGTAAAGATACAAACTTACCAGCAGAAAGTTGATCCTGACAAAATGGTGGCAATAATGAAAAATATTAAAAGTTGGAGACAGTGGAGTGTTTGTGAAAAAAATATTATTAACTGTACACCAGGCAGAAGAGAAACAAATGTTTTCCAGTTATCAGTGAATGTCAAGAGGTAGGTATGAGAATCAAGCTGCTGTATCCAGCTGTCTTCAGAATACTTTTTTCCTGGAGGATCAACATAATTTTCTGATACAGAACAGGCTAAGGAGGAAATGCAAAAGTCTAACAAAAAATTAGCAATTCTCATTCTACTGATAATAAACCACATGGAGAGACTTTGCCAATGAAACTTTTCCTAAGGAAATATTTGAGAGAGAGAGAAGGAAGCACTGAAGTTGACCAGAAGAACTGGGAACACTTTGGAATTTAACCAGAATATGGAGTTGGGAGATGGAGCTGTACATGAATAAGTGGAAAGAGTGGACTTTTGTTAAACTTGAAACTTGTAATCATAAGGAAATAACACTAAAGGAGGTCCATGAATGGATAAGAAATCAGAGTTTATCGAGAACTTTTGTCCCTTTAAAGAGATTTCATCAAAATAAAACACAATTTGACAATTGGTGATATATACTAGTAGTCAATAATTCCTATTTGACGGTTATAAACCAACTGCGTGATTAAATACATAAAACAATTAAAAACAATTAATATCCATTATCAAAAAAAGGAAGCAGTATCTTATTATTAAAACAATAGGCACACTTAATCCAGCAAGTAATGAAATCTAATGTGTTGTATGTAATAAAAATATATATGTAAATAAATGTTCATACAACATATGTCTGTTAATAAGCCATAAACATTACTAACACTTAAAAGCTACTGTTCTCTTATTCATTTTCCACTTTCATATGCAAAACAGGCAAGATGGAATTACATTCATTCAAATCCGGTGAAAACATAGCACAATGTCTGACTTGCCAAACCAATTCCCAAATTCCCAACTGAACCTTCCAATCGCCTCTGCGTAAATTTTGGTTTACGTGTTCCAAAATGGAATTTATGGAAGGAACCACATAGTAATGAATGTACAGTGTGTTTATATTTCTATTTTCTATATCATAAATATGTTCTTTAAAACATCGTTCCATTTTCCCCACATAGAAGGCAGGACAGTCGGAGCATGTAGCATTATATACCACTCCTTGTGTTGTGTAATTTCCCTTCTATAAAACAATCTTAGATTTTAAAATATTCTATAAAATTATGTTATGATCATGTAAAATTTATGAACACCCACATGGAGTAGTACCTGTCTGTTGAAAAGTAGTATCCAAAGGAACGTTAAACTTCCTTTCAAACAGTTTTTTAAAATTTGGGACAGTCTTAAAAATTAAATTTGTTTCTGAACCTAACAAGTCAAACAGCCCAGGGTTAACTTCATCAATAGTACAATTCTTTTTAACTATATTCTTAATTTCATTTGAATGGTCATTGTATTGGACTATGAATGCTTTTTCATATTTCACCACCCTGTGGGGTGAAACCTTTCCTTCTAATACTGAACCCAAGAGGGATTTATGCTTGGTCCCCCATTGGGAAAAGACTTCATTAGCTCTCAGAATAATAAAACTTCCAGTGAATCCTCTAGCCAAGAACATGTCTTAACTTCTCGAATTCTCCCCATATATCCTCATGTTGTGAAGTCATTCTTTCCACTCTGATGCATTGTCCATTTTAATTAAACTTTTCTTCTGTGAAAATGGGTGGCAACTGGAAAAGTGTCGTCCTGAGTTGCAGAAAGTGTTTTTTGTAAATATTAAATTGAAATCAGTGTTGAATGATATATGTGTGTTTCAAGAAATTAATTCTCTCTTTATAAGTGAAAGTATATTTCAAAAAAGTAGTGATGGGGTCAGATATTCCACAAAAGAATACATCTCTTCAATAGTTTCATCCCATAAAATTAAAATATCATCCAAGAATCTAAGATATAGGTTGATGTTCTTGGAAAAGGTGTGATTCAACACAAAATGTTGTTCCCAAGCTAACAGAACCAGATTTGCAAAGGCTGGGGGACACACTGCCCCCATTGCCACTCTGGTTTGTTAGAAATATTCGCCTTCAAAAAATATATAATTGTGCTCAAATACTAAGGAGGTCAATTCAACAATAAGGTTAATGTTATCATTTGGTAAAAATGGGAAACAAATTAAACTTTCATAAAAGAGTTCTAAGCCTTCAGTTCTTGGAATGACAGTGACCACATCAATGGTCAAGAAGTGAGCACATCAGTGGTCAAGAAAATTAGATTTTTGTTCCATATGTTGTGTTTCAGATGCCCCAAAAATCCAATGAATCCTTAAGGAGGTGGGGTACTATATCATAAACTGGTTTAAGCTACCTGTCAATAAACACTGCAACAGGCTATGTCTTAGGGCTCCGACAGTAGGTCTAAATTGTGGGTTATTGATATTTTTATGTATCTTCAAAAATCCCATTGATAGTAGGAGTAACAGGCTGGGAGTTTTGTAAAACATTATATATCTCTAAATCTATTTGTTGATTCAGAAGAACATTTTCTAGGTATAAATATATTCTATGATAGGCAATATTAATTTAGTTCCTAGAAACTGGGGAATATGTTTCTGTGTTGTATAAAATGTTTAACACTGTGTTAGAATAATTAGAGGTATCAAACAAAACTGTGCCATCCCCCTTGTCTGGTTTCATAATGTGCACAGTTCAGTCATTCAGTAGGTTATCACCGTAAATTTTCTTTTTTAGTGACGTTGGATAAACCTTGCCTATAGTGAAATTGTATATTATAAATATCTTCCATGACAGCTTTTTCAAAAATATGAATAGTGGGGCTGAAAATACTACATTTCTTGAAATATAAACTCCCTTCATCCTTATTACTTCCTCTGTTGTTCTTTTTTATCATGAAAAAGACAGGTTCAATTTTCTTGTGAACAATTTTAACTCCACCAGAAAATCTGAAATGTTGCATTTTCTATTAGGGAACAAATTTAAAACCTTTTTGAAATAAGGGAAAGTGTTCCTTAGTAACTGAAACATTTGTAAAATTATAAATATTGCATCCATAATAAATTGTGACTATACCTTCGCTGCCTGTATTTAATATCCCCTCTTCCCGCCTTTCCTGTTGGGGTAAAAAGTCTCTGGTGGTGAAGATAACACATTCTGATAGTGTGGGTCTGGGTCTAACATAGGTTTGGATAGGCTGGCCAGTCTCTCAGTTCTCCTCAATGTCTGAAAATTCTGTGCCCCAGTGGTGTCTACCTCATGTGGAGATCTAATATGTTCTCTGATCTCCTTAGGTACCTGCAACCACAGTGGACCCTGAAAGTTTCAAGTACTGAAATATCTGTTCCATGTGTGAAGATGTCATATGTCTAATGGAGTAAGCCTCCTTTCTTTTATATTGCCTTTGTTAAACTTATGAGGGGCTGACAAGCATATGCCTCACTTTGTCAACATCTGTAAGGACTCTGAGGGGAGGGGAAGGGAAAGGAAAAGGTAACTGTAAGTAAAGCAATTTATTTTCTTAATAGTATTTCTATGAAACTTTTTACAAATATAAATTGCGTATTTTATAGTGAAGTACTTTTGGTTCTTGTGTATGTTAAAATTATTAAACAGGTACCTTTTCTTTTTGTTCTTCCTCTTGTCTTCTTTTTTTTTTGGTATTAGGAAATGTAGGTATTGCAGTACAAAAAGAGATGAAAAGCTAAGCAAAAGCATGGTGAAGTTAATGGGCTGTAATTTTAGGTTGTTTTGGTGGGAGTGGTGTGTAAAGTACACAGACTGTAATATATGTAGAACTGGTATACTTTCTCTTACTTTTGCATAGGTGAATGTCTGTATTAAGCCCCCTGGCTTCATCTAATAAAACATTTTATGGAAACCACAGTTCCAATTTTAAATGTAATAAATCCAATATGCAGTTCGAATGATGATAAAACACTATATTTATTAAAACAAAAAAACAACTGGTAAGCGCTTTCATTCACAAAGAACACCTTTAGACCTGGTTGTCACACACACAAAATTCACATTTATAGTTTGCTCAAGTCACATGACCCAAAACATTAGCAGTGTTTTAAGCCTTTCTTATATAACACTGCTTTAAAATTTTCCATATCATTCATACCAGGATCTGCACCTGTGTTTAGCCTCACTTGCCAAGCATATTCTTTCCAGTTTAAATCCACTTCTGCATCCTATCTCGTCTGCATTTAAAACTTGGTCAATAATAGTAAAACTAAAACCCACTTTAACTCTGTTATGACAGTTAACAACATGTCTTGCTAGGACATTAGTTACATCCAGTTTTTCAACTGCCCTCAGGTGTTCATAAATTCTGCGATGGAGCCTACGTATATAGAATCCATTACAAGAATTACATAATACTAGATACACAATCAATTTAGACTTGCAATAGTAATTTCCCTTGATATTAATAGTAAAGTCCCTAGCCTTTACTACTATTTTATTCTCCAGTACCAAAAATTTACAATAATTGCAGTCTTCACATCTTGACATCCCATTATAAGTAATAGGAGTATTACATTTTTTGATTTCTAAAAAATCCTTAAGATGTTTCCCTCTTTTTGTGACAAAAGTAGGACTCTCATATAAAAAAGCATTTAACTCTTGGAAATTCTTCAAAAATTTCCAATTATTTGTGGTGATCTGCTTAATACTGTACATATCTACTGAATTTTCTATTGTACAACTCAGATTATAATCTACTGTTTCACTATTTCTTTCAACATCCTTTATTGTCCCTTTCTTCCTCACAACTTTAATTGTATCTATTGCTTCACTTATTACCCCTGATTAATTTTTTTTTTCTTAACATCTCACATTCTTCCAAAAATACTCATCTTCGTCAGTGAGTCTATTCTATCAAGTTGACCAAACACAATATTATTTTTCAAGTTTACACTGTGTAAACTGCTATATTCCAAGTAACTGTTACTCTGGACATCTTTTTTAAAAATTTAACCAAGATTTCCCCCCCTTTCTTGTACACAGTCAGATCCAGGTAATTCACACTAATTCTACTTCTATTAAAAGAAAACTTTAAATAACTTGTAACAGAATTTAAATATTGACAGAATTTCAACAATTCCATCTCCGAACCTTCTCATAAAAAAAAGTCATTAATAAAGCATTTGTAAAAATGCATTTTTTAGCAAATCTGTTGTTGGGAAAACATGTTGGGTGAATTGCCACTCAAAGAAGCCATAAAAGTCCAAAATCCAAAGAAATCTCCACAGTTCCAATTGTAAATGTAATAAATCCAATACGCAGTTTGAATAGGTTCATAGGTTCATACTAGGCTATCTGCCCTAGGGCATTTATAAGCCTAGCCAGAGTGTGTTTGGCTTTTGCCACCCATTTTAAAATAATTTTGCTATGCCCTTTTTCGAGGTTAGTATACTGTGCCTCTGTCTAACAGTGACACAGAAGTGATACCCGGGGTAAACCTACGATCTGTCATCCACTCATCAAGATTCCTCTTGAAGAGAGTCAATGAGGGACTCTGCCTAACTTGGACTGGGATTTTATTCCAGAGTGAAGGGAGCCTCTGGGTTATGAATCTGTCCCTCCAGCATGTCCTATTTATTTCAGTGCTGAGGTTCAAGTCTCTCGAGCACGTAGCTCGATGGGATTTGGATTTTCTGAGGTGCAGCATGTCCATTAATTCCGGGTTGGGCATGGCTTTATACACCAGGCACAGATCGCCTCTGAGCAGGCGGTATGCCACTGAGTAGAGCTGGAGTTTCTTTAACCAGGCAGCATATGGCATCTGTTTGAGCCCTTTGATCTTCTTGGTGAGGTACTTTTGGGGTCTTTCCAGTTGCTGCATGTGTCTGATAAGGTACATCCCAAAAGGGGCATTGTACTCAATTATGGGCCTGATGAGGGATGAGTAAAGAGGCACGATGACCTCCCCTGATCTAGATGTGAATGCCTTCATGATTAGGTGGGCTATATAAAATGTTTTTCTAACCACTTTGGCCATGTGGTTGTCAAATGAGAGATTGCTATCAACTTGGGTCCCCAGGTCCCTAATTACTTCTTCTGTACTTAATGGATTACCACCTATGTGGTAATTTGTGGGCACTTTGTTTTTGCCAAAGGGGATGACTATACACTTTTTGGTGTTTAGCTTGAGGTCATGGCTCTGGCACCAGTTGTCTGTTTCTATGAGGCCCTTTTGGAGGATGCTTGTGTCAGCTGGAGTGTCGATTATGGCGCCCAGTTTGCAGTCATCTGCAAACTTGGTCAGCCACAGTCCTTCCATGTTGGCCTGTACCTCCGAGAAATATATACCAAACAAGAGAGGTCCCAGGACTGAGCCTTGTGGGGCGCCACTTGTAACTGGTTTGGAGTCTGACATGGCTCCAGCAATTCTAACCATGTGGGTTCTGTCCTTGAGCCAGTTTGCAACCCATCTAGTGACATAGGGGTTTATATTTAAGCTGGTGAGCTTATCTATAATGCCCGAGTGGGGTATTGTATCGAAGGCTTTTGCGAGGTCCAGGTAGGCTGTGTGGACCACCTTCCCCTCGTCAATGGCCTTAGTGACTGTTTCAAAGAAATCAACCAGGTTTAAGAGGCAGGATCTGCCCTTAACAAAGCCAAAGTGGGTAGGATCCAGTGTCTGTAGGTCCCCAATATCTTTATTTATGAGGTCCATGATGATCCTTTCCATAGCTTTGCAGACCAAGCTAGTCAGGCTTATGGGGCAATAGTTTCCAGGATCTGTTAAGGCACCACCTTTGTGGAGAGAGACCACTGTTGCTGTACGCCACTCTTTGGGTACATATCCTGTAGTAAGGCTGAGATTGAACAGTAGTTTTATGTTTGGGTTTAGCTCTTCTTGGAGTTCATGTAGGACGCAGCCCGGAAAACCATCTGGTCTCATTGATGCTGTGTTTTTTGCTTTGGAGAGGGCAGCTCTTACCCAAGCATCTGAGATGTCAGGGGGGCAGCACTCTGCTGGGATAGATATTTGCCCTTTTGGTGGGGAGGGGGGGAGAAGTTTGCGCTGAACCTGTCAGCTAGGACGTTGGCAATGTCTGTGGGTTTGGTGTATTTTTTGTCATTTTGAACTAATTCTGAGCATATCTGGGAATTCCCACCCAAGTTCCTAACATAACTAAAGAAAGCCTTGTGATTATCTTTAGTGTCCTGTGCAATTTTTCTCTCGAAGCTGGCCTTAGACGATTTTATGAGTGCCCATAGTTTTTTGCTAATACTGATCAGAGATGCCTTCCCTTTTTGGGATTTTGCTCTATCATGTAGTAGCTTCCTCCTTGTATTGTATAGTTTGTTTATGGCTGGGGTCCACCAGACAGGACATCTGCCTTTGGAGGATTGGGACTTGGATTTATTTGGGATTGCATGATCCATGCATTCCTGAAGGTGTTCATAGAATGCGTTTATAAAGGATTCTGTGGTCTGGGCCTTATTTTCCACAGGCTCAGGGGCTTTGAAGGATTCCACCTCGGTTTTGAGGAGTGTAAAATTTGCATTAGGCAAGTTTTTCACTGTAGTTTTCAGGGCAGGGGGTGGAGTTGGGATGTGAATATCCAGTGAGATTAGTTTATGGTCTGGTCTTACCAATGAGAGATACACTTCTGGTCTGGAGCATAAAGTCCCCATGTTGGTGATGATCAGGTCCAGTATGTTTTCCCCTCTTGTGGGAGTGGTAACAAGTTGTTCCATAGCATTTGAGTTTATAAATTCTAGGAACCTTTGGGCTAGGGTGTTGGAGCTAGAGTAATGCTCCCAGTCTATGTTTGGGTAGTTGAAGTCGCCCAATATAATGGTGTTTGGAGAGACCTTCATATTTTCCAGTGTTCTCAGGAAGGCCGAGTGGGGTTCCTGGGTTTGGGAGGGTGGTCTGTAGCAGGCTATAAACTGGAAGGCAGTTTTACCCACTGTAAGTTGCACATGGATAGTCTCTGATGCTTCGTGCTGTGCCACCAACCTGGAGGTGTGGGTATCTTTGACGAATATTGATACTCCATCTCAAGAATGACAATAAAACACTCAATATTTATTAAAACAAAAAATGGTAAGCACTTTCATTCACGAAGAACTTCTTCAGACCTGGTTGTCACACATACAAGATTCACATTTATAGTTTGCTTAAGTCACATGATCCAAAACATTAGCAGTGTTTTAACCCTTTCTTACATAACACTGCTTTAAAGTTTTCCATATCATTCATACCTAGATCTGCACCTGTGTTTAGCCTCACTTGCCAAGCATATTCTTTCCAGTTTAAATCCACTTCTGCATCCCATCTCTTGTCTGCATTTAAAACTTGGTCAATAACAGTAAAACTAAAACCCACTTTAACTCTGTTATGACAGTTAACAACATGTCTTGCTAGGGCATTAGTTACATCCAGTTTTTCAAATGCCCTCAGGTGCTCATACATTCTGCGATGGAAGCTACGTATAGTTCTTCCTATATAAAATCCATCACAAGAATTACATAATACTAGATATGCACAATGAATTTAGACTTGCAATTTTAATTCCCCTTGATATTAATAGTAAAGTCCTGAGCCTTTACTACTATTTTATTCCCCAGTACCAAAAACTTACAATAATTGCAGTCTACACATCTTGACATCCCATTATAAGTAATAGGAGTATTCAATTTTTTGGTTTCTAAAAAAATCCTTAAGACTTTTCCCTCTTTTTGTGACAAAAGTAGGACTCTCATATAAAAAAGCACCAATTAGTGTAAGTTGAAGCACTGGCAATAACATGCATTTAAGCATGGGTAACCTCAATTTCAGGTAAATTAAGGCCCGTGTTAGCAGCTGTCCATCTGGAACAAATGCTGCTGTTAGGTTTAAACTTTATTTGGTGATGTTCATAGTTATGTGTGTTTTTATTAAGTTAATAGGTTACTTTTTTGAGGGTTTTATTAAAACAATATTTCTTGTAAAATATGACATAGGTTCCAATATTGATAAGAAAAAAATGTATAAAGGATTAACCCGCCAAACACTAATGGATGCATGTATCACAAAAGCTGAAAATAGGTATTTAAAAAAGCTGCCATAATGACTTCTTGCCATAATGGTGACATGTTCTATATTATCTTGGAATGTCAACGGTCGCACAGGTATAGACAAAAAGGAAAGCATACTTAACTGCATTAAGAAATACAGAGTGCAAATGGCAATGCTATTCTATATTACCTTGAAATGTCAATGGTCGCACAAGTGTAGCCAAAAAGGAAAGCATGCTTAACTACATTAAGAAATGCAGAGTGCAAATAACAATGCTACAGGAGACACATTTGGAAAGAAATGAGTATACAAATTTGATAAAAGATTCCAGGATGGATATTCTGCAGAATATCAGGAACAAAGGAAAATAACAGTATGTATATGAATTGCTAGAGGAGCTCCAGTAGTGATCGAAGGAAAAAGAAAATATAATAATGGCAGATTTGTAGTAGTAAGGGGCACTAACAAGGGATGAGGATTACATTGGAATGTATTTACATTCTCTCTCAAACTGCGATTTTGGAGCTTTAAAAAATTTGGGGAGAAATAATTGGCTTTCAGCAGGGAATATTACTTATAGGTGGGGATTGGAATTTGTTGCGCAACAATGAAGATGTATCTGGGAGGGCTAGAAAGGAAAATATAGCAAACGAGGTTAGATTTTTGAAGAAATTTATGAAAATATTTGGTACAGAAGATGTGAATTCCATAGTAGGAATTTGGAGAGAATGTATGTATTATTCCCCCAGGTGCAATAACTGGGTTAGACTTGAACTTGACAGAAAATATATTTCACAGGAACAGATTTAATTGAGAATTTTGCTACATATTCAATAACTATTTTAGACCAGGCACCAATAATTAGTAAGATAAAAATGCAGAGTAATGAAGTAAAAATGAGACAGTGGCACTTCCCAACCCACCTGTTAAAAAGAGATGAATTTAAGGAATGGGTAGTGGAAATTATCCAGGAGTTATCAGGGAAGATAGAAAGTACTCTAGAATTTTATAGCTAGTAAGTGAAATAAAATTAAAGTGGATTTAAAAAATAGGGTAGAAATAAAAGAAAAACATTTGGTTAAAAAGAAATAAGAATTATATAGAGTGGTTGACAATGTTTTAAACTATTTTAAAATAAGGGAAATCTCACAGAATAAAGGGAGGTGTAATTGCAGAGTGCTACAAAGAAAATAAGGCAGTACCCGGATAATATGCATGAGTTTAGAAAGATTGCTGTTGATCAACTCCTTTTTGATAACTTCAAAGCACAAAATATTTTGGCATAAGGACTCTGCAACAAAAAGTAGAAAGGGTTGCTGCCAAACGTAGGTAGCCAATTACAAGAAAATAACCAGAGAGCCTGTAGAGAGATATTTCAGAAATGTTATGGAAAATTGTATAATGCAGAGAAGTAGAGAACTCAAGAAAAAGCACAAATGAAAATATTTATGGAACACTTACATATGCCACGGTTAGAGGTAGATGAGGCTTAACAACTAACAGTTAATACAGGAGGAGATGAGATTAGATAAAAATGGTGATATATACCCAATCTACAGTAAAGTCTCTAGGAATAGATGATATTCTGGTAGAAATTTGGAAGCTGGGAGGGAAGAAAGTTTTAAAGATCTGGAAGGTTTTGCTTAACAGGATTTTAAAAGGAGGGAAGGCACCAGCATTCTGGAAAAAAAGCAGTGGTGACTAAAATACCTAAAGACTAAGATCCAGTTTATCCAGCATTATATCAGCTAATTTCAATTTTAAACCATAATTATAAAGTGTGTATGTCTAAAATGGCTAAAAGAATGGCAAGGGTGATGCCAAAATTGATAGCTGTGAACCAATATGTTTTATATGATGGAGAGGCAAACATTTGACATTAGCAGAACAGTGATGATCCAGAAAGAACAAGATTGTAGGCAAATACTGCTATTATTGGTGGTTCTTGATGGAGAGAAAGCATTTGACAGAGTAAGCTGGGATTTTATGAACAGGACAATGGAAGCATTTGCGTTTCCTGATACAATAATAATGTTAATTAGAAGGAAATATGAGGGATAAGAGGCAAAAATTAAAGTCTGAACAGAGGAACCAGGCAGGGTGTCTTCTTTACCCTTTATTATTTGTGTTTTATTTAGAACCATTGTCAAAGAAAACAAGGGACTCAGAAATTCAAGGATATAAGGTATAGTGTTCAAGAAAATTTGTTTTTATTTGTAGATGCTATTATTTTGTACCTGATATAACCAGAAAAGGATATCTCAGTGCTGTGGAATATTCTGGGATGACTTTTTTCAGGAAATAAAATGAATGAAGATAAAACAAAGGCTATAGCTGTAAACTATGTGCCAACACACAAACTGGTCCAGCAATACCCATATTTATGGTGATATGATAAAATTAAGTATTTAGGAGTATGGATTAAAAAGGATTTAGTAATGATAGCTAAGGATATGTGGGAAAAGACTAAACAAAAGATAATACACAAACTAAGAAACTGGAAGCTCTTGCCTGTAGATATGTTTAGCAAGATACAAGCAGTAAAAATGTTTTAATCTCTTTTTTATACATAGGTCAGGCATATTTTTATCAGCCAGAGGAGATGTGCTCAGCAGTAATTAATAAAGAGTTGAAGAAATTCATTTGGGAGGGGAAAGGGGCAAGAGTCAGGTGGGATAGGTTAATCCTCCTGACAGAATAAGGAGATTTAGAATTACCTGATTTGGAGGGATATTTTAGAGCTACACAGTTAAGACTCTTATTTATATCACAAGTGAAAAGCTATATTTCAAAGTGGAAAGGGATGTTAGTGAAGGATGAGGATATTTCAAGAAATAAGAGAAAAATGGGATTTTGGATGCAGATCCTTAAGGAGAATAACAACAATCATACAGAATATTGTATTCATAAAATAGCAGAAAGCACTAAGTGCTAAGAACTAAGTCAACACATGAATGGAGAAAGGAGATTTTCCGATAGGGATGACTACAGTTAGGGGTACAGAGAATAGACAAGAGGGGGATGGAATTTATAAGAGGAAGCTGGCAAAGGAACTGAGGTATTTGGTACAAATAATTAGAGAAGGACATGTAATAGAATGGGAAGAGGCCAAGAAGACATTGGAATTGCGGGCTAGTGATTGTCTTCTCTGTCAGGGATAGATATCAGAGTATAGATAAAGAGAAAGGGATAACAGAATCCTAAATGAATGACCTGCACTGATGGATTTTTAATTTAATCTAGAACAGATGCTGCTGTTAAAAAGTGATAATTAGTTGGGCATATAAAATATTACACATTAACTATAGGAATCAATCAAAAGAGGTCAGAAAAGATTGGGTGGAGAAAGATGCAATTCACAAAGAAGCAAAGGGAGGTCATATGTATGGCACCCAAATGTGCAACAAGTCTAGAAGATTTAGGATTTTTGCCTGGAAGTATCTGCATAGCTACTTTTATACCCCAAACAAACTCCAAATAATTTTTCTTCAGGTAAATGGCAAGTGTTGGAGGTGTGATGGGGAAGAAAGAAGTAACTAGGAACATAAGTTTTGGGATTGTAATGATTTGACAGACTTTAAAATTTGCATACAGAGTACTCTGCCAAGAATACTGGCTGAGCAATTGAGTGCAACTAAGGAAATTATCTTTTTAGTTGGGATACAGGATTTGAATTGCCTTGACATGGTAAGGCCTTGTTAAGTTTAATTCTAGTTCCTGTCAAAAAGCCATTACTAGAAAATGGAAATCAAAATCTAAACCAGATATCCAGGAAGTGGCATCTTTGGAAAGGGATAGGAGTAGAATAAATAGAAAGAAATGGAAACTGTGGGAACAATACATGCAATAAAATGTTTTGGCGGAAGAATGAGGTTTAAGAGAAGGCAGGAATTTAATAATTTATGTAATGTAATGGTAATAGAATATATAAAAATATATATGATGTATAATGTTTATAAATGTGACTTGTTAATATAGTTTGATTATGTAAGCCTGCCTATGTCACAAGTGATAATTCAATAAAGGCATTAAAAAAAAGGAAACAGCTACCTTTTGTGGTATAAGTGATATAAGTGAACTTCTGTAACTGGGTGGCTGCATATATATATATATATATATATATATATATATATATATATATATATGTATATACACACACACACACATATTGATCTATATTCTATATTATCACATCAACTTTTCAGAAAGTTGAAGCGCATATGGTCGAGACAGTATGATCAACTTTCCAAAAAAGTGAAAAGCAGAAAACAACCAAAATCAGTGTATTTTTGTTTTACTTCTTTTTGCACAAGGATTTGGGGTCCTGATACATTATACAGTTTAATTTGCTATAATACTTCTTATGGTTCTTTGACTGGCAGATGCATCAGTAGTCTTTTATTGCTGCTTGGATGCTCTGGGTTTGCCATTCATTTCACAAAAATGTATATTTTGCATTTTTAAAGCTGGCATACTTTGTGTGTCTGAATCTTATTATTGATTTGTTGTTAAGAAATAGGAAGGTAAAATAATAATCTCTTTTAGGAAAAGTGAATATTTTCAGTCATTTTTTTATTATATCAATAATCAGTCATTCAAATGTGAAATTAAACAGGGGTC
Organism: Protopterus annectens; assembly: GCF_019279795.1. Lineage (NCBI taxonomy): Eukaryota > Metazoa > Chordata > Ceratodontiformes > Protopteridae > Protopterus > Protopterus annectens. The sequence continues at coordinate 571,814,637 of NC_056727.1, read as the reverse complement.
CGATCTGCTCAAGTTGGTGGTAGCTTGGGTGAATGTAAAAGATCCCACAGCACCTATTAAAAAGAGTAGGGGGAAATTCCCAGATGTTCTGGGCAAAATTCCACTAGTAGTATAAACACCATCTCAGGTCTCCCCTGAAAAGAGGCCACCAGTTAAGAAGGACTAACCTGATCAACTAAAGATAAATAAAAATGTTCATATTTTATGTACTTGAGAGGCATGCCAATATTTGAGATTCTTCTATCTCCTTTCCATAAAAGCTGTTGGGATTTACAAAACAAAATGAAGGTAAGGTTATCATGTGGTCTTTTCTGAAAATTTCATAAGATTATCTTGACATCAGTTGAATGATATTGTCATTTGATGTTATGGCAGAATTCACTCCAAAATGCCCTTTGTTATAAATGGTTGTAAATTATACAAAACAGCTGAAAACAAATGTGTAGCTTTCAGTTCTCTTTAGAGTAAAATAAAATACATCAAACTCATAAGTATATAATATTGGTTTGATTTCTGACTAAACAGTAATACATGCTTTTGTATAAAAGTAATTTTATTTTTCATTCTTATTATATACTGAGGCAGAAGAAACAACATTAACATTTTATTTTTTTCTTTAAAATTCAAGATACAATTGATCCTTTCTCTTTGAGAATAGGTAGCCAGTCCAATGATATTTTATCAATACTTATGACAGTAACATTCCTTAAAATTTAATGAATAAAATAATGAACTGTTTTAGAGATACAAGCTTCTAAATGCAAAGAGCAAAATTAGCCAAAATAGACTGCTTTGCAGACAACCTGTCTGAAAATGCTCAGCAGTTAAGGGATCGCGTATTGTATATTTATCATTTCATGGAAACTTAAATAATTTCTACTCAGTATGGGTTTGTGCCCTACAGAGCAGCTAAATCAAGCAATAGAAGCTGAAATGTTTAGAAGGCATGAGTTTGGAGTGGTGAGACAGAGTTAGCTGCTGCTGCTGTTGCCCTGATTGTGCCACAGTAGTAAGCATTTTTGCTTCACAGTATTTTGCTCTCCAGTTCATTTCTCAGCTGGAGTGTCTTCTGTGGAGAGTTTGTAAATCTTTTCTATGTATATATTTTTGCAGGTGCTCCAGTTTCCTTCTGCATCCTAAAACATGCCATAAGTGTATTGATTATCCTCCCCACCTAGTGTAGTTGTGTGTCTGTGCATGAGAATCCTATGGCAGAATTAATAATTATATTATGTTGTGCATAACTGTCTACTTTAATACAAGCATCCAGAAAGCCATGGCTCCACCATGATATGTGTAACAGATGCCAGAAGGTTTACACACACACAAATTCTATAAGCAGCAGGACAGCTATTTATCTTTGATCAGAGTCTCAAAGCACTATACTGGAGAGCAAGTAATTCCATTTTAAGGACAATTAGGCTTAGGATTCTGGAAAAGGTACTCTTACTGCTGAGTAAGTAGCAATGTAGTACTGTATTGTCACCCTATTCCAGTATCTGTGAAAGGTTGATTATTCAAACATTGATTGTGTATTTGTATCTGTTTTATGTCTTTCTAAGAGCTACATTAGATTTGCTGGGTTCATTTGTCATTATTACTTTTATAAATGGCATCTAGTGGAACTACGATAATGGCGTTGTTTTCCTGTAGATTCATTGATTATCCAAAGCTTATCTTGCTTCTAAACTGAAGCTGCTTGCGTTCAAGTGTGCATTATATTTCATTACTGCTTTCTACAGTTAAAAATACAATAAATACTAGCATTTATTTTATTTTTCCTTTGTTGATTGGGTTAGTCCCACTAGGCTTGTGGTCTCTCTTCAGGGGAGACCCGAGGTGGTATTTATACTACTAATGGAAATTTGGCCATGACATTGTGGAAGTTCCCTTTTGGAGCTGCTAGATGGTGTTAGAGGGCTCCTACAGCAGTGAGAAAGAGGCTTAAGGGAAGAAGAAGCAGCAGCATTGAGAAGGAGGAGGAGAGAAAAGCTATGGGGAGTTTGAAGGCGGAAAGTGAGAATTTGAAGAAAATTTTGTTTGATATGGAGCTTCAGAATGTAAACAAAGATGCCTGTGTGGTCAGTGTTACAAATGAGCAGCATTTATCTGTCTTCATGGAGAAGGAAGTAAGTGGTTGGGCTTGCAGCTGGTGATCTCTTAAAAATAATCGACCAGGATGATCCAGGTGACACTTCTGTTGTTTCATGGAGTGCCATGGCAGATAATTTTTTTGGAAATGCTGAAGATGGTAATGTGGAAATGAAACCAGGTGATACGGCATAACTTTCTGCTATTAAGTGAAAATCTGGCAAAATTCCAAGCCTTCATAAACCCTGTGAACACTTCTGCCTATGTAGAACTGTTCACAGAAACCCTGTACAAGCATGTTAATAGCTGCAAAGAGGCTGATGTACCCCCCTCAGGAAGAAGTACAGAACTAACTAAAAAAAAAACAAGCCACCCTGATGGAATCACAAAATCAATCGCTATATGACAGGAGGAAGAAAATCATGGCAAAAATTAGCAGGTACAGCAACCAGCAGGTTAAAAGCATTCTTATCAAACTAAACAACTCAGAGAACAAATAGTCAACCAAAGCCAACTTTGAGGTAAGTTTAGCCACTCAGGCCAAGGACAAACACAAAGCATTTTTAGCTATGTCCGCAACCTCAAAGGTAATACACAATTGTGTGCAGAGCTCATCGTAAATGGAGCTACCTATAGTGAGCCAGAAGATATAGCAAACCTTCTGGCTGATAAATTCAGCTCCAACTCCTCTCTCCCCCTCAACCTTCCCTGAGGAAATATTATCAAATATAACTCCCCATACTGTCACTAGGGAGCAAGTCCTTAATGCTCTCCCTAAGACCAAGAAGACTGCATCAGTGGGCCCAGACAATATCTCAGGATGCTTTCTAAATAGCATGAAACATGACCTGTCAGGGCCTCTGAAATTACTATTTAACTGTAGCCTCCAAACAGGCTTTGTGCCTTATGAATGGAGAAAGGAAACAGTCATCCCTCTGCAAAAAGGTGGGCCATCTACAGACCCTGGAAACTACAGACCCATAAGTCTCACTAGTCTTATATGTAAAGCCATGGGAAGAATTATCATGGAGATGATCAATAGAGATATACTAAATCTCCAAACACTGGACCCAACCTAGTTTGGTTTCAGGGGCCTGGTAGACTTCTTTGAGAAGGTCACCAAAGCAATGGATGAGAGCAAAATCATTCATACTGCCTACCTTGGCCAAGGCATTTGACACAATACCCCACTCGGACATTGTTGACAAACTCAAGAGATTAGGTACAAACCCGTATGTCACCTGGTGGGTAGCCAACTGGCTCACAGATGGGACCCAGGAAGTTAGAATGTGGGAGTCCACCTCTACAAAGTGGAGTCCCTCACGGATCAGTCTTTGGACCACTCCTTTTTGGCATTTACTTCTCGGAAGTCAAGGCCAATGTCAGTGGTCTCTGGCTGACTAAATTTGCAGATGATTGCAAATTAGGAGCTGTCATTGACTCTCACACTGACACAAATGGTCTCCAGGAGGGGCTGACACAGACAAACAACTGGTGTCAGAGCCATGGAGTAAAATTAAATGTCAAGAAATGCATAACATTATTCTTTGGGAAGTCACCCATCCCTGGTAACTATCATATTGACAATACACCCCTTAGAGTTGACCCAGTGGTCAGGGACTTGGGGACATACATAGATAGTAATCTAGCCTTTGATCATCGCGTGTCTACAGTGGTGAGGAAATCATTTTATGTTGCACAACTCATAAACAAAGGTATGGCATCTAAGTCCAAGGAAGACATTGTTCCACTGTATTCGACATTCATCAGACCGATCATTGAGTACAATGCCCCCTTTGGGATGTACCTAACCAGACATATCCAACAACTGGAACATCCACAGAGGTTTCTCACTAAATTAATGCAGGACATAAGCAATATGTCCCATGCAGACCACCTCAAAAACCTATCACTGTATTATCTCTCCTACAGGCTTTTGAGGGGAGATCTATGCCTGCCATACAGGGCATTGTCAGACCCCACTCTGCTGAACCACTTGCATATCCACAAAACAAACAACACCAGAATTACCCATTCTAAAGACTTAAACCTTGGCTGTGATATAAATATGACCTGCTGGAGCGATAGGCATGTATCCCAGAGACTACCTCATCTATGGAACAGGCTCCCCATCCATGTGAAGCAGAGTTCCTCCCTAACCCAATTCAAGTGCAACTTGAACAATTGGAAGGGAAACCGGAAATTCATCCCTGGTTTGGCACCAATGTCTCTAATGGACACAGGTAACCTGTAAATGTTTCATCTCCCAGGCCCATGCTTACACTTATCAAGGGTATCAGAACTTGTCAAGAGATTTGAGATGCATGGCCAGGCTTAAAAAGGCCCTTGTGGTCGTTAGCCCAGTAAACACCTATGAACCTAAACACCTAAGAAGATGCAGCAGTGACAGTAAAAGAGGAAAGAAGCAACAAACTGAGAAGGTGTCTGGTTTTGTGGCAGCAGATAATGCAATAACTAAAACATATGAAGTAGTGACGATAAGCAAAAAAGAGAGCAGCAACAAATTAGTCAATTTTAAAAAAGAAGAGCCCATCTGTTAGAATAATGACAAAAATGTCGCTGTAGTAAACAAATATTATGCATGAGACAGTTTAGTAACTGGTATGTTTTTTAAAGCTGAGCAAAATGTATAGAATGGAGGCTGGAAGCTGCTTTGAAATATGAAAAAATCCCATGGTGAAACACTTGCCAAATGTTATTTTTGTGGCTGATCATAGAGGGACATTAAGATATGCTGGCCAGCCTAAATCATGTTTCTTTTTTTGGGACTTTTCTCACTTAATTAATGATTGTGACAAGGCACAGTGCAGGCAGTGTTGGGAGAATGGTTGTACAGCAAGAAGCTGTGTGACTTGAATGCAGGTTTTGAAAAAAAACACTTTTGGATGGTTTGTCAAAAGCAAACAATACATGAAGGGGAAGAAAGCATACATAAGAAGGACAGCAACAGGCTGGAGGGGGAAGAAGAAACTAGAAGAAGAAAAAATATGCACTTGAAAAATGAGGAGAGAGATTGCATGCAAGAAGAGAGGCCAGGAGAAGGGATTGAAACTAATAATTTTTAAGTTCTAGCCAGTTAAAAAATCTGATTCTGGGGACCAGTGATTATTTGTGTATAATCCCAGGAAAATATTTAGTTGGGGAAGGAGTAAAAATAAGAAAACGAAAATTTAAAAGTATTTCTCCTAAATTCAAAAAGAAGGAAAAGCATCAATTTTAGAGTACTTTCAGTAAATATCAACAGTACTAACACTGTAAGAAGGCTAGAGATAATGGAATGGTGTGTGCTAACTGTGATGTAGATATTATTCTTTTAAAGGATGTAAGAGTCCTGACAAGTTAAGAAAGATGGCAAACAGAACATTTGTGGGGTGGAAAATAATATGTAATTTACAAAGTGAACATTGTTCTGGAGTTACTGTATTGTATATATGAAAAAAAAATGAAAATACTATATGTAATGTTGATAGGGATGGGAAGGTTAACTGCTGTGGATGTGAGTGGAGAGACCATGTTTATAGAATTATAGCGTTATATGCATATATATCTAGCAAGGGAATAAAATGTTTCATCACCTTCAGTGAATAGCTGGCTGAGTAAATAAATATGCATGAAGTGTGGCATAAGACAAGGCTGTCCCATGAGTGGAGTATTGTTTGCATTGGTAATGAATATGGTAATGAGGGAAGTAGTGGAATGAAAGATGCTAGACACATTATGCAAAAGGAGGTTGTGATTCCAGTAGTTCTGATATATGCAGACAATATAGTTGTTGCTAAGAACAAAGTATGGATGAGGGAAGGGTTGGTTTGTCTGAATGGATGCTTAAACAAAATAGGAATGACCTTGAATAAAGGTAAAAATATGAGTTTGGATGATGTGGTGAAAACTGTAATGGTGTATTTTTAGTGATCTAGTGTCTTTGCTAGGGATGAAATTTGGGGAAAATGGAGAAGTTATAATGTAATGTGAGGGTTTGATAAAAGAAATGAAAAAAATATGCCTTCTGTGGAAGATATATATACAAGCATTGAAGAAAAAGGTTTATCTGGTGAATTCTTTATGAATGGGGAAAATAGTATGCATGTCAAATGTGTATATTATCCTGGAGAACTATGAAAAAAATTGTGCAGTTGGTGTTTTCTTTCATATGGAGTTCAAAATTAAACTCCGTAGAAAGAGGTGTATTGTTTGAGTAAAAATGTAGGGGAATTGGAGTTACTAAATCTAGTTGTTTGCTCTACTTATTTAAACTAAAGAGGATAGAGGAAGAGAATGAGAAATTAATAGTGAGACTGTTTTAATACGAGTACAAAAAGTTCTGGTAGATGATAAAAATAAAAAAATAATTTGTAAATGAAGAAGTTAAAATGATCAAGAAAAAATACTAACAAGGGAAATAAAAACTGATGATATAGAGAAACATGAAATGATGTGGTATAGTAATGTGAAGAAACAATGTTATTATATAAATCCATGGGAAATTTTACCAGAAGTGATGAAAGCCATTAAAGTACGGGAAAAGGCAGTGAACCAAGTTAATGGAGTGTCAGGATTTCCTGTGGAGACTGGTAAAAAATAAGTGCCAGGTAAAGGGGAATATGCCATATAGAAAGAAAGTTGAAGAGTATGTTTATTTTTGGGAGAAGAAGGGACAACAGAGCATTTTTTAAATAATGTAAAAGAATGGTAAAACCCTTGAAAAAGTTGTGTGAAGATTTTTTTGAGAATATTGATGACGTAAACAATATAGTTATGAATATAATTTATGTTCAAAAACAAGAAAGAATATGGAAGAAGAGTAGATAATTTGTTTTTTTACATAATATGGGTATTTGGAATGAATGACATTTTGTTGTTTAATGGGAAATACATTTTTGCAGATACATAATGGTTGTGGAAGGAGGAGTTCTGGTCAATTATGGGAAAATAACAAGAATGTTATAAGAAGAATGATAAATAGTAAAAAAAAGAAATGTGTACATACGTGCCTATAAATAACATACATTTTGCAAATATTTAATTATTTTTTTATGTTTTGTTAAATAAAGGACCCCACTCTGTTTGATAGGTACAGTGGGATATTTTACATACACCTGAACTACAGCCATTTCAAGCAAATGGAACCTTGGTTTAAAGTCTCATCTGGAGGATGACAAACTCAGAAGTGCACCCCACATATGCTGTACTTCAGTGTCAGCAATCCAGTCACTTGGTGTGGGAATAGAGCCCATAGCCTTGTGCACCAAAATTAAGTGTGCTACCTGTTGCACCACTGATTTGTGCCAATCACACTTGCACTAGTAAGAATGGAAATATTTCATTCAGATTTAACTAGCAAACATCTGTGACTGTGCATGTGTTCTTTCAGTGATAACTCATAACCAATGTTTATTGTCCCCAGCATGGTGGGACATGCAAAAAACAAAACAAAACAAAAAAAAAGACTCCATGGGTTCATTCCATCATTCTAACAGACAGAACTAATGCCAGATGATATGAACTTCATACTCAGTATCTGTAGTAGCCGGTCATCATTTGAGTGATGAAAGCATCTCAGGTAATTGAGATGATTTTAGGTGCTGCAGGTAGTGCATGTGTAAGGGAGAAAAATGTTGATGGGTTTTCCATTCTGGTGAGTGGCCAGTGACATTCAGCATAGGACGATATAACACACAGGTAGTAATGGCAGGTCAGGAAGTGAGAATTAGTCTGCACAATTTTTAGCATTGTATTATTCAAGCCTAGAGGACACAGAGGTATGTACCACTGTTATAAGCACATTTTGAGGGACTCCAGGTGATTTTGTATTGATGATGTTCCTGTGGGAGATTGGAGACTGAGTAATTAGGGAGTTAACATTAAGTGGGAGGGGATGAAGGAGGTTATCTGTGTGCCCTGGTACTGTGGCTGGAATTGATATGGAGTACATTATCAGGATCACAGTAGCTGTTGATGTCACTGTTTTTCAGTCAAATGACCTGGATGGGAGTGGGATCAAGCCAGTGCAGAAGAAGTTTGAAGACCTGGGGAAGGAGGTTAAATTGCATCATATCCACCTTCACACTGTCAAAAGTGATGCTTGTTTCTTTGAGTAATAACAGAGTGCTTCATATCATGACCTTCACAAATGAGAGCTCAGGGCTGTACCTTCATTGGAGACTGGGGATCCTTTTGGCAAGATGCAGGCTTATACTGGCCTGATTTTATACTTGTGTTTGGGAGGGGAAGGCAGTTCCTATGTAAAAGGTTTAGGATTTATTAACCAGTATACGTAGTAACCCCAGGTAGAGGGATGAAATGTATCACATCTATGAAATTCTGTCCTGGATTACATAGTTGAACATATATAAATTGGAACAATTTTTTTTTGTTTACTGGGTTAGAGGACTGTACAAACATAACCACAACTGCAGTTACAGCCTGGGTCATATACTTCAAGTAAACAATGAATAGAATGTACATACTATATTTAAATAGTACAGCAGAAAACAGAAGGCCACAGTAATAATATGAACTAGGTTGCAGGCTTATGACTTGAGACAGCTATAATAAACTAACAAGTAAATTTAGTCTAAGACTACTTGGCAGTTAGACCACATGCATACATACATGTATTCAGAATGCAACAATTCAAATGGAGAGAAAAGTTAGTGACTGAGCTGCAAAGAAGAGATTATGTTTGGATGGAGGGGATTATCTGAGGTGTAGAACGGGTTAGTAAAGGAGTTATATTTAAATTGTGGCATGGGGCCATACTTCCATAATATTTATATGATATGGCCTGTGGTGTTGCATTTGTTTTGCCTGAGTAAGACACCTTTGTAAAGGGGTTTAAACTTGACATAGAGAGGTCTGTCAAGACTTGTGGGGAGTGGCTGCCATAGTTAGGAGTACCATAACTGAACCATACCTAAAAAAAAAAAAAAAAAAAAAAAAAAAGATGAAGGGAGAGATAAATGGGCAATGGACAGCTACTTCTGGAGAAGAGCTGGAGGAAGGGTGGTCCAGTAACTACTGCTCTCAAATGGAGAAGGGGGTGTCAGACTTGTTACTTTGTAGCACTGTGATTAGCTATCAACTTAAGTACATATTTTACCCAATTAGAAGTAGGAGCTTTAGACATCAAAAAGAATGAAGTATTATCTCAAAAATGCTCTACCTAACAGACATCGAAGGCAGTTTAGAAATGGCTATATCAAAACCACCTCCACAAATGCAACAGAAGTGAGAAAGTAATGAAAATTAAGGAAAAAGTACATCTCAAATGACATGGTTTTGAAGATTGGGGAAAACCATGCAGGATTTAGGAAATTTTTGAAAACTGTAAAGACGGCAGGGAATTGTCACAAAGAAAATTTAAGGAAACAGGCTTGGAAGTTAGAAAAGCAAACACTAACAAATCAGAATAAAACATATGGGGCCAAATTTGGAGAAGGATGCTGCTAACAGCAAGCCTTAAACATGTGCTGGGACTGATGGAGTTGGCTCTTTCTGATTTAGAAAGATGCCTACTATGGTGATCCTAGGCAATCTGCAGGATTACCTCAGTGGGTCACTGTGGACCATATCCACAGGCCCAAGCTGTATGCTAATGAGGCATTCCAGGGGTGGGGCCTTTGCTAATTAACCATGTGCTCAGCCCCGGAAATTGCTTTGGCAAGGAATTTATGCAGCTGAGTGATTTAGAGAATTGTTCCATTAAGATATATGCTTGGTCAGCCAAGAAAACTAAATCAGCCAAAAGTTTAAGTTCACTGATTACTTTCAGTGGGGAGATAGAGGAGAGTTAAGTGGACCAGTTGTGGTGGATGTGTGTGTGTGTGTGTGTGTGTGTGTTTGAGACTTTATGACTTGTGTGTCTGCTAGGGTGGTCAAAGTTGGGGGAATAGGGGTGTGACATCCCCCTCTGCCTCACCACTGACACTGGAGAGGGGCATTCACTTGGAACAAAAATAGATACACCCAGTATTTCCATATGCAGCTCTTTGCATCAAGCACAATTTCCCTTAACAGAACACAGGGAAAACACTCAGTCTGGGGTCTGGCTTTCTCTCACTCTCTCCAGGTCCCCAATAAGACTCCCCACTTGCACAGTTGTAGAGTTGAGTCCTCAGCCAAGTATCCAAGATAAGTCCTTCACCACTCTCTCTGTGAAACCAGTGCTCTGTGTCCCTGTTCCAAGCAGCTGACACACACACTCTTTGAGATTTGACGTACGCGCACACGCGCACACACACACACACACACACACACACACACACACACACACACACACACACCTGGGAAAGGCTGGCACAGATTTACAAGCTATGCCCCCTTCTGCCCAGATTGTAAGGTAGTTACTGCCATCAGACACTCCAAAGCCAGCTAATCTATAGCTTTTACAAGGGTACCCAATTATACTGAGTGAAACTAATACTAATACAAGTAGTAGTGTTTTGACCAATGCAGTAAGGCTTTCAGAAGTGGCCACAGTGTCAGACTGAATAAATATAAGTACTTTCAAAGGTTAAAATATTCTCTAAAGGACCAGCCACAATGAAAAGTTTAAATATCATCATCAGCCCCCCTTTTCCCATTTTTCTACATGGATTCGGGGAATCATGTTAACTGTTGCCATCTCTCTCGATTTAATGCCACACTCCTGCCTTCTTCGCCACTTGTGCCTGACTGTCTCAGATCTTCTTTCACACAATCCATCCACCTCTTTGCTGAACATCCTCGTTTCCTCTTAGCTTCTTCCTGTCTGTTCTAAATCTTTTTCACCAGATTGTCTTCTGCTTTTCTGCAAGTGTCCAAACCACCATAATCTGTTCTCTTTGATCTTTTCTGCAATTGGAGCTACTTTGCCTTCTGCTCTTATATCCTCATTTCTTTGTCTGTCCCACAGAGTATATCCTACCACCCTTCTCAGGCACTTAATTTCCATCATCTCTAGCTTCTTACTTACATACAGTAGTAGTGGTCACACCACTGTCTTGTGCACCTTACTTTTCATCTTCTTTGGCATTCTTCTGTCGTAGACTACACCTGACACTCTATGTAAGCTAATTACTAGGTGTATCTAATTTTGTAATATGTTATAAAGATTTGTACTACATTTCTAATACAAATGTATTAGTCTTATTCATCTATTCTTAGATAAATTTTTCCTTTTTCCTACTGAAATATAAAATATATAATCTTAGGCTTGTACTATAATTGTTAAAACTTCTTATGTACCAAATTATACTGTTATTGTCTTTGTCTTGACTTTTATGTTTTTGTAATTTGTGGAGCTTTTCTCCCCGGGCCTCCACTGAAAATGGACATATATCCAGCTGGACTAGCCCGGTCAACAAATGTAAAATAAAAAAAATAAATAAATAAATTCTTCATCTGCTCTACCTTTACTGCCCAGGTTTCTGTACCATACAGTAGTAGTGGTCACACCACTGTCTTGTGCACCTTACTTTTCATCTTCTTTGGCATTCTTCTGTCGTAGACTACACCTGACACTCTATGCCAGTTGGCTGCAGCCCCTCTGATTCTAGCTTTGACCTCTTCATTCAGACTTCCTTTCTCCTCAACCACCCCTCCCAGATACTTAAAGCTATTAACCTATTCCACTATCTTCCCCTTCTATCTCAGTTCTCAGCTTCTTCAGATTTCCCCAGTTTGCTGCCATTGTCACTGTCTTATCTGTGCTTAGTTTCATCACATGTGCCTTCAGTTTTGCATTCCATTGCTCTATACTTTGCTGGAGTTCTTGCTCAGAGTTTACCTGTAATGCCATCATCTGCATACAGCAACTTTGTTGATCTGTCCCCTCCAACATGTTTGCTAATGTAGTCCATCACCAGTATGAACATCAGTGGGCTCAGAGCTGAACCCTGGTGTACACCCACTGGGAACCCCTTTGTGGGGCTGAACACTGTTCGTACTTGAGTCATTGGGTCCTTGTACATAGCCTGCACTAATTCTACCAATGTTTTTAGGGCTTTGAACCACTGCAGTACTGACTAGATCAACTTTCTTTATAAAGTATAAATATATTTAATAATAAAATAATAAAATAATATGAAAATATGGAATATCTTTTTACAGTAAACAGAGTTTCAGTCATAGGAAATATTAAAATAACACAGATGAGTAGATTCACACAGATACAGAAAAACAGTACTTAACAAATCTCACTATATTTTTCTGACTAATCTAAAGAATTAAAACTCCCTGATCTCTTACTAGAGCAACGCAAGATGAAGCAGGTGACACATCCTTCTTTGTCAATTTACAAAAACAGACTGCTCTGAGACTTCAGGGTCATCTAGTATTAAAACATCATTTTGTATTGGATTACAGAATGACATCACACACATCTGGTAATCTGAGTTTCGGTTCCCATACTACCCCCATTACTGGAAACTGAATCAGAATCTTATACATGTGTTACCATACACAGAACTTTGCTAAGATCTGTTGCAGCTTCTGAAAGTCATAAAATAATACAACACTTCCACTCTTCCTACAGAAGCTAATAAACCACTGTCTGGTGCAGATATTTTGTCTCTGGCTGCAATCAGAACTGTAAGATACAATCTTTATGGCCAAAATTAAGTAATTTAATTTCAGACTACTTTTTAAAGTTAGATGGAGCTGAGCTTAACCTCTTCTCTTCCAGTATCTTCTGTTATACTATTAATTTCAATAGTTATAATATAGTCTGATGTACAGGTGTATTTCTTTTTCTGTCCAGCAGGACACACTCTTGGTATATTTTTAATACAAGAAGCTTTACAAATACATTTTTCAACATAAGCATCTGTACAAATCAGTTTGATATAAAAATGCCATATAATTCTTTACAAAACTCCAGCTAGCTATACTGGCCTGTGTTACATCCACTGCCCTACGTCTCCTGTCATAGCTGGCAATACCTCACATTGTCACAAGGGGTAGGTATGGTATGTGTGTGTGGGTAAATGGGTTAGTGAGTTTGCCCATGAGTGCAGTCGGGTCAGGAGAAGGGATAACTGTGTGTATATGTGTATATATATATATATATATATATATATATATATATATATATATATATATGCATGTATATGTATATACACATCTGTAATATACATACATATATATGTGAGTAAGTATGTTCATGGGAGCTGTCATACTTGTAACCATCCCTTCACTAACAAGCAAGCACATCCTCCAGCACTAGGGGGCATGACACCAGGAATATTACCCTCAACTCAATCAAGTTAGCAGATCAAGAGTTTTGAATTATGAAAGATATAAGACATAAAGGGGAAGGGAAATACTAGACACAAAACACACAGAGTAAAAATTGCCTTAACTCCTTTAAAAAAAGGAAAATGTTTGAATCCTGTAGCCTTTGCATAGCAAGCAACTCTTCACAGCATTCGTTCTCTGATACCTTTTAAATATTACCCTAAGTCACTTTAAAAAAACTAATGACTAGAAGATCAATGGGGGAATAAAGCTTTGAACCCTGCACCCTTATGACACAAAGCATATCATTAACAGAGCTTTAGCCCTTTATACAATAGAGAATGCCTTACTTTTTAAATGTATTTTCCAAATAGAAGTTATGAAACTAATGTCTAGTATGACTGATTGAGTGTAATGGTCTGTGAGTTACGTGTGACAGGGCAGGTATAAGGCAAAATCATAGACTTTCTGAAAAATATGGGGCAGTTAAGAGGGAATGGGATGTCTTTGTGGAGGGCTGCCATACTGTGGCCATTCTCAAGATTTCTGTACAGAGCGAGAAGGAACTATAGATGGCACCAACGACATTTTTTAGATGTTATTCCAAATCACTTAAATTAATGCAACAGATCTACCAACACAATGTAGCTTGTGAACAATAATAAGAATGAAACTTTGGCATTGTTAACAGACTGTAATCATTTGTGATTTACAGGGGGTAGATGAAAAAAATAAGGGAATACATCATGGCTGTTTTGTCAAGTAAGGGTAGGTAAGAGATATGTCTGTGTGTGTAAGTGTGACTGAGGGGGATGCCTGTGCAAATATGAAGCATGGGCTGCCAGAGGTGATTACCACAGAAAACTGCTAATTAGCACTAGCTGTAAGACCATGAGATTTAACAACATGCAAATAAGCAGATAATGAGGTCTTTCCTCATTATGGCTGACATGTCCCTATATCACATTTCTGTGATTGTGAAAACAGGCCTGTTAGTCATAGCTCTTAGCACCTGCAGTAGGATTTTTTCTGAATCCTAGGGAAAATCACACTAATTAAAAAGAATTGCAATTGGTAAATACAAAATGCAACAAAGACATGTGGATGTATAGTTATCACTCAGAAAAAAAACAAGGCTGCCAAATGAGTTCTTGTGTTCAGAATTCATGAAAAAGCTTCTGCAAAGCAAGGCTGTCAAATGTGTGCTTGTGTTTAGTATTCATGAAGCAAGAGAAGGGGATATTCTATAAAATCATCCAGTAATAATGCCTTGGATAAGGGAGTTGGTCCCAGATCTTTCCCAGAAGAAATGACCATGGATAAAGTAAGTGCACTGGGCAATGTGTCCTGACTCAATTCACATTTGAACTGTTAAGAGAATTAAGGTGATAAATAGTAATGCCACTGACAAACCTTTTAAATAAAATGTGAAGGGAGCTTAAGGTTTATGATGATCGGAGAAAGGTTTATGTCATTCTCCTTCATGAAAGTGAAAGAGTGATAGGCTCGATACCACAGACATCTACTGTAGGGAGTTTTATGGAATTTCTACTGAAGGCAATAAAGTTAGAATATCTGGAGTATTCTGTAGATGAACGAAATGGCAGTATTTCTGGAGTTAAAATGATGTACTTAAACAGCATCATAAGCAGATCTAATGTCACCTTAGAGATAAGGAAACATGCTGGATAACTGCAGAAACAGCAAAATCCTATTTAACTGAAATATGTGTTTGTTGCCATTTTGCTAGCATTTCCAATGCTTGATTTTTGGTGAGTGGAATCTTGAAGTATTTTCAAATGCAGTAGTTATAAGTGCATTTTGGAGGGGTTTTTTTTACACTGAAGTATTGGAGATGAGGTCCATAGAAAAACGTTTAATTTGTAAGGGTGCTTGCATTTTCCCCATGATAGGCAGTCTAACACCCATCTGATTTTTTTAACTTCACTGTATCTCAAATTGTCTTTCTTGGATTACTTTTATATTTATTAAATGTTTTATCTCCTTTATTGTTGAAACTAGGATGTTTTATTCTTTGTTTGGGTCTTTGCTTTCTGACTGCTCAACTTATTCCCAGGGAAGAAAGTATACAGGACTGGAATATGGGGTTTTGGAGAAGTGTGGGAAATGTGGCTGCACCAGCTGAAAAGGAAAGGGACCTGCAGTAGGTTAACCAGAGGGCTAAAATGTAAGTATGCAGTATGTAAATGCAACAAGGAAAACTGGTGAAATAACAGAATGTCTAGGGGAAAAAAATGACCTTAGAATCAATATGTTCAAATGAGGGGGTGTAGAGTGTGCAAGGGGATTTAACTGCTAACAAAGCACTTGTCTGTTTTGCCACATGTTTCATTGTCTATGGCCATTTTTTTGATTCAGCTGTTTGTGTGCTGTACCAAGTTTCATGAATCCCAGGTGAAACATATGTCTGTCCTTGGTGCTAATACTCATTTTTATTTGTTTTAATTATTCTGTAAAAGTGCATTATTCTAAGTCCACATAATTTGGATTATTTTGTTCTCATTTTCACAGCATCATGTTAGAACTTTGCAGAGAACAATGAGGTGTGAACCAGAGAGGCATTTGAGTGGAATCTTGAAGTATTTTCAAATGCACTAGTTATGAGTGCATTTTGGTGTTTTTTTTTTTTTTGTTACACTGAAGTGTTGCAGATGAAGTCCATAGAAAAATATTTTATTTGTAAGACTTCAGCAAAGTATTTGACACATTATTACATACAATGATTTACCAGGCAAATTAGAATTGGAGTGTGCCAAAGGGTGTGGTAGGTTGGGTAAAACATCAACTAGACAACATGACACAAAGGATAATAGCAAATAGATTTTGTTCAGATGATGACAGGATATTAACTATTTGGGTATCACTGGGCTTAAATACTGAATGTCCCTTTTCACTGCATTTTTAAGCATCCTTGCAGGAGGCCTTGAAGGAAAAAAAGTTATTTTGCTGATGACACAAATATATTGAATATGTTTTTTAAAGCAAGAAGATAAGAGAGGAACAAATTGATGGATCTGTCTAAAATAATGGCAGATTAAGTCTAATTCAAACTGATGCATCTAGGAAGTGAGGAGGGTTGGGTAGCTGCATAGAAGGAAAGGAATGTGGGGTAATTTTTTCAAATGTCTTAAAGGTGTCTGTGCAGTGAGAGAAAGCAACAATGAAAGCTAGAAAAATATAAGGTATATAAGAAAAAAAATTATGTCCTTTAGAGAATTTTTAAGATTTTATTTACAGCATTTTGTGAAGTTCTAGAGATCACAGAAGTAGAACAGGCAGGACCCAGGTTTTTTAGATGAAGAAAAAAATGTACATGGTTTGTATCTGGGCCATGCAGAAACACTAAGCAAACTTAATATACTGTACGTAGACATGAAGAAAGGATGTAGTTCCGCATGCCTGTAAACCTTCAAGGGAGTCCATTGATCCCATGTGATACATCTTATTCATAAAACATAAGAGCAATAGGAAATAATTGGAGGATACAAGGAAGCATTTCATGGAAATGGCAATGCATAATTGATATAAAGTTTCTCAAGTGCTACTAAAGATCAAAGCATTAATTTGAGTTCAAATGTGCATAGAACAGTTGTAAGGCAAAGATTTTGGTGGGAGTGTTGATACAGGCAATTTATCCAGTAAATCATGGGCAGGCTTAGGTGTGCCTTCTGGTCCTTTTAAGACATTAAGACCTGCCTTTTGGTCTTAGAAAGATGGTATAATGGTTGTAGATACATGGCTGTTACATACTAGATGAGTTCCAGTAGGAGACTGATTTGTCAAATGTGCTGTCAATGCTTGAAATTTGTATTTTTTAAGTGGATCTTCATCATGTTGACAGTTTAGTGCATTGTTTGCTGCTCTGCTGCACATACTGTTGTATGTGTTTCAAAGTCAGAAAAATTGAACTAAAGGAGAAAAGTATCTTTTGATTTTTTTTTTTTATTATTTTTTTCTCATCCTCCAGGTTTGTATGCCTCAGAGGTAGTATATTTAGGAATTGAGGGTGTGAAGCCAGAGGCCCCATCTTAGGAGCTGCAAAACTGTTTTGAGTTTTCTGAAATGTTTTTGCTGTGACTTTTTTGTGGTTAAGTTAGTTGTAGTTTTACATACTTCACTTGGAAATCTTTTCAGTGTTCACCCTAGGCTTTTCAATCTATCCTGCTCAGAATTTTCCATACCATTTTTTAAATGATTATATCTTATTAATTTTGGATGGTGCAGTGGTTGTGTTGTCACCTCACAGCAAAACAGCAAGAGGTTCTCCGGTTCAATTCTCGGGTGGGGTGTCTTCTGTGTGGAGTCTGGATGTCCTCCCTGCATTTGTGTGGGTCTCCTCTGGGTGCTCCAGTTTCCTCCCATGTTGTAAAGACATGCATGTAGAGCGGTTCTCCCCGGGGCTCCACTGAAAATTGGTTTTGTTTCAAGTTGGACTTTCCCGGTAAACAAATATTAAATAAAATAAATAAATGAATACATTTTCTAAAAAACAAAATGTCTTCTTGAGCAGCCCCATGGTACAGAGGGCAAAAGCTCTTACTAAGCTCCAGACAACCCAAATTTGATTAATGACATGGATGCTGAAGGGGATGGAGGGAGAGAATGGGAGTCAGTAGCTAAAATTGGCTCACTCATCCTAAGGTGAGGGATGCAGCTGAGGCTTTTTGCAATTAGCAGCATTAAGAGCCTGGTGAACATATTATAGGTTCATAGGTTCATAGGTTCATACTAGGCTATCTGCCCGAGGGCATTTATAAGCCTAGCCCATTGTTTTGTGGCTTACGCCACCCCTTTGGTATGGGGAACTATACCCATTATTTTGCTGTGCCTCTGTCGAGCAGTGACACTGAGGTAATTCCTGGGGTATATCTGCGATCTCCCATCCATTGGTCAAGATTTCTCTTGAACAAGGCCAGCGAGGTGCTCTGCCTCACATGTACCGGGATTTTGTTCCACAGCATAGGGAGTCTTTGGGTGATGAATCTATCTCTCCAGCATGTCCTATTAATAGCCGTGTCGAGGTTTAATTACATAAACAGTGAGATGTTTATGGATACATGCATGCACCTTTTGAAGGCAACTATTGTGGAGTTTACAAGATTTCAGCAGGGATAGTGGGACTTAGGCACACTCCCTGGCAGCAGTATGGTGCTACACCAGTGAGCTTAATTTATGTTGAACCTGGGGAAAGCTAAATCTCATCTGATAGAATAGTGAGTGAAGAAAGAAACAGGTGACATGATGGTAAGCTGTGAGGAAGAAAAAAAATCTACTCTTTGGAGATGTTTTCACAGTATGTTGTGGAAAGCACGTGTTAGAACCAAACTAGTATAAAATGGAAATAGAAGAATCAACTGATTCTACGGACTTACTAGCAGTTAAGACAAGTTAAGTGAGTAACATATATTAAAACTAAAAAGGATACATAGTCTGTTTGTAGGAAAGAGCAGTTTGACATCACAGCATTTAGTAAAATAAATGTCACCACCATCTAACTCCATATGTTTCATCTACCTTTCCTGAAATATAGTTATTTTGTATGGCTAAGAATAAACCATAGCTCTGTTTGTACATTGCTAAAAGTGGACCTGCCAGACAGCTTAAATGTTTTTTTTTTTTTTTTTTTTTTTTTATGAAATCATGTGACTATTATAACCTCTGTCAGTTTAGAGAGCTTGGAGGAAGAAAGAGAGGTGGGCTCTGTTGTGGAGAGATAGGATAGGGTACTGTATTTGTGGATGGGTAAAGAGGATACAATGAAATGGATGGTTAAGTGAGAAAGGCTGTTGGCAAAGGCTACAGAACATGAGGGTGGAGGTGGGGGGGGGGGGAGCAGAGGAAAAGAGAGAGGAGACAAAAAAGGAAAGAGGCATGAGGAGAAAGAGATGTTTTGTGTGTGAGAGCAGTGAATCTTTTAAAAGTGAGTGATAGTTTAGTATTTAAAGTCCTTTGAAGAGATAAAGAGGATCCTTGATTTTAAGGAGAAAGATTGTTTATGGAATGGGAGGATAAAATGTAAAATTACAGGAATGTGGGTGGGAGGAAGAAATGCAGAGAGATTTGGGAAACATGATCTGTGTGGAGAGGTTGGAGAAAGAAAGAGTGAGACACTTATGCAAGGACTGAAGATTGGGGGGGGGGTGTTGCATATGTTTTTCTGGAAGGAAGATAGGTGATGGGGAAGTAGTGTTCTCTGGGAATGTGTAGGTCATATGTTCATAGATTTAAGGAGTTTAGTAACCTATCAAAATAGTCAGTGTGCATTCTTCACCATTTGTGCAATACTTTGTTCAGGTTTTTAAAATATTGAATGCAGAGGGATAGTAGTTATTTGCCAGTGTAAAACTGAAGGGGCACATCATTTGTATGTATGTGAAAATGCAAAGAAGGCAGTGAGCTATGGGGAGGGATAAGGAAGTCATTAAGAGGATTTAAGGAAAGGTGGAGAGCTTCATCTGGCAGTTCAGCTTATTGGGATGGATATGAAGTTGTGCTAAGTATGAAGTATTGATGCTGGGCTGAATTAAGAGTGAGATAGAAAAAAAAGATTGAACTGAGGGAAGACATGCCATGGGAGGTAAAGAATCTTAAGGATAAGCTGATGAAGGATGTATAGGCAGCAGGGGGTAAAAATAATTTGAAGACACCTGGGAAAAGTGACATGGGGCTAGGTTTAAGTGAATATAATAGGAAGTAATAAATGAATTTGGAGAATAGAGGTAGGGGATATTATTATAGGGAGAGTAGTCTGATGGGGGAGTAGAAGGAGGAGGGGAAAGTAGGCATGGGTAATGTTAAAAGTACAGTTAAGCTGTTTGCGTAGAGGCAGAAACAGTTATTGGTATTACAATGTTATATATTTTCATGATGCCCTGTCTTGGTGTGTTGCAGTGGGAGGCAGCTGTGTATTCTAAATGAAAGTGGGATAAAATATATAATATACAAATAGGTCGTTATGGAAATTTTCTGAGCCATTCTTTTCTTCAGGCAGAATGAGGTGATCTTCCTGACAATTCTTCATTCTATGGCCAAAATCAAGGCAACACTTACTACTTAAAGGGAACTTTTCAGAAGACACAGCTAATGATAAACTGTGGCACAGTATATCAAAACAGGAAAAAGCTTTCTGCATGACCACTATATAACAACGAGAAGATTTCCACATTAAAGAAAGATGTGAGGGACTACCAGGTAGAACAAATGTTACTTCAGAAAATACCAGTCTTTTACAAAATTCAACCTGACCAGTTTATGAAAGATGAAGTTATTACTCATAGTCATGCTAAATGTGGCACAATGTCAAGGTTGATAAAACATCTGAGACGTGAATGGTTTAAGTACTTTTCACATAGTGATAACACCAGAAACAAAAGAATTCTTCCAAAGCCAAGGACAGTATTGGACACCAAGCATCTCCCTTCTTAATGCTCTAAAGACCCATCTCTGTCCTCCAAGTGGACGACCAGTTCATGTCACTAGTGTGGACAGCATCTTTTAGGTTTTATTTGAAAATATGCATTTTGTGAACTAAAAGATGGCTCAGTATCTGTTGGAACCCCTACAACTAATCCCAGTCCACTTAGTACACCTGAAACTTTGAGAGTTTCAACCACTGCAGTTGTACCTGCCAGAGTCATAGCCAAGGTCAAAGTGATTGAGGTAGTCCAGACATCTGTCAGATCTTGGCCATTGGTATTATACCTGTCAGAGCTCAATAGTAGTGAAGACAGTCCATTTGCCAGTCTCATGCTAACACCTGCAGACCACTGACAGGCAATCCATCTGTGTTTGAAGATGTTATAAAGTATTTGGAAAAGTACGACCAATTCCCAGTTTCCAGTTGTTTCCCAGAGAATTTCTGGAGTTCAAACAGCTGCACCATGCTCTAGCCTTTGAATGTGTTAAACCAGTTCTGGAAACATGTAGACCTTCTACCAATCTCCTGCTTTTCCCCGTGTCCTCTCATTTCCCTTTAAGATGGAGAAGGAGACTTTTTTTTTCAATCAACAGAAGCTCTTTCCAAGAGGAGAAGATATTTGTTGTTCTGAGGAAAAAAATATTTTTCTTGACAGGGAGAGGTTTACCCCCTTTAACCAATTCCCAAGAAAAAAGTACATGTTGTTATTGTGAATCAGAGGATTTCACAGGAAATTTTCAGTGTATGGAGTGTACACCAAAAGTGCAGTTCTAATGGCTGATGCACAGAACTGTTGTCTGTCTAGTGAAGGAATGTAAATGGGCCAAGATGAACCCTCTATAGTGGTTTCTGACTCATGTCTCTGGATTTTATGAGCCCATGCTGGGTTCATAACAGGATGCCTTTACAGATATATGTTACCATTTGAATACCTTTTCACTATTGCACAAGAAGGCCAGTAGGTTTTATGCTTTGCATGTGTGTTTGCTACATAAAAAAACAACTCTTACAGATATCTTCTTAAGTTCAAAGTCTCCAGGCAGAACCATGACTCTAAACATAAACTTTCCAGATAGGTAGTCAGAAACTTTTGATAAGCTGGGCAAAATCATGCATTAAGGACAAGAAAGCAGTGCCATATGTAGTTATATTGACTTATAATTTTTAATGAAGTTGCAGGTGGATCAAATGCAGCAGGCTTGTATATACAAAGCTGCCTTGATTGAGTTTTAATGATTTCTTTGAGCATCTTAAAGCAGAGATCTTGGCCTCTCTGTTGCAATGGTGTATGGAAAACAGCCTGACAGCAAAAGAGTGGTCAGAAACTGTCCAGGGTGCTAACATGCATTATACATCCACAGAATACAGTGGAATTTATAGGGTGCAGTACCAGTGTTCTTCATTTAGATTACTGTTACAAGAGCCCTAACCATAGTATTTTAGACTTTGAAGGCACAGAAATCAGTCCTGACTTCCAGAACTTAGAGACCTTACCTTTCTAGATGTGAAAAATGCCCACCCCTCTGGGATGTCAGTATGTCAGCAGTATAAAGTTCATACCTCTCAACTGTCCAGAGTTTTGTATAATGTGCAGATTTTTGCCTCATATTTTTGGTCTGTTCTTAAAATTTCTGGTTTTCTGGCAAATTACTGAGGACTGCAGATTAAATACTGACAGACACTTGAGCTTCAAACTTCACATCCTTCAGAAAAAGGTTGATGATGCAAAACCTTCTATTCTACCAAATTTCTAAGTTTATAACTGCAATATTTAAAATCTGTCCCTAATTTTGGGCCTTTGTACCCTCCTCCCCCACAATTATTTTTGACTTTCCCTAGATTTCTTACTGTAAGAGATTAAATATGATAAAATGTATGTCTAAACAAAAGAAAATGCGGAATGACGAAAAAGACAAGTAAAGCAGGATAAGGACACCAACTGTCTATCTTGTCCAACATATACTTTATTAAAAGACTTAAGAGCAAATAAATAAGTGATTTAAGTGCTTTCATCTGTAAAAGTGTAATTAGACTTTATCATAAGTGAATAACCAGCCATACAAACATTTTAAATAAAGAACTCAAGAAGTTACGTGCCATCAAATCAACTTATATGGTTTCAGCATCAATCATATACAGGCTTGGTTTGACTATTAATACTAATTAATTAAAAAACAACAACCATTAAAAAATCTAAACATCAAGTGACATTACAAAAAAAAAAAAACCCCAAAAGCTTACTTTAAATAATAGTTTTGCAATAAATACATGAATACAATATACTTGAATAATAACTTATAATAAATATTCAAGACTTAATGTGCAATTAATCACTGTCAAAAACAATATAAAACATTTTATTTATATTAATAATCTATATGAACATTATTAAAAAAACTCTGAAAAGCTTATAAATAATTATAAATACAAACATGTATATTTACAATGTAGTTTTATAACAAGGAATTCTTTACACCATTATTGGATCTTTTTTGCCATGGTTGCAGCATATTCATCACAGTATTTGCATTTGCAACTGTTGTCTGGCCTGCTCAGGACAGATAATTATCTCACTGAGAAAATCTCCTTATTTTCTTTACATTTTTTATTTTTCTTTCTCATGTCTAATCAAAGTATAATTTCTGCTAGTTTGACATTGGACATGCTTTAGGGTTTGTCAGGCCACAGCACAATTTCAAGAACTGTAAAGTCTGCCAGGGATATAATACCAAAAGCTTTAATAAGTAGGTTGCATTATTTACAAGAGTGCTTGGACAGGAAGAGACATAAATCCTTCACCTGTTTTGCCATAAGATCCTCTTGTTCAACTTCAGCATCCCCCAAAGAGGAAATATCTTAAGGTGAAGGCAGAGAATGATGTGGGTGACTTTGGTGTCCACTGTTGCATAGCATTTTCAGTGTGTAGGTCTCAGACAATTTCATTGTCCCTTGTCTATACCTTTGATTTTCCTGAGACCTCTGATGTATTTTCTTTGGAGGATGTTATGCCAAAAGAACAAAGCATGGCCAATAGAGCCAATAACTGACTTTCAGTTTTCACATCAGGGTCTTATTCTTAGATGTCTATTGCTGAAGCAAGCTTTATGGCTTCAGAAAGGGAGGATGGCTTACCTGTTATCTTTGCTAAGGGGGGCATCACTGGCCATGAGATGGAAGTTTGTCAAGTATGTTCGAAGGTCTGGACTTCCAAGTTGAATGTCTTCTCTAAAAGGACCCAAAAGGTGAAACATATACCAGGCCTAGGCTCCCTGAAGGCATCTGTGTCCTAGATGTTGGTTATATGCTTTCCTCTATCCTAACACAAGGCCCTCTGTGAACAATGGATCACTTTTTTAACCAAAAAACACCTTTATTAAATTATCATGTTTGACATAGGCAATGTTACATTTATATAAATGAAAATAAACCATACCAACACAATCTCAGTTGCAAACATTATACATTACATACCATGCTTACACAACTGTAGCTGCAAGCATTATACGTCACTTATAGTATTCATTGTCAGTCAACCATTACATAGCTCATTAAAATCCTGTCTTCTTTTAAACCTTGTTCTTCCTCTGCATGTGTTAATCCCATACTTCCCATTTTTTTCCAGTGCAATTTGCTCCTACCCTTTTCTAAACATCCCAATTCCATTTGTTTTATCTCTGCTACTATCTTTGCTACTACTAGTAACGTTGGTTTAGACTTTGATTTCCATTTTCTAGTAACTGCTTTTTTGGCGGCCATCATACTTAGACTCAGCAAGGCCCTATTGTGTCTAAGAAATTCCAATTCTGCATCACAGCTCAAAGAAATAATTTCCTTAGTTACACCAATTTGCTCAGCCAGCATCTCTGACAGAGCAGTATGCAGGGAATCTGTAAAGTCTGACAAGTCATTACACTCCCAGAAAATATGTTCCCAGTTACCTCTTTCTTCCCCATCACACCTCTAAAATTTGCTGTCTACCTAAGGAAAAAATATTTGGAGTCTACTTACAATTTAAACACTTCCAAGCAAAGATCCTAAATCATCTAGACTTTGTTGCATATTTAGGAGACATACATATATACCCCTATTGTTTCATTGTGAATTGCTTATCCAGTCTCTCTTACAAATCTTTTCTAACCTTTGATTGATTCTTATAGTTATTATGCAATATTTTACATGCTCTGTAATGATAGGGGCTAGTGCCAGGAATATCAAACTGATTTATACAAGCTGCTTGTGTTACAAATGTATTAAAACTGTATGCCATTTGCATATCAAACTGATTTGCACAAACGCTTATGTTAAAATGTATTAGAACTATATGGCATTTGAATATCAAACTGATTTGTACAGATGATTATGTTATAAATGCATTAGAACTGTATGGCATTTGAAAATCAAAATATGCTTGTAAAGTTGCTAGTGTTAAAAAATGTATCAACAGTGAGTCCTGCTGGACAGAGAAGGACTATATATGTGAGACTGTATGTATATATGTTAGCAAAGGGCACCAGAAGAGAAGGGGATAAGCAGCTAGCTTACTTCTTACTTTAAGAAAAATACTGTTAATTGGACCACCTGTTGGGCCACGGAAGTGCTTATCTCACAGCTCTGAATAGGACTGGAGATGGCATGTCTGGAAGAAGTTTTTGTTCATTAGCTCATTATAAAGAGGGAATGCCCCAGGCACTGCCATAAGCATTAGCAAAACTTTAGATATGCATCTTATCATGTCTGTGCTAACACCCTGTCTCAAGCTTCAAAGGGGAATAGTGTGAGAACCTAGAGTTAGGTGACCAGATGAGGTCATTCTGCCAGCCACCTTGGAAATTTTAGATATTACAAAGAGAAATCTCTCAGTATTGAGTATTCTGCTTTGGGCCTGACAACAAGAAGGACCATTCATCACATCATCATAGAGCAAGAGCTCTATCAAGTAAGTAGGAAACAGTAATTCTCCTAGATTCCGTCAGGAAAATATAGTGAAGCTTAGGTTAGATAATGTTTTTCTTTATTTGTTTGAGTCTGTCCATCAATGTTATTTTCAATATTTCCTGTTATTTGAACTCTGTGGTTTACGTAAAAAAAATTATATATATTTATATATATATATATATATATATATATATATATATATATATACAGTATTTTCATGTTCTTTTATTCTTTTATTATTTATTATTAAATACATTTAAAACTTTTATTGTGGCTCATCCTTTTAGAAAGTATTTAACCTTCGAGAGTGCTTATAATTATTTGGTAACACTTTGTGGGCCACTCCTGAAGGCCTAGCTGTCTTGGTCAACTACTGCCATTTGTATTAGTATTAATATTACACAGTATATTTGGACACCCTTTGTTAAAGGCCTTAGAGAAGCAAATTGTGAAGTGTCTGGTGGCAGTGATAACTGCCTTATATTTGTGGCAAAAGGGGACACAGCAGGTACATCTGTGCCAGCCTTTCCGAGGTGTGTGTCAGCTACTTGGAGCAGGGACATGAAGCACTGGTTTCACAGACAGGGTGCTGGAGGACTTGGCTTGGACACACAGCTGAGGACTTAACTCTACATCTGTACCATTGGGGAGTATTACTGGGCAGTGGAGGGAGACAGATGTAAAGAAATCCAGACCCTGGGCTGACTGTGTTCCCTGTGTGCTTTTAAGGGAAATTGTGCTTGGTGCATCTGGAAATACTGAGTGTAGCTATTTGTATTCTAAGTGTACATCCCTCTCCAGTGTCAGTGGTGAGGATTCAGGCTCCTTGATTACTGGCCCAACATGGGGATGTCACATGCTCTGCTTATTATTTCTTTCTTAGTGGAAACTTCTATTGTAGAGTCTACTAAACACTCTACCAGTGCTGATCTTTCATTTAGGACCCCCCCTATTTCTTTCTCTTTGCCTATGCTCTGATATCAATCCTTTTTTCCCCAAACATCTTTATTAAATTTACACATATGATAAAGGCAATCTTACATTTATATAAATGAAAAATATACAAAATTATATCACTTTAGTGGGTCTATATTAGATGCGCGACTGTTTCGATGTTTGAATCATAGATGGTCGACATCATATGATCGAACGTCGGAAAGGTCGAAGGTGAAAGTCAATGGCATTTCATACAGAGATTGGGAAATTTTCCCTTTCTGCACTGAAGTGCGTTCTTGGAGTTGGTATATTTAAGTAGGGGGGTGTGGGGGTGCAGGGGGGCTTGCCCCCTGCTCAGAGTGGTAAGGTAAGTTTTTTTTTATTTTATTATATAGTCGATGTTTCGAACTTCACTCATATTTCACTCATGTGAGGTTCAAAGTTTTGAAACTTCGACTATATAATATAGACCCCAATTTAGTTACAAACAGTTTACATCACAGACACCATTGAAACAACTATAGTTGTAAACATTATACATCACTTATAAACCATCCAATCATTGTCAGTTAAAGCATTATATAGCTCATTCAAATCTTGCCTCTTAAACCTTGTTCCTGCTCTGCATATATTGTTCCCTCAAGCCTCATTCCTGCTCTGCATATATTGTTCCCACAATTTCCATTTTTTCCTATGAAGTTTGCTCCTTCCCTTTTCTAAAGATCCCAATTCCAGTTGTTTTGTCTCTGTTACTCACACCTCTCAGCTGTTCAGATTTTTGCAGAATGTCCAGATTTTTGCCTCATATTTTTGGTCCGTTTTTTTATAAAATTGTGGTCTTCTGGCAAATTAGTAGCAAATCATTAAAGACTGAAGTTAGAAAGTTATGACATACATTTGAGTTTCAGACTTCATACCCTTCAGAAAACTCATGCTAATGCAAAACCTGTTATTCTATCAACTTTCTAAGTTTGTAAGATCAATATTTAAAATATGTCCCTATTTTCAGGCCTTTGTATCAACTTTTATATATGGCTTTGTCCATATTTCTTGCTCTAAGAGGTTGAGAGGTATGGTTACTATATCCACTACTTCTAGTAAAGTAATTTTCTAGTAATTGATTTTTTAAAAAACACTATAATTAGACTCAGCAAGACTTTACTATGTCTAGGCAATTTTGATTCTGGAGCATAACTAAAAAAAAATCATCTCCCCAGTAAGCCCAATCTGTTCACCCAGCATCTCCGACAGAGCTGTCTGCAGGGAATCTCAAAAGTCTACCAGCTCATCACAGTTCCAAAAAAATATGTTCCCAGCTACCACTTTCTTGCCCATCACACCTCCAGCATTTGCTATCCACCAAGGAAAAATTATTTGGAATCTACTTGGGATATAAAAATACCTATGTAAACACTTTCAGGCAAAGTTCCTAAATCTTCTAGACTTTGCTGCATATTTGAGAGATACATATATATATTCCCCCATTGTCTCTTTGTGAATTGCTTATCCAGTCTCTCTTCCCAATCCGTTCTAAGCTCCTCTGATTGATTCTTATAATTATCATGCAATATTTTATTTGCTTTACTAATGATTCCTTGTTTAACAGCAGCTTCTGTTCTAGACTCTATTAAAAACTCTACCAGTGCTGGTCTTTCATTTAGGAGCCCCCTATTTCTTTCTCTTTTCCTATACTCTATCAATCCTTGATATGGAAGCCAATCTCTAACCTGCAGTCCAAATAAATTCTTGGCCTCTTCCCATTCTAGTACCTTTCCCTTTCTAGTTATTTGTCCCAATACCTTGGTTTCTTTGCCAGTTTTCTCCAATAAATTCCAGCCCCCCTCTTGTTTATTATCCATATCCCTGTCCACAGTCAACCCTAGCGGCAAAATGTCTTTTCTCCATTCTCGTGCTGGTTTGGTTCTTAGAATGCTCCCTGCTATTTTATGAATATAATACTCTGTATGATTTTGGTTGTTTTCTTTAAGAGACTGCATCCAAAATCGCAATCTCTCCTTATTTCTTGAGCTTCCTCTCTGTGCTAGCATCATTCCTTCCCACTTTGAATTATAGTTTTCTGCTTGTGCTATGTATAAGAGCCTTAACTGTGTTGCTATAAAATATCCCCTCAAATTAGGTAATCCTAGTCCACCTTGTTCTAGTGATAGAATCAGCTTATGCCACTTGACCCTTGCTGTCTTTCCTTCCCAGATAAAATCCTTCAACACTTTTTTTAATTGCTATCCACAACTTCTGCTCCAGTTGATAAAAGCATGCCTGACCTGTGTATAAGACTAAAAGGACTAAAAACATTTTAATGGCTTGTATCTTAGTATCCATATCCATAATACAAAACTTCCAGTTTCTCAATTTTTGTATTATCTTCCGTTTAGTCTCTTCCCACATATCCTTAGCTGCCATCACAGAGTCATTTCTAATCCATATTCCTAAATATTTCATTTTATCATGTCCCCATAAATATTGATATTGTTGGACCAATTCATGCATGGATACATAATTTACTGCTATTGCCTTTGTTTTAGCTACATTAATATTGTATCCCGAGAAGATTTTAAACTGTCTTAAAATGTTTCACAACACTGTAATGTCCCATTCTGGTCTTGTCATGTATAAAATAGTATCATCTGCAAATACAGACAGCTTTTCCTGACTACCATACCGATTATATCCTTGAATTTCTGAGTCCTTTGCATTATATTTAGAAGTATTGGCAAAGAAATGAAACAACAAAGGAGAAAGTGGACAACCTTGGCTGGTTCCTCTTCTGAAGCAGAAGTTATTGGAGAGGACCCCAACCACTTTAATTCACGCCTCTGATCCCTCATATATTCTTCTAATCAACCTTATAACTGTATCAGGGAAAGCAAATCCTTCCATTGCCCTGCTCATGATGTCCCAGTCTACTCTGTCAGATACTTTCTCTGCATCAAGACCCAACAATAAAACTGGTACATCTGATATTAATCCTTGATAGGGAAGGCAATCTCTAACCTGCAGTCCAAATAAGTTTGGGGCATCTTCCCATTCTATTACCTTCCCATCTCTAGTTACTTGCTTCCAGTACCTTCATTATTTTTCCAGTTTTCTACAATAAATTCCAGACCCCCTCTTGCCTATTGTCTGTATGCTTAATTGCAGTCATCCCTCTCTGCAGAATCTCCTTTCTCCATTCCCCTGTTGGCTTAGTTCTTAGAATACTTTCTTCTACTTTATGAATATAATATTCTGTATTACTATTGTTATTCTCCTTAAAGGTCTGCATCCAAAATCCCAGTCTCTCTTGTTTCTTGAACTCCCCCCTCCCTGTTTCATCATAATCTCTTTCCACTTTGAATTATAGTTTTCTGCTTGTGCTATGTATAGGAGCCCTAACTGTGTTGCTCTGAAACACCTCTTCAAATCGGGTAATCCCAATCCGCCCTGTTCTATTGGAAGAATAAGTTTATCTCTCTTGACTCTTGCCATCTTTCCCTCCCAGATAAAATCCTTCAACTCATTAACTGCTATCCACAACTTCTCCTCTTGTTGATAAAAATATGCCTGACCTATGTATAAGACTAAAGGGACTAAAAATATTTTAACTGTTTGTATCTTACTATCAATATCCATATAATAGACCTTCCATTTTCTCAGATTTTGTATTAGCTTTTGTTTAGTCTCTTCCCAGATGTCCTTAGCTGCCACACCGGAATCATTTTTAATCCATTCTCCTAAATACTTATTTTTATCATGTCCCCATAAGTATGGATATTGCTGAACCTATTTGTATGTGGGTACATAATTTACCACTATTACCTTTGTTTTAGCTTCATTAATTTTGTATCCTGAACAGATCTGAAATTGTCTCAATACATTCCACAGCACTGTAATGTCCTTTTCTGTTTTTGCCAGGTATAAAATAGTGTCACCTCAAATACAGACACCTTTTCTTGACTACCATACCAATCATATCCTTGATTTTCTGAGTCCCTTATTTCTTTGCCAATGGTTATAAATATAATGCAAATAACTAATGGGAGAGAGGACTTTCCTGCCTGGTTCCTCTTCTCACGTAGACATTATCAGAGAGGACCTCACCCACTTTAGTTTTCTCCTCTAATTCCTCATATATCCTCGTTATCAACCTTATAAGTTTATCAGGGAATGCAAATGCGTCCATTGCTTTGTTCATAAAATCCAAGCTTACTCTGTCAAATGCTTTCTCTGCATCAAGACCCACCAACAACAGTGGTATTTTCTTACACTCTGCTTCCTCTTGATCATCAGATGTTTTCCTCCCCTCCACAAAACCACATTGATCCATATCTATGGATTTTGGCATCACTTTTGCCATTCTTTTAGCCATTATAGAAATAAACACTTTATAATCATGGTTTAATATTGAAACGGGCCTGTATGAAGCTGGATCTGATGGATCTTTGCCCTCATTAGGTATTATAGCTACCGTGGTTTTCCTCAAGGATGTTGGTACTTCTCCTTTCAAAATACTGTTAAAGCCTTCCAGATCTTTATCATTTTCCCTCCTAGCTTCCAAACATCCACATGAATACCTTCTATTCCTGGTGACTTTCTTGTAGACGGGTTATAAATCATTTTTATTGCATCTCCTCCTGTTAGTAATTGAGCCTTCTCTACCTCTAACCGTGGCATATTTAATACTTCCATAAACATTTCAATTTGTAGCTTTTCTTATTTCCATATTTCTCTCCTTTATACAGACTTTCATAGAATTTCTGAAATATTTCTAATACTTCTACAGGATCCCTTATTATCTTCCTTGTTATAGGCTCCTTAAGCTTAGTGACAGACCTTTCTACTTTCTGTTGCCTAAGCTGCAGTGGCGGCTGGTGGCTTCAAATCAAAGGGGGGCTGCAGGAGACAGCTGTATGGGAGGGGCCAATTGGGAAGGCGTATAGCCAACTAGAAAGGGGTGGGGTTATGCTAAAAAACGCAAAAACTGGGACTTTAATTAAATATGCTGCCCTGGGTGCCAAACCGTCATTATGAGAGTCCAATCAAGACAAACTGAAGTGTAGAAGAAAAAAAAATATTTCACTGCATTGGCTAAATGACAGCTTACTTAATATCTAGATGAAAACAAAAGGGTTGTGAGGCATGAAAAAATAAATTACTTTTTAAATACATTACTGGAATGCAATTCAGTATGATGTATAAAAAACAAGCAGCACTCAACCATTTCTCCTTGCACTGCAGTTCTAATTATAATTTATATTCAGCTTTGTAAAAGTACCAAGTAACATGCTGAAAGTAGCAATCTCTGTGATACCCCCACTTGTAAAAATGTTTCTTTTCCAAAAAAGGACCTGCTGCCTGACATCAACTATCTACTTGTTTCATGGGGAAAACATGATCAAAGTAAAAAATGAACAGCAAACAAGAAACAAGCTCAAGATAAACTGCTTAAAGGATTACTGCACAGGTTATGGACCACACATGAAAGATTGGCATTCTGTTTAGTTTACAGGTAAAGCCTGCAAAGATGACTGCAAGTCTCCAACAAATGTCAGGAGCTTCTGAAAATACTGTAATCCTGTCCTTTATTACAAATACTGTCATATGCATTTCAATACCCAAGGCTTATACGGTATCTAGTTATGTAAATATTCTCTGCATGGCAACAACAAAAAAGCTTTCAATGTTGGTAATTCTTTAACAGTATGCTTATTAAAGCTTACTTGCATCTTACAGTCTCAGACAAGCTTACTTGACGGTCATTAAAGCATTGCTACTTAAACACAGAGCAACAGGTACTGCAACAACATGCATTTCTGAATAAGAAGAAGCATAAATCAACAGTATAAAAATATGACACTCTGCACACTTTACACTGCATAACTGCTCCATGGCTTGCTTAGACACATCCAGAGTCACTACATGGGGGAGTGGGGTGCAACAAGTATGTCACAATTTGACATGTCTCTGGCTGACAGTGATGGCCCTGACACATTTATCATACCTTTCAACCTCAGAACAAGAAATCTGGACAAAGCCATAAATAGAACTGGAACAAAGGCCAAAAAATTAGGACAATTTTTAAATATTGCTCTTATAAACTTAGAAAGATAATTAGGTTTTGCATTAGTATGAATTTTCTGAAGGGTATGAAATCTGAAACTCAAATGTCTGTCATTATTTTCTAACTTCAATCTTTAATGATTTGCCACTAATTTGCCAGAAAACCACAATTTCATGAAAAACAGACCAAAAATGTGATAGAAAATATAAAATAGCCACACAGTACAGCTGGGAACCTATCAAAGAAGGGACACTTTTTAAATATTAGTACTGTTAACTTGAACAGCTGACAAAATAAGAGAATCTACATGCATTTCTGAAATTAAAAGTAATCTATAACTCTGATCATTACAATTATTTATTAATTGTAAACCCTCCATGTTTTCTTCCAAATTTGCCATTTTGCAGAGGGATTATTAGGGGGAGAGCAACATTTTGAGCCAAAATCAGGGATAGTTGAGATGTTTGGATATACCTAATTCTATAAAGCGATTTATTTATGCATACTTCTTAACACAGGAAATTTGGACAAGGCCAAATATATTGGGGGAACATACAAACAGTACTAAAAATTGCTCTTGCTTAAACTTAGACAGTTGACAGAATAACAGGTCTTGCATGCATTTTTCTGAAGAGTATGAAGTCTGAAAGTCAATGTCTGTCATTATTCAGTGACTTCATTCCTAAATGATTTGTCAGAAAAACACAAATGTTATGAGGAACAAACCAAAAACAAGAAGGAAAAATCTATTAATTATGCAAAATCTGGACAGTTGAGAGGTATAGATCAGCCAGGGCTGTCTGAGTTTGCCACCCTTCCCCCCCTCACAAAATCGTGGTCGAATGGGACCTTCCCCCTGCAGCTATTCCATTGTCCCATTACTTGGCTATTTCACCCCATTTACCATAAACAATGTAATGTACATACTGCTTTACTTCTGTAATTATTTGGATTTCATTTAAAAGTTTTATTTCACATTTTACAGCACAAACATTAATAGACATCTGCTAAACAAAGCAATGCAGTCTCACAATGAAAATAGACTTAGCATTAAAGCTTCTCTGCCCTTGACACTCACATTCACTGAAACAGCATTGAAACCCACATTTAAAGAAAATACATCTGGCCAGTGGCAGATAAAGATTAACTTTGGGCTGTTTTCAAATCATAGGCCCCTTGGACAGGAAACATACATGTGTTCTTTGATACACCTTCCTGATTGTATTAAACTATATCCTTTGTATAATACAATACAGTTGTTAGAAGGCGTTTTAAATTTGTTTGAACATTTTTCCAGTAAACAATGAAACAAAATCCATGCACCAATAATGAAAACAACTGCCCAATTCAGAACATTTTCATCATAAAAGTCTACTCAAACTTCTACAATCTACCAGTATCAGTAAATATGCACAATCTCTGCAGAAGTAAAAGTCATCTAAATAATTCCACATGAAAGAGATCTGTAACTAATGAACTTTATATTTCATTGTTTCATATACAAATAAAGTGCCTGTTGCCCTTGAGGAATACATTTCCTATGTTACATAAAAATGATAAGCTAGTAATAGTGCAATAGGGGATGGATGGCAAACTGATAACAGGTTCATCATTACTAGGTATCTCTGCCAAATAGGACATTCTCAGGACTGCAGCATCCACCCCCTTTAAAACTACAACACAGTACAGTATCAGCAATGCATCTATATACTGTGGGAGTAGAACCCACAGCCTTCTGCTTCAAAAGCAAGTACACTACCTGTTGTGCTATTAACAATACAAGCAGACTCAGCATAAGCAGCACTAAACTTTTCTTCAAGCTCTCAGCTCCTTGTAAAATTCACTCGACACTCAACTGTATTTCTAAACTTTGAAGCACAAGAAATCTGGAAAAAGCCAACATTTATTGGGGGGGGGGACAAAAGACAAAAGCTAGGGACACATTTTAAACATTGCTTGTATAACCTTGGAAAGTTGCTAGAATAAAATGCTGTGTTACCACCATACATTTCACTGCCAAGTCTTGAACTCAGGACCCTGTGCACTACAGTCAAAGCAACATACTGCTATGCCAAATCAGCTGTTTCTTAAAAAACAGCTAGACTGAATCTTAAATGGCTATCATTTAGTGAATTCAGTTCTAATCATAGCTCTCAACTTCTTAGTACAAAACACCTAGACAAAGCCAATAATGGGGGAATACAGCCCTCCAAACATATTCAGTGAATTCAATTCTCACCGTAGCTCTCAACCTGTTAGCACAAAAAAACCTGGACAAAGCCAACAATGACCTTATAAACAAAAAATTGCTAGAATAAAAGGTTTTGTGTTACCATATACATTCTGAAGAATATGAAGTTTAAAATTCAAATGCCTGTCATTATTTTGAAGAAAATGACAGATTTTATGAGAAACAAAACAGCAAGATGAAGCAAAACTTTCACAAGTGGTGGTGAGTAGGAACTTCAAGCTCCTCGTACCTATTTCCAAGGTACAGGGTTTGAGTCTAGCCACTACCAGGTATATTTCCTGAGATCTTGTAGTCACTGGAGGCATTTTACACACACACACTGTTCGTTCCCCCATAAAGCAGTACCTGGCTTTTCATTCAGCAGTCCAAAGCTCCATTTCTCCATAAGCCCTCACCATTTCCTCCATAAAGCAACACAAGTGTTGCCATTTCTCCTCCTCCATAAGCCACCAGCATTAGCCCGTGCTAGTTCCAGAATGCTGAGCACACATGCGTGCAAGCAGAGACTGCAGACCTTGCAGTCTGATCCACTTCCAGTCTATGTGGCTGTAACCACATAGACTTCTGGGGCATCTGTCAGACTGCTGCCTTATTCTGAATCCAGACTGGTTAAATAGCAGTCTGGATTCGAGTTTCCACTCACGCATGCGTGAGCTTTTTAGTTTTGGGATTTTTTTTATGTTTGGTTTTCAGCTGGGGGGCTACAGTCTTGCAGTCCAATAGGACAAGCCACCACTGCTGAGTTGTGTTAAAAGTTTTAGTGGTCTACAGTTATTATCAAAAAACAGTTGCTTAACAGCAATCTTTCTAAATTCATACAAACTGCCCTTTGTACACACCATCCTTTGCTACTACTGGCCTCCAAGAAACTTACAAACAGTTCAGAACAGCAAATCTGTAACTGAACTTTCTTAAATTTCAGAAAGTGGGAAAAAAGAAAGATGTTTTTTTTTTTTTTTTTTTTTTTTTTTTTTTTTTTAGTTTAAAGGTAGCAGAGATACACAAGTTGCAAAATATTCACAACAATGCAATAAATGACCCCACACTTGAGTCCTAGGCCAAAGTCAGGTAAAATGCAATTTTAAGAGAAAAAAAAACGATTTTAAATTAAGTGCAACACAGGAAATGCAGTAAACAGGCTCTAGATGTGTTCTAAATACTGTTTCTAATACAGATATAAACTTTAGCAAGCTGGAAAAATGCCGAAAAGTAGGAGGCAAAGCAGTAATTCTAAACAAAAAATCAGAAGAAAATACCTAAAATCTCAAAAATGTCTCCTTTCTTCTCTCAGCATTGTCTCCCCTTGGTAGGTGCTTCAGCAAAAACTAACAAGCCTGGAAAGATGCCAAAACCATGAGGCAGTAGGGTTTTAAGTGAGAGAGATTAAGGAGTTTACAATTGACACAAAATGGCCAATAAAACTACAGCTTCTAGGCAGTAACCACTCCTACAGGGGCAGGCAGGCTGCTCAGTGTTAACCACTGCCACTGGTGAACACAGAGACCTCCCTTTAGCCCAAGCAAGCACTGGCCTCCAAGAAACTTACAAACAGTTCAGAACAGCAAATTTGTAACTGAACTTTCTTAAATTTCAGAAAGTGGGAAAAAAGCAAGATTTTTTATTTTTTCTTTTTTCTTTTAGTTTAAAGGTAGCAGAGATACACAAGTAGCAAAATATTCACAGCAGTGGAATAAATGTCCCCACACTTGAGTGCTAGGCCAAAGTCAGGTAAAATGCAATTTTAAGTGAAAAAAAAACGATTTTAAATTAAGTGCAACACAGGAAATGCAGTAAACAGGCTCTAGATGTGTTCTAAATACTGTTCCTAATACAGATATAAACTTTAGCAAGACAGAAAATGCCGAAAAGTAGGTGGCAAAGCAGTAATTCTAAAAAAAATCAGAAGAAAATACTTAAAATCTCAAATGCGGCTCCTTTCTTCTCTCAGCGCTTTCTCCCCTTGGTAGGTGCTTCAGCAGCAACTAACAAGCCTGGAAAGATGCCAAAACCACGCGGCAGCAGGGTTTTAAGAGAGAGAGAGATCAAGGAGCTTAGAATTGACCCAAAATGGCCAACAAAACTACAGCTTCTAGGCAGTAACCAATCCTACAGGGACAGGCAGGCTGCTCAGTGTTAACCTAACCACTGCCACTGGTGAACGCAGAGACTTCCTTTAGCCCAAGCAAGCACTGGCCTCCAAGAAACTTACAAACAGTTCAGAACAGCAAGTCTGTAACTGAACTTTCTTAAATTTCAGAAAGTGGGAAAAATGAAATATGTTTTTTTCTTTTTTTGTATTAGTTTAAAGGTAGCAGAGATACACAAGTAGCAAAATATTCACAACAGTACAATAATTGACACCACACTTGAGTGCTAGGCCAAAGTCAGGTAAAATGCAATTTTAAGAGAAAAAAACTATTTTAAATTAAGTGCAACACAGGAAATTCAGTAAACAGGCTCTAGATGTGTTCTAAATACTGTTTCTAATACAGATATAAACTTTAGCAAGCCAGAAAATGCCAAAAAGTAGACGGCAAAACAATAATTCCAAACAAAAAATCAGAAGAAAATACTTAAAATCTCAAAAGTGTCTCCTTTCTTCTCTCAGCATTTTCTCCCCTTGGTAGGTCCTTCAGCAACAACTAACAAGCCTGGAAAGACACCAAAACCATAAGGCAGCAGGGTTTTAAGAGAGAGAGAGATCAAGGAGTTTAGAATTGACCCAAAATGGCCAATAAAACTACAGCTTCTAGGCAGTAACCACTCCTACAGGGACAGGCAGGCTGCTCAGTGTTAACAACTGCCACTGGTGAACACAGAGACGTCCCTTTAGCCCAAGCAAGCACTGGCCTCCAAGAAATGTGCAAACAGTTCAGAACAGCAAATCTGTAACTGAACTTTCTTAAATTTCAGAAAGTGGGAAAAAAGCAAGATTTTTTTGTTTTTTCTTTT
Organism: Protopterus annectens; assembly: GCF_019279795.1. Lineage (NCBI taxonomy): Eukaryota > Metazoa > Chordata > Ceratodontiformes > Protopteridae > Protopterus > Protopterus annectens. The sequence continues at coordinate 571,776,741 of NC_056727.1, read as the reverse complement.
TTTGTTTTAGTTTAAAGGTAGCAGAGATACACAAGTAGCAAAATATTCACAACAGTGCAATAAATGACCCCACACTTGAGTTCTAGGCCAAAGTCAGGTAAAATGCAATTTTAAGAGAAAAAAATTATTTTAAATTAAGTGCATCACAGGAAATGCAGTAAACAGGCTCTATATGTGTTCTAAATACTGTTTCTAACATAGATATAAACTTTAGCAAGCCGGAAAATGCCAAAAAGTAGGCAGCAAAGCAGTAATTCTAAACACAAAATCAGAAGAAAATACTTAAAATCTCAAAAGTGGCTCCTTTCTTCTCTCAGCATTTTCTCCCTTTGGTAGGTGCTTCAGCAACAACTAGCAAGCCTGGAAAGATTCCAAAACCATGAGGCAGCAGGGTTTTAAGAGAGAGAGAGAGAGAGAGAGATCAAGGAGTTTAGAATTGACCCAAAATGGCCAATAAAACTACAGCTTCTAAGAAGTAACCACTCCTACAGGGACAGGCAGGCTGCTCAGTGTTAACGACTGCCACTGGTGAACACAGAGACTTCCTTTAGCCCCAGCAAGCACTGACCTCCAAGAAACTTACAAACAGTTCAGAACAGCAAGTCTGTAATTGAACTTTCTTAAATTTCAGAAAGTGGGAAAAAAGAAAGATGTTTTTGTTTTTTTCTTTTTTTGTATTAGTTTAAAGGTAGAAGAGATACACAAGTAGCAAAATATTCACAACAGTGCAATAAATGACCGCACACTTGAGTGCTAGGCCAAAGTCAGGTAAAATGCAATTTTAAGAGAAAAAATGATTTTAAATTAAGTGCAACACAGGAAATGCAGTAAGCAGGCTCTAGATGTGTTCTAAATACTGTTTCTAATACAGATATAAAGTTCAGCAAGCCTGGAAATGCCAAAAAGTAGGCAGCAAAGCAGTAATTCTAAACACAAAATCAGAAGAAAATACTTAAAATCTCAAAAGTGGCTCCTTTCTTCTTTCAGCATTTTCTCCCCTTGGTAGGTGCTTCAGCAACAACTAACAAGCCTGGAAAGACACCAAAACCATGAGGCAGCAGGGTTTTAAGAGAGAGAGATCAAGGAGTTTAGAATTGACCCAAAATGGCCAATAAAACTACAGCTTCTAAGCAGTAACCACTCCTACAGGGACAGGCAGGCTGCTCAGTGTTAACCACTGCCACTGGTGAACACAGAGACCTCCATTTAGCCCAAGCAAGCACTGGCCTCCAAGAAACTTACAAACAGTTCAGAACAGCAAATCTGTAACTGAACTTTAAATTTCAGAAAGTGGGAAAAAAGCAAGATTTTTTTGTTTTTTCATTTTTCTTTTAGTTTAAAGATAGCAGAGATACACAAGTAGCAAAATATTCACAACAGTAGAAAAAATGACCCCACACTTGAGTGCTAGGCCAAAGTCAGGTAAAATGCAATTTTAAGTGAAAAAAATATTTTAAATTAAGTGCAACACAGGAAATGCAGTAAACAGACTGTAGATGTGTCTAAATACTGTTTCTAATACAGATATAAACTTTAGCAAGACTAAAAATTCCGAAAAGTAGGCGGCAAAGCAATAATTCTAAACAAAAAATCAGAAGAAAATACTTAAAATCTCAAAAGTTGCTCCTTTCTTCTCTCATCATTTTCTCCCCTTGGTAGGTGCTTCGGCAATAACTAGGAAGCCTGGAAAGATGCCAAAACAACAAGGCAGCAGGGTTTTAAGAAAGAGAGAGAGAGAGAGAGAGAGATCAAGGAGCTTAGAATTGACCCAAAATGGCCAATAAAACTACAGCTTCTAGGCAGTAACCACTCCTACAGGGACAGGCAGGCTGCTCAGTGTTAACCACTGCCACTGGTGAGCACAGAGACCTCCCTTTAGCCCAAGCAAGCACTGGCCTCAAAGAAACTTACAAACAGTTCAGAACAGCAAATCTGTAACTGAACTTTCTTAAATTTCAGAAAGTGGGAAAAAAGCAAGATTTATTTGTTTTTTCTTTTTTTTTGTTTTAGTTTAAAGGTAGCAGAGATACACAAGTAGCAAAATATTCACAACAGTGCAATAAATGACCCCACACTTGAGTGCTAGGCCAAAGTCAGGTAAAATGCAATTTTAAGAGAACAAAGTTATTTTAAATTAAGTGCAACACAGTAAATGCAGTAAACATGCTCTAGATGTATTCTAAATACTGTTTTTAACACAGATATAAACTTTAGCAAGCCAGAAAATGCCGAAAAGTAGGCGGCAAAGCAGTAATTCTAAACAAAAAATCAGAAGAAAATACTTAAAATCTCAAAAGTGTCTCCTTTCTTCTCTCAGCATTTTCTCCCCTTGGTAGGTCCTTCAGCAACAACTAGCAAGCCTGGAAAGATGCCAAAACCTTGAGGCAACAGGGTTTTAAGAGAGCAAGATCAAGGAGTTTAGAATTGATCCAAATGGCCAATAAACCTACAGCTTCTAGGCAGTAACCACTCCTACAGGGACAGGCAGGCAGCTCAGTGTTAACCACTGCCACTGGTGAACACAGAGAATTCCCTTTAGTCCAAGCAAGCACTGGTCTCCAAGAAACTTACAAACAGTTCAGAACAGCAAATATGTAACTGAACTTTCTTACATTTCAGAAAGTGGGAAAAAAGCAAGATTTATTTGTTTTTTCTTTTTTTGTTTTAGTTTAAAGGTAGCAGAGATACACAAGTAGCAAAATACTCAGAACAGTGCAAAAATGACCCCACACTTGAGTGCTAGGCCAAAGTCAGGTAAAATGCAATTTTAAGAGAAAAAATGATTTTAAATTAAGTGCAACACAGGAAATGCAGTAAACAGGCTCTAGATATGTTCTAAATACTGTTTCTAATACAGATATAAACTTTAGCAAGCTTGAAAATGCCAGAATGTACGAAGCAAAGCAGTAACTCTAAACAGAAAATCAGATGAAAATACTTAAAATCTCAAAAGTGGCTCCTTTCTTCTCTCATCATTTTCTCCCCTTGGTAGTTGCTTTAGCAATAACTAACAAGCCTGGAAAAATGCCAAAACCACGAGGCAGCACGGTTTTAATAGAGAGAGAGATCAAGGAGTTTAGAATTGACCCAAAATGGCCAATAAAACTACAGCTTCTAGGCAGTAACCACTCCTACAGGGACAGGCAGGCTGCTCATTGTTAACCACTGCCACTGGTGAACACAGAGACTTCCGTTTAGCCCAAACAAGCACTGGCCTCCAAGAAACTTACAAACAGTTCAGAACAGCAAATCTGTAACTGAACTTTCTTAAATTGCAGAAATTAGGAAAAAAGCAAGGATTTTTTTGTTTTAGTTTAAAGGTAGCAGAGATACACAAGTAGCAAAATATTCACAACAGTGCAATAAATGACCCCACACTTGAGTGCTAGGCCAAAGTCAGGTAAAATGCAATTTTAAGAGAAAAAATGATTTTAAATTAAGTGCAACACAGGAAATGCAGTAAACAGGCTCTAGATGTGTTCTAAATACTGTTTCTAATACATATATAAATGTTAGCAAGCCGGAAAATACGGAAAAGTAGGCGGCAAAGCAGTAATACTAAACAAAAAATCAGAAGAAAATACTTAAAATCTCAAAAGTGTCTCCGTTCTTCTTTCAGCATTTTCTCCCCTTGGTAGGTGCTTCAGCAAAAACTAACAATCCTGGAAAGATGCCAAAAGCATGAGGCAGCAGGGCTTTAAGCGAGAGAGATTAAGGAGTTTACAATTGACCCAAAATGGCCAATAAAACTACAGCTTCTAGGCAGTAACCACTCCTACAGGGACAGGCAGGCTGCTCAGTGATAACCACTGCCACTGATGAACACGGAGACTTCCTTTAGCCCAAGCAAGCACTGGCCTCCAAGAAACTTACAAACAGTTCAGAACAGCAAGTCTGTAACTGAACTTTCTTAAATTTCAGAAAGTGGGATAAAAGAAAGATGTTTTTTTTTCTTTTTTTGTGTTAGTTTAAAGGTAGCAGAGATACACAAGTAACAAAATATTCACAACAGTACAATAATTGACCCCACACTTGAGTGCAAGGCCAAAGTCAGGTAAAATGCAATTTTAAGTGAAAAAAAAGATTTTAAATTAAGTGCAACACAGGAATTGCAGTAAACAGGCTCTAGATGTGTTCTAAATACTGTTTCTAATACAGATATAAATTTAGCAAGATGGAAAATGCCAAAAAGTAGGCTGCAAAGCAGTAATTCTAAACAAAAATTCAAAAGAAAATACTTAAAATCTCAAAAGTGGCTCCTTTCTTCTCTCAGCAATTTCTCCCCTTGGTAGGTGCTTCAGCAACAACTAGCAAGCCTGGAAAGATGCCAAAACCACGAGGCAGCAGGGTTTTAAGAGAGAGAGAGAGATCAAGGAGCTTAGAATTGACCCAAAATGGCCAGTAAAACTACAGCTTCTAGGCCGTAACCAATCCTACAGGGACAGGCAGGCTGCTCAGTGTTAACCACTGCCACTGGTGAACACAGAGACTTCCTTTAGCCCAAGCAAGCACTGGCCTCCAAGAAACTTACAAACAGTTCAGAACAGCAAGTCTGTAACTGAACTTTCTTAAATTTCAGAAAGTGGGAAAAATGAAAGATGTTTTTTTTCTTTTTTTGTATTAGTTTAAAGGTAGCAGAGATACACAAGTAGCAAAATATTCACAACAGTGCAATAATTGACCCGACACTTGAGTGCTAGGCCAAAGTCAGGTAAAATGCAATTTTAAGAGAAAAAAACAATTTTAAATTAAGTGCAGCACGGGAAATTCAGTAAACAGGCTCTAGATGTGTTCTAAATACTGTTTCTAATACAGATATAAACTTTAGCAAGCCAGAAAATGCCAAAAAGTAGACGGCAAAGCAGTAATTCTAAAGAAAAAATCAGAAGAAAATACTTAAAATCTCAAAAGTGTCTCCTTTATTCTCTCAGCATTTTTTCCCTTGGTAGGTGGTTCAGCAACAACCAACAAGCACGAGGCAGCAGGGTTTTAAGAGAGAGAGATCAAGGAGTTTAGAAATGACCCAAAATGGCCAATAAAACTACAGCTTCTAGGCAGTAACCACTCCTACAGGGACAGGCAGGCTGCTTAGTGTTTACCACTGCCACTGGTGAACACAGAGACTTCCCTTTAGCCCAAGCAAGCACTGGCCTCCAAGAAACTTACAAACAGTTCAGAACAGCAAATCTGTAACTGAACTTTCTTAAATTTCAGAAAGTGGGAAAAAAGCAAGATTTTTTTTCTTTTTTTCTTTTAGTTTAAAGTTAGCAGAGATACACAAGTAGCAAAATATTCACAACAGTGCAATATATGACCCCACACTTGAGTGCTAGGCCAAAGTCAGGTAAAATCCAATTTTAAGAGAAAAAATATTTTAATTTAAGTGCAACACAGGACATGCAGTAAACAGGCTCTAGATGTGTTTTAAATACTGTTTCTAATACAGATATAAACTTTAGCAAGCCGGAAAATGCAGAAAAGTAGGCGCAAAGCAATAATTATAAAGAAAAAATCAGAAGAAAATACTTAAAATCTCAAAAGTGGCTCCTTTCTTTGCTCAGCATTTTCTCCCCTTAGTAGTTGCTTCAGCAACAACTAACAAGCCTGGAAAAATGCCAAAACCATGAGGCAGCAGGGTTTTCAGAGAGTGAGAGATCAAGGAGTTTTGAATTGACCTAAATTGGCCAATAAAACTACAGTTTCTAGGCAGTAACCACTCCTACAGGGACAAGCAGGCTGCTCATTGTTAACCACTGCCACTGGTCAACACAGAGACCTCCCTTTAGCCCAAGCAAGTACTGGCCTCCAAGAAACTTACAAACAATTCAGAACAGCAAATCTGTAACTGAACTTTCTTAAATTTCAGAAAGTGGTAAAAAAGTAAGATTTATTTGTTTTTTCTTTTTTTGTTTTAGTTTAAAGGTAGCAGAGATACACAAGTAGCAAAATATTCACAACAGTGGAATAAATGTCCGCACACTTTAGTGCTAGACCAACGTCAGGTAAAATGCAATTTTACGAGAAAAAATTATTTTAAATTAAGTGCAACACAGGAAATGCAGTAAACAGGCTCTAGATGTGTTCTAAATACTGTTTCTAATACAGATATAAACTTTAGCAAGACGGAAAACGCCGAAAAGTAGGCGGCAAAGCAGTAATAATAAACTAAAAATCAGAAGAAAATACTTAAAATCTCAAAAGTGGCTCCTTTCTTCTCTCAGCGTTTTCTCCCCTTGGTAGGTGCTAACAAGGCTGGAAAGATGCCAAAACCATGAGGCAGCAGGGTTTTAAGAGAGAGAGAGAGAGAGAGAGAGAGAGAGAGAGATCAAGGAGCTTAGAATTGACCCAAAATGGCCAATAAAACTACAGCTTCTAGGCAGTAACCACTCCTACAGGGACAGGCAGGCTGCTCAGTGTTAACCACTGCCACTGGTGAACACAGAGACTTTGTTTAGCCCAAGCAAGCACTGGCCTCCAAGAAACTTACAAACAGTTCAGAACAGCAAGTCTGTAACTGAACTTTCTTAAATTTCAGAAAGTGGGAAAAAAGAAAGATTTTTTTTTCTTTTTTTGTATTACTTTAAAGGTAGCAGAGATACACAAGTAGCAAAATATTCACAACAGTACAATAATTGACCCCACACTTGAGTGTTAGGCCAAAGTCAGGTAAAATGCAATTTTAAGAGAAAAAAACTATTTTAAATTAAGTGCAACACAGGAAATTCAGTAAACAGGCTCTAGATGTGTTCTAAATACTGTTTCTAATACTGATATAAACTTTAGAAAACCAGAAAATGCCGAAAAGTAGATGGCAAAGCAGTAATTCTAAACAAAAAATCAGGAGAAAATACTTAAAATCTCAAAAGTCACTCCTTTCTTCTCTCAGCGTTTTCTCCCCTTGGTAGGTGCTTCAGCAACAACTAGCAAGCCTGGAAAGATGCCAAAACCATGAGGCAGCAGGGTTATAAGAGAGAGAGATCAAGGAGTTTAAAATTGACCCAAAATGGCCAATAAAACTACAGCTTCTAGGCAGTAACCACTCCTACAGGGACAGGCAGGCTGCTCAGTGTTAACCACTGCCACTGGTGAACACAGAGACTTCCCTTTAGTCCAAGCAAGTACTGGCCTCCAAGAAACTTACATACAGTTCAGAACAGCAAATCTATAACTGAACTTTCTTACATTTCAGAAAGTGGGAAAAAAACAAGATTTATTTGTTTTTTCTTTTTTTGTTTTTGTTTAAAGGTAGCAGAGATAAATAAGTAGCAAAATATTCACAACAGTGCAATAAATGACCCCACACTTGAGTGCTAGGCCAAAGTCAGGTAAAATGCAATTTTAAGCAAAAAAAATGATTTTAAATTAAGTGCAACACAGTAAATTCAGTAAACAGGCTCTAGTTGTGTTCTAAATGCTGTTTTGAATACAGATATAAACTTTAGCAAGCCAGAAAATGCCAAAAAGTAGGTGGTAAAGCAGTAATTCTAAACAAAAAAGCAGATGAAAATACTTAAAATCTCAAAAGTGGCTCCTTTCTTCTATCAGCATTTTCTCCCCTTGGTAGTTCCTTCAGCAACAACTAACAAGCCTGGAAAAACACCAAAACCATGAGTCAGCAGGGTTTAAAAAGAGAGAGAGATCAAGGAGTTTAGAATTGACCCAAAATGGCCAATAAAACTACAGCTTGTAGGCAGTAACGATTCCTACAGGGACAGGCAGGCTGCTCATTGTTAACCATTGCCACTGGTGAACACAGAGACTTCCCTTTACCCCAAGCAAGCACTGGCCTCCTAGAAACTTACAAACAGTTCAGAACAGCAAATCTGTAACTGAACTTTCTTAAATTTCAGAAAATGGTAAAAAAGCAAGATATATTTGTTTTTTCTTTTTTTGTTTTAGTTTAAAGTAGCAGAGATACACAAGTAGCAAAATATTCACAAGAGTGCAATAAATGACTGCACACTTGAGTGCTAGGCCAAAGTCAGGTAAAATGCAATTGTAAGAGAAAAAAACGATTTTAAATTAAGTGCAACACAGGAAATGCAGTAAGCCGGCTCTTTATGTGTTCTAAAGACTGTTTCTAATACAGATATAAACTTCAGCAAGTCTAAAAATGCCAAAAAGTAGGTGGCAAAGCAGTAATTCTAAACAAAAATCAGAAGAAAATACTTAAAATCTCAAAAGTGGCTACTTTCTTCTCTCAGCATTTTCTCCCCTTGTTAGGTGCTTCAGCAACAACCAACAAGCCTGGAAAGATGCCAAAACCATGAGGCAGCAGGGTTTGAAAAGAGAGAGAGATCAAGGAGTTTAGAATTGACCCAAAATGGCCAATAAAACTACAGCTTCTAGGCAGTAACCACTCATACAGGGACAGACAGGCTTCTCAGTGTTAACCACTGCCACTGGTGAGCACAGAGACTTCCCTTTAGCCGAAGCAAGCACTGGCCTCCAAGAAACTTACAAACAGTTCAGAACAGCAAATCTGTAACTGAACTTTCTTAAATTGCAGAAATTAGGAAAAAAACAAGATTTTTTTGTTTTAGTTTAAAGGTAGCAGAGATACACAAGTAGCAAAATATTCACAACAGTGCAATAAATGACTTCGCACTTGAGTGCTAGGCCAAAGTCAGGTAAAATGCAATTTTAAGAGAAAAAATGATTTTAAATTAAGTGCAACGCAGGAAATAAAGTAAACATGCTCTAGATGTGTTCTAAATACTGTTTCTAATACAGATATAAACTTTAGCAAGCCAGATAATGCCAAAAAGTAGGCAGCAAAGCAGTAATTCTAAACAAAAAATCAGAAGAAAATACTTAAAATCGGCTCCTTTTTTCTTTCAGTGTTTTCTCCCCTTGGTAGGTGGTTCAGCAAATAACCAACAAGCCTGGAAAGATGCCAAAACCACGAGGCAGTAGGGTTTTAAGAGGGAGAGATGAAGGAGTTTAGAATTGACCCAAAATGGCCAATAAAACTACAGCTTCTAGGCAGTAACCACTCCTACAGGGACAGGCAGGCTGCTCAGTGTTACCATGAGGTGCACAAATTTCCCCAGCCGAAGATCCCCCAAAAACTTAAAAAAGTTAAAAGAAAGTAAAAATTTCAAAT